>NC_072853.1:24989865-25298023 GCF_028858705.1 Grus americana | reverse complement strand
AAAACCATCTGACGTGATTCTAACATCTTCATCCGTCAATTGCAGGTTCTGTTTTAATGTTCTCGCAATATTCAGTTTTCTTGATTACACTGACAACGAGTGTCTCAGCAGTATGTGGCGACCATAAATGTAGAGGATTGAAGGAAAACACGTCAACGAAAATGCAGATAAAGATTGCAGAGAGGGATCTGAGTAATAGAATGCTAATGAATTATTTTCACAAGGGGTGTATTTGTTTTCAACTGCTGATAAGATCTGAGAAGTACGTGGACTGTCATTTCATTTCTCTGTAATTCTCCGTGTTTTTTCTGTGTAAGTGCAACACTGAGGACTTTATCTGGAGTGTTCATCTCCAGAGCACATGAGCACATGGCTTTGAACAACGGGAAGAGATTAAGTAGTACCAGAACGGTTTGCCAGAATGGTCCAGGATTGGTGTTTGGGGAATCCTAGCCTAATACTCTCCTTTTTTCACTTAGAAAAAAAATAAATAAAAAGAGTAAAGCCTCTGTTTCTTGGTGTATTCTAAGATTAACTCCCTAAATTTCAGATTACACAGAAACTCACTTTTTTATTTTGGTCCAGGCAGTGCTGAAACAGCCTGTACAGAGGTCTACTGTATAGATTCACCTGCTTATCCAGTTTTATTATTTTCCTGTCTTATAATTGGTTTTCCAGTTTGTACTTCCCACTGAGTATTGTTTCTACTTCCTCTACTACTCAAGATACTTTTTCAGAATCTATGGTATTGTTCTTAGTCTTATGATGTTACTAAAAATTATCTACATATTACAGAACTGTTTTAGCATGGCTATATTAAAGTTTTATTTATGAAACATGTTGTATCTGCTGTAAAACATCTGAAATATTCTTTTCAAGGTTTACTGCTGATTTCCAAAAGTGAACCCAGGTTTATGTAGGGAGTTGGGCTGGATTTGTGTGCTTCAGAATCTGTCTCATGCATGCAAGATGTTTTATTTTTATATGTAACCTTTTACTTATGTCATGTAAAACAAACAGGCAGACAGATATAGGTCCCATTTTTAAAATATACTTAATGTGCTAGTCAGCTGTTAATATCCACAATCTAGTTTATGCCTCAGGCATGCAGAGGATTTGGAAATGGTAATTCCTCATTTTATTTTGCCTTGTTTGCTTAAACATGTGAGGAAATGTGTATGGTTTGCTCCAACATATCATGATTTCTCTTTATAAGAATGCTTGCGTTGTTTTTCAGGGGGTAGGGGGCCTCTTGTTTTTGCTGGTTCTTCCACTTCCCACAGTCTTGCTTGTGGCTTGTCCATATGGTAGGGTATTTCTGTGTTATTTCATTAAATGTTGTCTTCACATAGGATGGCCTCACCCTGCTGTGTTAGCTCCCCTATGATGTATGTCAGGCATTTAAGTATGATGAGCTAGACCTGTTCATATGACGAAACCCCTTATTTATGGCACACAAATTTTGACTTGTGTTTTTAGGAAGTCAGAGCCAATTATTCCATAGTTGCTGTTCAGAATTGTTTTCTAAATGTAGCCTGATGTTGATGGCCAACAGTAATAATGGACTTTTCCCTGTAGAATGAATGTCTTGTGCCTTGTAAGTGTCACGATTTCAATTACTTTATTCCTTTTCTCCAGCTTTGTTTTCCCCTTCAAATCCAATCAGTCACCTGAGCCTCTCTCTTATTGTATCCATCTTGTGGCATCAAATACTAATCCTTTGGTCTTGCCTGCAGGGTAGGGCTAAATGGTGAAAATCCTTCTCCATCTGGTTTATTAAATGGGAGGTGCCAACTCCTTTCTCTGCTCTGCCAGTGATGCCAGCTTTGATTACTTGCCTGTTGTCCTCTCCTTCAGGCACCTTATACTTTCTCTCATTTTGTTTCTATATTTAGGAGGATGGTGCAAACCCAAAGCCATAACTCTGTTCTCTTCCAACTTTCCTTTTAAAATCTGACCTTTAGTTTGGTATTTATAGATCCTTCCCATATGTTGTTAACTGGGTAGGTGACTAGGGTCTGCGACTTCTGCTGAACTCTTTCACCATTACCTTGCTTTCCTAGTCACCGTCCGCAGTACTTCTGTGTTGGCTGTGTAATATGAACATTGCAAATACTCTGTGAAACAGAGAGGGGTCATCTTTGATATGTTTCTGTTCATTATTATTAAGCAGGTTTGAGCTTTGACTGCAATTCCTGGATTTTTAATCTACTGTGATCGCAAAAGAAGAACATTTATTCTAAGAATAAGAAACAGAAAGGCACCATATAGTTTTTTATTTATTTGTGTTTGGATTTCATCGCCTTAGTTTGCTGGGGACTGTGAAACACACAAAATGTGCCTCAGCAAGAGATATTGAACCTATGGTACTGTTTAGCTCTGGAAAATCCAGATTGATTCCAGACATTTGTGCACAGGACAACAAAAGATGCTTTTGTCAGACGAGAGAGAATAATCATGTGAATAAGCTAAAACCAGGGATTCTGAAGTTCCATTCATCACTCTGCCTTGTGTCCCGTGGGATCTAGAGTTGCTCACAGTAATTTCTCTCTTTCCCTGTTTGCACGCAGCGGTAATATTTTTTTGAATGTTAATTTGGTGTAACATTTGTACATTGTTTACTGTAAAGAAGACGACGTTAAAAGTTGACTCTTCTGAACTGTGATTAGGTAGTCAATAGTAGATTCTGCTATTATTTGCCTGTGCCAAAAACAAGTGATGGTTGTATTATTACAGAACTGTGTGGCTACTGCTGATAAATAATCTATCATATAACCATGGGGTTTTATTATGAAATAAAATGTACTGTGTTTGATTGTTAACTTCTGCTAGATTGAGATTTCAGGTTGACCTGACAGAGATCTGTGGGAAGGCTCTGGCAGAAGGTGAATGACAGAGAATACATGTCGTTACCTTGGAATATCTTATTTTCAAATGTAAATATTTAAAAACAGTTGTTTGACTGTAGCTCAAAGGATTTGGATTTTGATTTCTATTCAGTAACAACTCACTGTGAGGGAGTTGAAGCTGCTGGAAAGAGCATGAAGGAGCTGGAATTTCATAAAAGTACAAGACTTTTTCTTAGTAACAGCTCTTTATCATCAAGAACACTGTGAACATTAGAAATCAGGTTCTGGGATTCAAATGTGATTTTGCCAAAAGTCTGAGGTTTGGAAAGAGCGAGCTCATAGGTGGGAGGTAAGGGAGGTTTTAGCTGTTCTTCTATAATCTGTGTATTGCATGCACCTTTACAGGGAGTAGACTGTGGTCCCTCTTTGAGGAGGGTCTGTGTCTCCCTGCAGTCTCCAAAGAAGGAAACAACGAATTTCGGTGCTCCCATTTTCAGGCTCTGAGAGGGCTGCAGTTGCTGCTGGGATGGCATGGAAGAACCAGAAAGAACGTGAAGGTACCAGGCAGCTCGAGCACACACTCTGTATCTCCATGAAGAGCATTAAAAGGATCTGTGTTTGTGCTCAAGCCTAAAGAGCTTAAGCAGGGATTCAACACTGTCCAGATGCAGCCAGCACCTGGAGTCCAGAATCCTGGGCTGCCGGGTTCATCTGAGAGACCATCCAAGGCTGTAACTCCACAAAACTCTGTTTTTTTCCCTCTTCCTTTACTTAGTTTATAATGCTGACAATCTAGGAAAACAGCAATGGTGTGCTGCAGTGTCTGAGAGAATTCTAACATTTCAGTCTTGCCAGAAATGCAATGTGAATAGGCATACCCATGAGAAAACTTAGCAGAGCTACTTAGAATAATAAGTGCAGCTGCAATTTATGATTTTAGAAGGGTAACTTTTTTCAGTGCCTAAAATTAGGTTTCAGTCATGTAAAGCTTTTTACGGTACTTCTCAGTGACAATCAGTGATGGATTCCTTTAACCCTTTCCCATGTAGAGCAGTACCTTTTATTCCTCAGATATTTCAGTGTTACTTAGTGGAATGACTTAAGAGTTAGTGAAAAGGTGACAGAATCCAGGCAAGTGTGAAAAGGTGATAAGGAATTGTAGAACACCATTGTAAAGTATCAGGCTTCCAGGTAATGCTTGCCCGTAGAAGTTTCCTGAGAAAGGAAGGGAGAATGACATTTGTTCCTCTGAGAGTCTTCCCTCTAAGGTGTCTAAACTGAAACAACTAGTGTAATTGGTCATACTTTTAATACACAATTTAAAAAAAAGAACAATTTAAAGTGCTTAGATCAGTGTCAGCTCATCGTGTGATGCTCTTAGCTGTATATCTGTATAAATGGAAGATGTACAGAAAGAGGATGTTACTTTTAAGTCAATATCTAGCTGATTAAAGAAAGTGTATTGGGATTTCAAAGCACTCAGGTCAGTTTGGTGTGCTTGGGAAACTGGTACTAGAGAAAGTAACCCTTAAACCCTTAAAAGGGTTTTTAGTCCAAGTATGTTTGTGGCAGAGAAATTCTAATCACAAATACACTCCTTTTTCCTCCTCCACCTGAGTTTTTCAGAAGGATGTTACAGGGTTAGCAGGGAGCAGCACTCCTGAGCTGGACAGGCTTGCAACCCAGCCTGGCTGCCGGGGTTTCATAAGTATGCTCCTGGATGTCTCTGTCTCCCCCAAATGTTTTGGCACTGACCAATGACAGATTTCCAAGGAAGAAGATGTTTTATTAGCATCTTTACATCCAGACCATTCCGTAGTTGCATAGCTTTGGCAGCAAGAAGTGATACTGTGTGGTTTGCAGTGTACCAGGGGCCAGGTTCATTGCAGGTGAGAAGTTCAGTGGTTAAATCGTGGATCAAGCTCTGTCCTGTTAAACCAGGAGCTGTGTTAATACTGGTATTAATCAATGTTTTGGCTACATCACAAGATTCACCTGCGGGTCAGTGAACCTTTATCTTTGTGGAGATGAAACTATTAAAATTGCACTTTGGGGGCTAGGTGTACCGAGGCTTTGCAAGCTGCAGGTGATCTTTGGGCTGCACTTACAGAACAACTGCTTCAAACTACATGATAAATAATTATGAACTTCACACATTCAGAGTTGTTCTGTATCTGTTTATAGACAAGCTAGATTTGAAACAAGTACCATCTCCATTGAGTAGTTTAAGTAACTTCACTATGCTTACACAGAAGTGTAGTACAGAGTATTTTACAGAAACAACTTTTCGCTTGACAGCTGCAAGTTAATTCAGCCTGTGCGTATTAGCTTGTAAACCACAGTTCTGCTTCTAAAATTACGTGATGCACTGCTTTCTAAGTAGATACAGTTTTTTAACAGATTTTCTATTTATATTATTCATGAAGTTACATATGTGGTCTCAGTGTTAACATTAATAATCAGTAAGATAATTTTCCTGCACAGTGTTCTTCAAGGGGGAGAGGTCATTCCTGGTGAGCATTTGAACACTGGGAAGAAAATTCCCACTTTTTATTGTGTAACTGTCTTGCAGTGCTGCACTAGGTGGGCCTCAGTGGTTTCGTATCTTGAGCTCTAAGGCTGTGGTGCGTGCACAAGTCTGACTTGCGCGTGCAGGTGACTCGCTGCATGCCCTTCCTTGTGGAGGCTGTCTGAGCAGAAGAGCGACACCCAGGACAGACGGGTGAGGAGGAAATGGGGAAGCCCATGGTCCTCCTGATAGCCCTCTTCTCCTGGAGCTACTGGAGGTGAGCTCGGAGAGCTGTGGCATTCCCATAGCTGTCACTTTTCAGGTAGTCTGGAATCTTGTCATGTCCCTAAATCCAGTTCATCTCCTCCACCACCGCATTTCATCTGATCTGACTGCCTTTGTGCCTGTATCTCTTGGTTAAGGTCCAAAAGCATTTCTGTATTTAAATTTATGTACAGACTATAAAAGTCGTGATCATTATTGCACATTCCAACAAAAGCCTCCAACCTGCTACCTTTCTTCCAACAAAGTTTTCCTCAGCAACATGGATCAACTAATGAAAAGGAAGGCAAATTGTATTTTTTCAGACGGTCTCTCTTCCAGCAGAGACTCTTCTAGGCACTCTTTCTTAGGTATTAAAGAAATTCATAAAATGTAAGAGTGGGATTGAGAGTAATCTTTTCTTTCCCCTTCAGCAGATGATGAAGGGATCGGCATATCTCCAGGATTAAATAGGAAGAGCCCAAACCTTCAAACAATAAGCAAAATAGTATGAGTATATAATATGTAATGAGGAGCATGACAAACTTGATATCTAAAACAAAACAGTGAGAAAGCGTTACCATTTGACAGCAATTTGTCTTTTCCTTTTGAGGAAGGAAAATAACTTGAATTCTCAAGACTTAACCGTTTTCTCAGGGAACCCCTCCATTCATTTCCTCGTGGCAGCCGCCGTGTGCTGGGTGTTCTTCCTGCGTGCTCCCAAAGAAACCAGCAGCACAGGAAGGTCCCCAGAACGGATTCAAACATTCTCCCAACCATGCTTGGGGTTTTTTTTCCGCCTGACACTCTTTGTGTCCCAGACACAACGCTAATTGCCAGGAAAGGAGCTGTTCAGAGGAAATCTGTCCCTATTGGGACGTTTTGTATTTCATCTGATGTAGGTTATGAAGCTTTTGGGAGAATCTGCCACAGTCAACAAATGCAACTGGGGAAAGAATGCTCACACTTGCCATGACATTTTGCCGTGCTGCTCAATATGTATTCCTAGTTCACAGGAGTTATTATAATGTTACAATAAGCTTTAAAAATACATTCTGTTGCTGAAAGGAACTTTTCTCTTTACAGTGGATTTCAAGTTTGAGACAGAAAAATTCCGGGTGTATCTGTAACTTCGGAGCGACAGGCAAGACTTGCCTGAGTTTTGAAAATAAAAGCATACCATTTTATTGGAGAATGAGTTTATCAATCCAGTGTAATACACTATTAGATAAAGTGTCCTTATCACTTAAGCATTTACATTGCATTTATACAATGACAGTTGTGCAATGTAAATATGTGAACTAGGTAGGCAAATATAATGATCAGGTGATGTTAAAATAGTTCCTTTCATGTGGCACTACTAAAATCTCTCACTTCAGGGGAAAAATAAGTGGTACCCCCTCTGCAGTATTTTTACTAACATACTTTTTATTCTCTTGACCTGAAATTCTTTTTTTTTTTACTTGAACAGCAAAAATAATGGATTGTTTAATAGAACATCAAAAAGGAGTTTAATATTCTATAGAAATTAGATCTGTGGGAGTTAAAGAAGCATTTATGTAGTGAAGATGTTTCAGAGTTTCAGTTTTCTTCAGAAAATAAGGGGCTAACCCAGACAAATGTCTCACAGTGGCTTTTGGTTTGCTTGCTGCTTGAAACTGAATCCAGTCAGGCCCTCTGCTCTTTCTTCTCATATCCAGTCACTTGTCAAAGCCTTTTCTTTTTTCCCCCTTCTATTGAAGATAATGGAAGACCTGCCACTGATTTCCAGTGGAAACAGGGTTATACTCACAAACAGCAGAAAAGATGACTAGATTTCTCCATTTCCTCTCTTCTATTTCACTCCTGGGATTTACTTCCATGCTATCTATTATCTCCATAGATACCTAAGTTATGCTACTATCTAGTTTTTTGCTTTTGAAAGCCCTCCCCTTTTATCCTTCAACATAGTTGCCTTTGGTGTAAGATACTGTTCTTTCTCCTGCTGTCTTCAGAGACTTGTTTCCCCTCTGTCATTCCCGTTCCTACCTTGTGGGTTTTTTCTAGACTGCCCTTGTATTCCTATTGACCCTTAAGTCTTACTTTTTACACTTTAAAAATATGTATCTCCATGAGGCTTTGTTTGCATTGCCCCAGTCTATTGGAGAGAAAAGCTATGCCTAAATACGTTTAAGATAGGGCTGTATTTCATTTTTTTAAATGGAGGACAGTGTCCAAAGAGTGTACTGCTCTGAATGGTGTGTGGCATGGAGAAGGAAGGGAAGAAGAAGAAGAAAAGCTCCATCCATGCCCTCTTCTGTGAGTATGAAACTTTCCCCTGCCTCCTTTCAGACCTCGCTCCCCTCTATTTACCTCTGTGGACAGCTGATTAAAAGGAAGAAGTTTTATGGTGGGTAAGAGCAGTATCCTCCATCCTACCCTTTTCCTTCAGCTCACTGAAAGTGCTGGTTGCGTGTTACCCTTTGCCGTGACCATCTTTCGAAAGGAGGAGGAACCTCCCTGTACCATCCCATAATATGTTCTGTTCAACACCAAAGGAGGCTCAAGTTTCTGGTGTGACTTAGAGTATATGCTTGTGTATGGGAGAGCTCGACCTTCCCCACTACTTACTGTCTGCAATGAAACAGAGACTCGGAAGCACTGATACGGTGATTGAGCCTACCCTGAAAGCTCTGATGCCTCTTCACACGTGTTTGTGCCTGATAATTTTAATGTAAGAATTCATTAATAACAAATAATAAATGTCATTAAATGGAGGAGGTATGAAGGCTAGATCAGTATTCTAGACAGCTAGCTGTTATTTAGTTTGCTTATGTGTTGCTAGCCCTGTGATGCTACTTTGTCTGATTCTCTGCTTTCCAAATAAAGAAAATGTTGGGTTTTGTTGTTTTGGTTTTGTTTTGCTTTTTTTTGTTTGGATTTATTTATATCCTTCCTGTAGGTACAAAATATAACATCTGTTTTTCAGTAAGGTTTTTTTAATTTGTCCTGTGTGCTCACTAGTCTCTGGTGATAGAGGGGTCACTGAAGATATAAATATGGCTTCTGCTCGAGGCTGAGAAGCCAGGAGTTCAACAATAAATAAAAAGAAACCCCATGAAGCCAGAATTGCAGCTGCTGGCAATTAGGATTGTCATCGGCGATCCCTCCAGGAGCCCTCTGCTAACATACCTGTGGTAGCGTGCGGCAGGCAGCTGCGTTCTCACAACGCGGGGATGTAAACACAGGAGGAGGGAACGTGGTCGTTCATACTGAGCAGAAGGCGGCCAAACAGGTGTGTGGCTTAAATGGTTCCCTCAAGGTATTGTCAGCTGCTGGAGAGTCATCCTCTGTCTGTAAGATGCAGAAAGTTTCTTTTTCAGTTGAAGAGCAGCTGATGCGAGTCTCCATTTCCTACAGACCTTTGGAAAGGATTATGCAGACTCTTCTACTTTCCTAGCAGTCGGATAGTCCCGGGGTGGAATTCATTGGCCTTGCTTCATTTGATCATTTTACCATTCACAGTTGTTTTCTGCTTCTTGTTTGACAAACCATATCTAATCTACGCTATTTTTTTAAAAACTTCTGTGGTTATCACAGAGTTCTCTTGGTGCATGTGGTACTCAATATTATAATGAAATACAAACATGTACATGTTAGTTGCATTCTCTGCCTAGCACGTATGTAATTATGTCAAAGCTATTATGCTTGTTTGGTAAAGCCTAATTTTAATGAGTGCCTAGCACTGATTAGATGCAGTTTTCCAAATGTTAACTTAAATGGAGTCCATGTGGGAACAGACTGATGCTGTACTCTTTTTCAAAGGGAGTTTTCCTTGGTAAGGCCAGTAGTTTCTGGAGTCTCTCTTACACTTCATTACCCTTGTGCAGATGCTGCATCAATTAAAGGTTGGTACAAAGTAACCTGGAAGAGACTGTATAACTAGACTTTAAATATTCTATCCTTGGTAACAGACTGCTATGTTATTTAATTCCATATTTGTACCACGTTGTATTTTTGCTCCTTAGTTTCTTAAATTTTTCTGTGTATATTCATATTTTGTTATAAATTTAGCAGCCTTGCTATTATTTCAACTTGCTGTAAACCAACAAATCAAATCCTACAGAGCCAATGTAAGAAACAAACAAAGCAAGAGAATCTTGGGACAAATGATGACAGAAGCACAAAATTAGGCTGTATTTATTTCTTTTATATTTTGCCAAGTGGCTGTAAATGGGGAATAGCCTTGATTTTATTTTTAACAACGTTATTCTTCTGAGAAGATTAACAATACTTCAGACATTTTGACTAATTCTGTTACAGTTTGGCCTCTCTATCCAGATAGTGGTGAGAATCTTGAAAGAACGTACACATTCTGAGTGCACACAAGGAAAAGTTTTGTTTTCTACAGACTCTGCTGCTGTCTAGTTTATGGTGCTGGAAAAGGGGATTTACTTGAATGGAGTTCAGCCCTTGCTGTGATGTTCTCGATGAAGAGAAGGACACAGGACTGAGGCACTCAGGAGCAGCCGTAGCTAAGCGTGAGATCAAGATGTACAGTTTCCCTTCTGTTTTGCTACAGGATGTCCCATCAATCCTTTAAAATGTAAAGGTCTGTATGTGAGAGGGTTTTCTGCGATATGTAGAATATACAAGTGAAAAAACAGAACCAAAAATTGAGGAGGATGTGACCCTGTTACTGAGAGCGAAGGCTGTGATGTTGCTATGGGTATAGCTAGTGATTAATATAGTCACCATTCCATTCAGGAATGTATTTTATGATTTAAGTCAATACTAATAAACTAGCTGACCTAATATGATTGTTTAGTTTACATGTGGTTGGTACAGTGAATATGGCATGTGTCCTGTAGAAAATAGGCAGTTATGTATGTAATTAGTCTCACAAAGTGTTTGTATGAGTAAGTAAGCTGGAGATACTTAGACGACATTCATTTTGTATTTCCCAACCCTAGATTGCTTTATGAGGTTGGTGTGAAGAATTGTGCGTTGTGGGGGAGTTATACACATTATGGCTGAAGTAGATCTTTGTAAGCTTTTGTATAATCAAGTTTGTTTTTTTTTTCCTTTTAGTCATGTTAGAGTTCTTGTAATGTCATGCTTACTTCTCCCTTTAGGAGATTGCTATCTTTGTCTGAGGCTTCAACCTGAGATGTGTTTTCCATCAGAGCATCCAGCCTAGCTTGAAACACAGGTTCTTACACAGTTTATTTCTCCTTAGGCATTTTAGCTCATCTTAGAGATAAGGGTTGGTAGTCCAGAAACGATGTAATGGAGTGTGCAGTCAACTTCCACAGTAACAGGAGTTAGAACTGACCTGACACCAGCAGCACATCTTTTCATCCATACCTTTTAGTTTCTCCACATTTGATTATTTTACTCAGAAGAGAAACTAATTAACCAGCTGCCTCTTGACTTTTTATCCTCCCTTTGCACTTTCCGTAAGATGTAAGCCACATCTGTTTCTTACTAGTCATTTGATGTGCACTTCTAACAGAGAAAATGCATTATTTTTTGGAGTCTTTCCTCTGCTTTCTTATTCATACTGTGATACTTCTCTTAGCACTTCCCAACATTTGAAATCTAGGGGTTTATCAAAAGCAAAACCCAGCACCTACTTTATCTGAATCTTGTCAGCTGTTGAACAGGAATCTTGAGACTGAATGATGAAGTTTTTTATTAACATTAATGTCAATTAATAATAATGTTTTTATTAACATTAACAGGTTTATAAAGGATTAATCTAGCTAGATGTGTTAATTTTTTAAGAAGTTTAAATATGGAGATGAGGTGATCCAGTAGATTTAAAATCAGAAGAGCAGGTGCTTTTGTTAAATAAGAAGAAAAATAATAAAAGAACCTCCCGCCTCTTCTCCTCTACTAAACACTAAACTATGGTATTAGAGTATGGGTATGTTAGATATTAAATGGCTTAATTACCCTTGAAGTTTTGCAAAATTAATTCAGGCTTTGCTGGATGACAACATTTTCAGCAAGAGCATGGGTTTGGAGCAGCAGCAGCTGACGTCTCTCCCAGGTTAGCAGGAAACACTAGAGGTGCACCTTGCTTGCCTGTGGGTACCAATGTTGCAAAGATGAATGCTGGTTCTGAGTCAGGGTTGCTTTATGATCTCCCTAGCTGGTTTTATGTGATACTTTTATTTCTTTTCTTTTTCAAGGGGCAGGGAACAGTAAACGCAAGTCAGATTTTCTTTTTTTTTTTTTTTTAGTAAAAACCTTTTTCTTTAGAAAGAATAGCCACAAAGTTGTGTTTGTTCAGATTCAGTGAAAAAAAATCTTCCTTGCCCACCTGTACCAAAATTCTTTCTCCTGAACCACATCCACTTTGCCCTGTTTTGAGCCAAACTCGGGACTATTTCTCTCCATCTTCATCTGTTACACTGCGTCTGCTAGCAATTTCTTTTCTATTTTGTTTAGTTAATTCTTGCTGAGGTCTTGTCATATGATCAGCAGCCCTTCCGGTTTTTGGTTATCTCTGCATAAAGGGGGCTTTATTTACTTTACTTAGAATTTTTTTTTTTAGGTACTCTTTGGCACTTTATTAAGCAATTTGTTGTGTAGATATACTTAACACATGGCATGTTTTGCATGCATGTAAACTTTGATCAGGTATAGCTCAGGATGCTTAGTGTCTGCCACAAACGTTTTCTATGCAAGTTCATCTTGTAACCTTGGGAATATACAGGACTGTGGTATTGCCTTGTGCCTTTGCACTGGTAATTCTTAGGGTCCATTTCTCTTTTTGTAGCAATCATTTGGACAGCAATCCATTCCCTTCAGGGCCCGGTATCATCTGAACAGTTGCTGGCACTGCCCACCTGTGCCAAAATATCTTAAGTTGGGTAGTTGGGTTTGCCTTTATAATCTTGGTAAAACAGTAGTTGGAAAATAAAAATGGCAAGACTACCAGGCGACTTCAAGGTTTATTTTTTGGGCTAGCTGGGGTACATTTTGTACCTGTGAATGTTCATTCATTTGAGGTGTGTAAGCGTGCGTGCATCTCTGTGTGTTGTCAGGAGCTTTATTCACAGTTGTGCTGGAGCAACGAGATTCAGCATCCAAAAGAAATATAATTGCTGCTTATATTGGAGAAACAAATACAGTTTTAGGAGTTTGTTTTGCTGAGCATCTGGGAAATAACAAGGGGAGTGAAATCAATACAGGTGGTGATAAAACTTGAATTACCGCAGTTTGGCGTACGCAGCATGTTAGTACTAAGACATAATCTTGCCAGAAGACACAGGTGAATGGATCCATTTAAAATGAGCAGAAACTGTTTTTTTTCTGCTCAGTTGTTGAATGTAGGGGTTTTTGGGGAACATTGATACATGAAACTGTCATCTCTCCTTGTTTTTCAGTGTGTTGGTTGTTTTATGGTTTTTGGAAAGTCTGCTGGTTAACATGCTGGGTATATCCCCAAACACTCAAAGAAATATTAAACATATGCAGCAAATTGTCGCAGTTTAAAAGTGAGGGGGCAGGGGTAGAGCTCTTTTTTTACAGGGACAAAGGCAAAGAAAAAAATATGTAAGATCTCAACTTGTAAGTCTACGTGACTTTCTCTCACTCAGGGAGGATTATGTGGCACAGGGGATTCTGAATACCTGGGTAACTCTGTTATTTCAAAGGTGAGCTACGGGTCACCCAACCTGCAAAGCTGATGAGGAGAAGGGGCACCAGCCTTCGTATGAGGTTCAGCCATAAACAACTGGGACTAATAACTTCCTGAACTGTTGCCACCTAATAAACAGATCTGTCCACACTCTGAAGCAGCTCCCACAAGGCCACTGGAACTGATTTTTTGTATTTTCTTTTCAAATAAATGTTTTTACATATCTACTCTGCGGGTTATGTTGTTGATTACAATATGTCTTGTTATTGTTGAGAAGGATTTGTTATTCTAAACAAATAGAACTGAGTAATCTCTCCCATTTTACCTAATCTAGATCTTAGAAAGCAGATTTCACCCTTCCTCCTCACCACACCTCCTCCAGGAATTAAGTGGGTTTTTTCCAGTTTAGAAGACTTAAAAATCCTCCCACTTTTTTAAATTTTTCTTTAAATGTATAGAAATATGTGCCTGCTACTGTAAGTAGGCTCCTAGGTGAAGATTTTCACATACTGGACATGGTCCTGGGCAACTGGCTCTGGGTGGTCCTACGTGAGGAGGAGAGTTGGACCAGATGACCTGGAGAGGTCCCTGCCAACTTCAATCTTATCATATGGAAAAATAGTATTAAAATTTGTAACAGTTGATATGAAGAACCTCTGTAATCTTGTTTGAAAGCTTCAACTCTAGCCCTTCTTCGTAGGGTAACATGTAGGTAAAGATATGATTTAGCTTTAGAGATTTCCTTCGGAAACAATTCACTGGCATTTTGCTGATAAAGTCAGAATTTAGTAACAAATAGACACATAGGATATTCATAAGAATATTGAAGAAACCTCTAGGTGGCTGAATATTTTATATATTCTGAAAACACCTCTGGAGTAGTGGCCGAAATGTGAGAATTACAAATTAGACCTGAAATAAAGGGTTGCAGATGTATTATTTCAACTTACAGATTTACTGCAGGGGATGGCCAGTACTGGAGAGCTGCTTATTCAGAGTTGTATCCTACTATTTCAATGTGCAGTTCTAAGCTTATTTTAGGATTTAGGACATGTAATTGTATACCAGTTGATTTCCAATCATTATTGCGGTATCAGAATGGTTCTCAAGTGTTCATTGAGCCTGTCGTCTTGAAACAAAGAGTATTTTTATTCCCTTTTTTTCCCTGTCTGTGAAACAAAATGTATTTTTATTCCCATTTTACAAGTGGGAAATGAAGGCAATGAATGATGTAATATCGGGAGCATTTGTGAATTTGGGCAGACATCGAGATCCTGATTTCTCTTTTTTTCCCACACGTTTTTTTCTGCTGTATCTGGCTTTATATACAATTTCACTTTAAAAGCGTTGACTTCAGCTGCAGCTGTAATGCTCAGTACTTGTGCAAGTCAGATCCAAAGATCTCAACAGAAGCACCAGAAAATGAGAAATATGTAAATAATGGCCAAATGCAAAAAAAACATTGAAGGAACTTGTCATAGAACTTGTCCATTACCTTTTAGTGATCCTGTGATGTCAGATGTGGAATAACTCACTCCAGTTAGCTCGGCATGCAGAGGTGGAAGAAGGAGCCTCTGGAAGGGAAATAATTGCTTTAAATAGTCATGAAACTGTCTGCAGCTTTCTGACAGAAAAGAAGTCACTCCATATCACACTATGAATGTCAGAGGAACTTTTCGATTATTTTTGTTTTATTTTTTTCCCCTTTTTTATCTCTACAAGGCATAGCTATTCCTAAGTGGAAGACACTGAAGCCTTACATCTAGTGGTGCATATTTTTCTTCTTTGCATAATTTGTGTAAAGTTAATTGTTGAGGTTTTTTTTTTTTTTAGTTCTCTTTCGTCTACAGGTAGTGTTTGAAATCTCAAGTGTATTGAGAACAAATAAATGTGCATTTTTTTAATGGATTTATTGTCTTATCTTTCCTGATGTCTCTCATCTTAGTGCTCTTCAAAATAAATCTCCAGTCTGATGTTGAAATAGTTGAAATAGAGAATTTTAATTTCATTACTTGTCACAAGAAAAAAAAAATCACTTACGAACTGTTCACTTTCTGGCTTTTCATTGCTTTTCTTCCTGATAAAGCAGTGAAGTCAGAGGATTTACTACTGTAGTGTCACAGCATGACAATGACCTAAATAGAGCTGACACAGAATAGCTTTCAGACATATGGAACAGTGACAGTCAGATATTCTGATTAGTATAAAAATACTTGCTGTGTTTTATTGAAAGGTTTATTTAAAAATAGTAAATATATCCTTTTTGAGAGTCTGCTGGTGATGGTAGCGAAAATAATCTTTTTAATAATTCTCTAACAATGATAATAACTTATGGAGCTAAGTTGTTAACACTGTGTTTTTATTTTTCTTTTCACAGCCCACATACTGGGTGGCAGAATTACCAGCCTGATGTGCCCCGGATTCCCACTGCTTGCATCTCTGTGGAAGATGTTGAAATGATGTCCCGGATGTCTTCCCGGGGCACTAAGATTGTTGTGCACCTGAAGATGGGGGCTAAGACTTATCCAGACTCTCCTTCCTTTAACACCGTGGCAGAGATAGTTGGAAGCAAGTACCCAGAGCAGGTGAGTGAGAATAGACAAAAGGAAACTTTGTTCTTTAAATATATGAAAAAAAGAAACCCAAAGAAAAACCCTTCCTAAGAAATCCCTCAAACGAGTAACTCTCTCACCTGCTCTTCTACATTTCAGACATCTTAGCTTTTCAGTCTTTTTCAGGTAGCAGGTTTGAAACCACCAGGCTCAGTTTTAACATACTAGGATTTATTTTAGAAAGCTCTAAGAATTACTTTGTTCTAAGAACAGGAAATTCAACTAAACTGTACACAATTTAACCTCCTCCTTTTTGTTTCCTTGGCTTAAAGCTTACTTTAAGTAGTACCATCTGCATAGGCTTACAAAGAAGCGTTTATGCAAGCTAAAGTGAAATCCTATCACTGTAACGAATGCAGTTATTGTTTTAAATAACAAATAGTAAGTTAAGCTTGCCATAATGATTTGTGCTTGGAGTTTTCTTATTGTTCTGTTAATAATCTTCAAGTGGTTTCTTGATTGGGCAAATAAGCAAGGTTCTGCTGTCCGGAAATAAAATTGTTTTGTCTGAGTTTTTCCTCAAATGTAAGAGTGAATGCAGGATGTCAGTTTAACTTCTTTGAAGATGTTTTTTCTTGTGCAAATCGTTGCTGCATTTAGCAAGAGTTGTATGTGTGTTAGTTTGGAGGAGCGAACCACCTGCGCTAAAAAAGTACCCACAAATTCTGTTGGAGCACTAGTTAATCCTAAATTGTTGGTTTCCATTTTAAGACTTTTCTTCTTGCTTACTCTTTTCTTCCAACTACTTAGCCAAGAATCATACAAACTAAATTCATGGTGCTGAAGGATTTGTGCCTGGTATGAAGTCTTCTATGTCAGCTTACAACATGGAATGAATTTTCTGGCAGTATGGTTTATTGTGAAAATGCTAATGCATCCTCAGTTACAGCAGCACTAGAAATGTCTGCTAAAGTACATCTACTGAGCCGCGGTTCTTTTTTAAACATTGTAGTTTTCTAACTTCAATGGAAAATAAAAATTACTATCTCTGTCCTTTAAACCAGGCATAGTTCCTACAAGATTTTATCTTTTCTGAGACGGTAATTCTGCAGCTCTGGTTCGTGATGTGTAGAGATTCTCAGTGTTAGCATGAGTGTGTGGTTTCAGAAGCTTGATCATTGGGCAGGGAAAAAGTAACGACCATCGTGGTTGATTGGTTTTCGTACCGTCACCTATGAGTTTAGCTTCATGAAACATACATTTACTTCAAGAAACATACGTTTACCAAGTTAAAGACAACTCCCCAACTTCTAAATTAGGGCACAGCTACTTTAATTTTATGTCATACGAATTTTTAGCAGTGCTTCTAACCAGCTAATAGGCTGTCTTTCCTGAATTATGTTTGGCGTATTTCAAAATTATGACATTTCAATTCAGATTATAAAATGTACAAATGTAACCCTCCAAGATTCATTAAGATGCTTTCATGTACTTGATTTTTCTCTTTGCTGTCTTGCTCTGTTTCTTTAAGTAATGAAATGGATTGGAATCTCTTCACTTCTTCCACTGAGAAGCTCAGTTTTGTGAAACACTGGGTAAAGACTTATTTACAAGCCCCCTGCTGATGTTAATGGGAGTGGTAGTGGATACACTTTGAAAATGTAACCAAGAAACAGAAAAATAAAACAAGTGAATGTTTAGGTTTTTTAGTACTCAGTTCCTCTTGGAGCTTTAATGGTTGCTTCACCATGCTCATTCCACTGCGTTACTCTGGTAAAAATGGGAACCATCTAGCTATTTAGGCAATAAAATACATTGCAGACCCAAACTCTTACAATGCCTTTTATGCCAAAGTGTTTCAAAATGCAGTACGAATCCAGGGGAATAGAAAGGTGCCATTTCCACTGGCCAAAATTTCAGTTTAAGTTTTGAATTGAAACAAAAGCAAATCTGGATCTCTGAACTCTGGGTGAGAAATCAGCAGCAGGTGGTATCGCTCTTACAAAGGTCTAAAGCAAAACAGTTTGAAATTCGGCTGAAGCCTGTGAAACATAACTGGTCACAGGTATTATGACAAATTAGAACTTAAAAAACTGGAACTTAACTGAAAACAAGCATCTCTGTTGGATACTGAAGAAGTCTGGTAAGAAGTGATACAGTTCTAGATGTAACTGCCTCTTAGGCATGTTCGTGTTCATCTATATACTGACCAGAATTTAATATACTGCTTGATTTATAAATAATTCATTAATTCCTCCTGTGAGATTTTGGCATGTATATTAAAAATAATCGCCAGGAACCGAAATAGTATTTGTCTGCAAGTTTTATCTGTTACAAGCGATGTTGAATATTATTACTAAAATCCTTGAAAGGGGAAAACAATTTATTGTTTTTTCTTACCTTTTTTTTCTTTATTTGCCCATTCTTGCAGCATGTCCAGTTCAGTCCCTCCTTTTTAAGTAATTTTTCCAAGTGTTTTGTGTGGAATCTTGCAGATAGCAATGGAGGGAAAAAAGTAAAACTAGAAAAATGTTAAGGAAAACAGAAAAAGTAGTTTAAATACTTCTGGCATATTTTCCTAAAAGTTTGCTTTATTTTAGACTTAGTGTTCTTAAAATCTTATAATACATGCTTTGTTTTGCTGTTGCAAGAAATGTTTGATATCATCAAAATTAATACTCAGAATTGTCAAACTTGCAAACCTTTGTTAAGGCACTTGTGCTTATCTTTAGCACATTTATGATTCTGAACTTAAAGCAATAAAAGAAATATAATTTTTTTTGTAAAATGAGAGGTTATGATTGCAGGACCTGCTGAGCTCCAGGCTATTGCAGGTTAGAGACATTTGCAGCCAATGCCTGACTTTTATCTTGGAGAAGGAGTTTTTGAAGCACGCTGTTGAACCTGGGACATGCTGTTAGCATCCTTTTGTGCTGTATTGTGTATTGGTGAGATATTTTATTTAAACTATGTAAGCTGACACTGGAGACTGACTGAGAAATTCACAAGTTAAAACTAATGTGGTTTTCATTTGAAATTCAGGCAGAGCTGGCAGTAAAACATGTTTGTCTTCTCATTTTAATACAGATGTAACATGATTGGTCTTAAAGTGCAGAAGCAACCGTTCCCATCTCTGGGGAAATGCTATAAATAGTGGCTGTTTCTTGTTAGTCTGGCTTCACTGTACCTAATGTGCCAAACATGGAACCATGAAATACATGATGAACTGAAAAGGTATCAAAGTGGATAAAGTTATAACTCTTCCATAATCCTTACTTTCAGTATCTTTCTGCACTGCGCATTTCTTGGTGTGCAGTGCTGTTTTACTTATCTTACAGTTACTAAGTGATGAGAAAACTGTTTCCTAAGTGCCCTACAAAGTACATAAATTTAATGGTTGCTCATTATTCTGTGATCTAGAATAAATACTGTAGAGCACAAATGGAGCAGCTCATAAGAGGCTTTTTTGGAATCCTGAATAGCTGTTCCAGGAATTCACTCTACGCTGCTTTTTTGCCTCCGGTTTTTATGGAGTGCCATATCTACAAAATGTACCATTTGAAAAGTGACTCTATTTTGAACACCACAGGCATAAAAGACCATTGAAGAATGTGCTGTAGCTCTGAGCCAAGTTTGGACAGCACTTTGAAAGTAGCAGTCCTAGGAATGACCTGAGAAACAGAGATGCTAAGGTAATAGATTGTGAAGTTCTTTACCAATCTGTGATTGATGTAACAGAACCTGTTCTACAAAGGAAATAGCAGCTTATTTACTTTTTCATTCTTCTTCCTTTCCCTATTTCAAAAATCAGCCCTCTCGGAATTTGTGATACTGGGCTAAGCTCCAGGGAACAAGAGAACATGAAAATTGTCCAGACTTCTGAGCCTGTTAGGCATTCATGCACATAAGGGAAGAAATAATTTGTAGACCAAAAAAAACCCCCAACCCCAGAAGAAAAAAAAAAAAAAAAGACTTCTCTGAAGATGTGTAATACTCAGTACAATGTTGTTTTATGGCCTGGCATCAGCTCTACATATGTTAACAAAATGTCTATCCATTAGCCCTTTGATGTGGCTTACAGATATCCTTATTCTCAAACTAAATCATGCATACAATAGAGCTTTGAGTAGAAATGTTTTTAAGAGGCTGGTGCCATCACATTATGGTTCCATTATCACGTTTTCTCTATATGTGGATTGTTTTGCTATTCATTCCAAAATGTTGAAGGATTTGTCAGGGCACTTCTGTGAGCCTCTCTCCTGCAACTGTAAGCTGATGCCTGTCACTGCTAGAATTTAAGAGAATTTAAAAGAATTTAAAAGAGATTGGATTTTGAGAGTGCCAGCCCATTACTTCATGATAGCGAACTGGTGGGAAAGAAGAAGAAGGAGAAATGGTGAAAAGAAACAAGAGAAAAGGTGAAGAAGAAACATTGGCATTGTCAGGAAATGTTTTATTTTCTTTGAAGTTTTTGTATCAATATTTGCTGAAAGAAGTAGTACCCTCTGTGTTTGTTTTATTAGTAACAGGACTTTGTACTATTAATTGGGGCGTTGTTTTTATAGTGTGCCTTGTGGGAGTGGCAATACTGCTGTCATTTGTTCTTAAACAGAGATCTTGTCATGACAAAAACAGTCAAATTAATACGAAACTGATATGGAGGAAAATTTTTCTTTGTAACTTGACCATTTTAAAAATGTAGGGTTTTTAACTCCCAGAAGGCCTACTGAATTTTAAGTCTCAAGTGCATGCTAAATTTTGTGGTGTAGAGCTTGGCAAATCTTCTAAAACTTGAATTGCCCATTTAAAACCCAAGAGCTGACTGAAAGCATTTAATTCTGCTGGGGAGAACTTGGCAACAGTTTGCCTTCTGACTCTGAATGAACCAATATGTCCTAAAGTACACATGTTTTTTGGAAACCTCAGTATCTGCGTATGCAACAAATACATCTTATAAGTGATTTGTACATAAGTGGCTGATGTTGTTAAGGGGCAACAGTTAAAAAGCATTGTACTACTTAGAGCGTGTGTCTGAAATATTGGTGGAGCAAATGAATTTGTATATGTGGAAAAAAGATTCAAAACAGCTTAAATAATATTTAAAAATAATTTTCCTGATATAATTTTGCTGGAAGGCATCAGGTCAGGTTCACCAGTGTGAAGTGACCTTTGTAATGTTCAGATGTTTTCAAAATGACCAGGCCATATCTACAAATAGGCATATCTATAAATGAGGAATAGGGCTGGGATGGTAGGAGTCTCAGCTGATCTTGGAGACACCTGAAGTTACTGTGTCTCTCAGCTTGATGATGCCAGAGCAGAACCAAGGAACGTGCTCCACTGAGTACAAGCAAGGCAGCAGCTTGTTGAAAGGCTCCTCCTCTTGCCAGCTGAGGCACAGTAGCCATCAGTGCATGGGAGCTATTGCCATATGAAGGAAAACTGTACTAGCTTTTGTTGCCATCGATGCCTGGTCTCCAGAGGGAGCAGGATCTTCTTAGAGTGTGCTAACTCAAGTCGTTGGCATGCAACTGGTGATACCCTTGGTTACTGCAGCACTGGGGTGACAGTGACAAGGGATGAGTACATGTAGATGGCCTTCCTCACTAGAGTCAAGGGGAGTTTGGGGGAACTGAGTGCTGCTGTCACCCTGCTATACGTGTTCCATTTGGCTTCTCTCGATGTAACATCTCGTACAGCGTGCTTTCTGCCTTTCACCCAAGCTAGATATCACCATATACATGTCATCTGGCTGCCTACCCCAGCCTCCTTCTCTTTTTGAATCCGGTCTGGTATCAGCCCAAAGCTACTTGCTAGATCTTTGCTCTGTGCACTACTCTTTGGAGCATTTGACTGGATTTTAACTTCACTTCTTGAACTGCAACCAACTAAATTGTGAGACTAGAAGTTAAAACCGAACATTTTGGGTGCTTGTTCTATTGGTCAGCAAACTTACCTGAGCGTGCAGTTTTGTAGTCCTTTTGATGGTGTGAGTATAAGCAGTTACACTGCAATATTTTTTTTCTTCCTACCCATTCCTTTGCCTCTGCTCCCACACAGCAGTTTAAAAATTACTGTGGGATTTTATTTCAGTAATAATTCACAAATACACATAGGGTTTTGGGTTTTTTTTACAGAATGGTTGTGAAAGCTTTTTCTCTCCACATTGAAAAAAGTTACCTTCTAAAATTACACTAGATCCTTCTTGCATTCTAATACGCAAGAGTATCTAAAGGGTAGTCCTGGGTTTGGCAGATGTGATACTTGCCTGAGGCATGAAGTAAGAAACCCCAACATTGAAGAGGAAGGAGGAAAGAAACTGTATCGTAGTTTTCATTACAAATAAGTAGGTGCCAGAAACGCTAGTGCCAAGTGTCAAAGGTTAGTTTAAAAGCAGCTATTCACTACAGAAGTAGTCAAATAGCTGTAGTAGTATGTTTGTATTTGTTAGGTACAGACTGTATGCTTGACCTTATACAGCAGAAGGAGGCCTACCAAGATCTTGTCCTAGTGAGTGTGCAGTCCAGAAGAGGAGTACAGTGCTGAAAAAATACATTTTTTCCATGCAAGTCTAATGGATAACTGCATGTCTAAGAGCATGTGGGTTGCATGTAGGAGGCTGTTTGACACAGATTCAGAGGTTCTTATACATGGGACACATGTGAAGGAAGACCTGACACTGAAATTTTGGATGGTGGACAGAGCTAATAATGGAGTGGAGGGGAAATGCTAAAAGCAAGGAAATCTAAAATGTTTAGGTTGGGGCTGAGGTGAAAGGGGGAAAGAACTTGGTCTGCTCAATCACACCGAAATGCTGACAGTAGAGGCCTTATGCTAAGAAATGTGTGGTTGCAGCAGATGAGAGAGATGGTTACTCAAGGACGTAGCAGAGTATCTAGCAGAGTTTGTAGTTTTGGTGGGCAGAGGGACAATATTCATGAGAAACCCTGAATCAGCTGCAGAACTGTGGGTAGACTTGTTAGGGTTTCATGCATCACATCGCTGCTTTGTGAGAACAAGGTAAGGGGAGAGATGGTGAAAACGATAAGCTGACCACAGCTGGAGTGGTCTTTAAGAGAATTACTCTCAAGAACTTGGTTTGCTTCATTAGTACATGCTTCAAAATGTTGATATCAGTTTTTCTTGGGTTTTTTATACCATTGTTATATAGTATTTTATACAGTTTCATTGACCTAGAAGGAGTGCCCTAGGTTTCTGAGACCTGAAAGGCTTTGCACTTTGCCACTGTAACTTTATTATAAATGTGGTCGCAATGATGCAAAAGTATTTATTATGGTTTGGCAAAGCAAAGTACACTGTAAAGCACATTATACTAGTAAAATTTGTCCGAAATGATTGTTAATAAAATGTTAAAGATCTTGTGAGGCTGGCAGGCATAAATTTAATTAAATCAAAGAATGAGTTTTGTTTATGGAGTTTCTCAAATATTATCAGTACTTAAGCCAACAATATATCATTATGTAATATGTAAGTTATCTAAAATTTCGTTGTGCACAAATACAATTCTAATTCATTGTAACAGGTAACTGTAAATTTTGGACAAACTCATGATTTACATGGCTGGCTCCTTCCAATAGTACTTGTCAGAAAAATTAACTGGTTTATGTGTTTAGGACTGAGATCCCATTTCTTCTTTATTGAAGTTGCAAAAAAAAAAAAGGGGGCATGTTACAGGGTC
The DNA here is from genome assembly GCF_028858705.1 of Grus americana. Taxonomy (NCBI): domain Eukaryota; kingdom Metazoa; phylum Chordata; class Aves; order Gruiformes; family Gruidae; genus Grus; species Grus americana. Next base: position 25,274,523 of record NC_072853.1, on the reverse strand, counting down.
TTTAACAGAAAATGTATTTTGTACCACAGGTTCTGTAGGTTTGCTTCTTCATAAATGCTGAAAAGTATGTTCCTCACAGTCTGTGTTTGCTTTTCCCGCTAGTTTTTATTCTGTCGTTTATGCCATAGACTGGTTTTCAAATTTGAAGAAAAATAAGCTAAAATGCATATTCTTCTGATAGTTACATAGTCCCTTGACATCTGATTTCTATCAGTGTTTGAATTTACAACTGTCATTGTGAAATATTAGTCTCAAGAACAGTGTATGATGTCCTGGTGTAAATTACTTAGAAAAAACCTCTTATGTCCTATTTCATCTACTCATACATACATTATTATATACAGGGTGGAGAATGGAATAATATCATGATGTAAGATGAAATAGTCTGTAAACCATACTGCTTTAGAAATTGCACCAAATCAGTGTTTTTTCCTGGAGTGCATATAAGCAAATAGAAGTAGGATTTTCCTTGTATTTTAAATATTTCAACTCAGCAGGGAAGAATATTAAGGCTGTCTTAGTACTTCTGTATCACTTAAAATTCTGGGCTTTATGTTTTAACTGTGTGCCTGATCTAATGATCATTGTGCTTAGTTTCTACTTTCAGTGATGTTAACTGGACAAAGATTTTTCTCATCCTTTTTGTGTGCCAAGTTTAATGTGCTGCTTGTGGGAGAAGGTATTTCATGAAATAATATTCCTTCACTCTAATGGAATTTGTTGCATATATATATATATATGATAGTTTTAGGACACCTTCTTCTGTGGTGTGCTGCTTGGCAGAGCAGAGCATATTCTACCATTCCAAATGGGAAAGGTCTGTCATCCAGCTTCTTGCCAGGAGAGTGATTACTGAGCTCTAAAACGTGATGTCCTCCCTCCTCTTCTTTCCCCTTTCAAATAATCAGGAAGAGAACCTGAGATCACATTATTCTTTGTGAAGGAAAGGAAAAACAAAATCTTGGACTGTTGACAAGTATATTCCTCTCTGTCTTATCTTACAAGCAGATACTACAGCTCGTGGTCTGTTCTGCTTGTATGATTTTCTTTCTTGGCATTGTAAACCTGAAGTCTTGGATTTATGTTCTCCACTTCTGCCTGAAGTCCGCTGACCTCAGTTTATATGCTAAAGTGCTCCAGGGATCTGTGCACTTAGCTGGAATTAATGTTCAGATGATACTTTATTTGACTGTCTCTTAACACGTTCTGCAAGTTGTTCTGCAAGTCTTTCTGGAAGACTGCAGCTGTTATACTGTGCATATAAATAGGGTATAGTTAATAAGCCTATTTATAGCAAGCCAAAGTCTGACAATTTTTTTCTCATTCATTAGAGTTTCTAACCTTCAAATAAGTTCGACAAAATAATTGGATTGCACCGTTACCCACTAAGTATGGTGCGTTTACTTTTTCATTGATTAATTTGGTAGTTTAATTTAAAATTGCCTAGACAAATTTAAATGCTGAGTTTCAGGAAATAGATACAGCTCAGTATAAAGACATAAATAAGCTGACTTTGATAGACTGGTTAAATTTCAACAAAATTAGTAAGGGTAATATTCTATATTGTATGGAAATATGTAAGCTTTGTATTCTTTTATCTGTGGACTTTATTACACACACAATTGTATGTCTCTCCTGCTAGAGATCAATGTAACAGCACTCCCTGCCCCTGCAAAATACCCAGCAAGCCCTTCAGAATGCTTGAGATTATTTGTTGCGCAAAGTCAGCAATGCCTAACTCATGTTACTTCCGTTTTCATTTATCTGTAACAGGTTTTTCTCTGAATTAGGAAGTCAGGGGATGTTCCAAATCCAGTGGTGACTGGACCAGGGTGAGGGAACAAAGAATGTGATTGCCAGTGTTGTCGAGGTCACAAAGTACGAAATACTCTGGAGGAGAGAAAAGCAGTTTAGAATAATCTTGACAAATTCATAGGAATCATCAATAATAATCAGGATGAAATGTGATCCGCTTGTCTTCAGGAAGCAGAAGTTGAATGTACAGTGTGCCCCTGGCCGAGTGGCCCATACAGGATCCTTGCCATATTTGCTGAAAACAGTTATAAGGTACTCGGGACTTAGCAGGCATGGTACAAATTGTGGCGTAAAAGTAACGAGAAGACATTGAGCTTTTCGTTGGAAAAGCTGTCTTGACATGTGACCAGGCATGTTTTAGACAGATCCAGAAGTTGGGGGGAGTTGAAGGGTTCCACTTGAAGAATGTGTTTGTACAGAGATGAGTGGAGGCAGCTAGACAGTCTTTTGTGAGTGCAGAAAGCTCAGGCTGCTGAGAGACCATCAGATTGCTCGGTGTGCTGTACTTGCTGCAGTTTGTTTCTAAAGCCTCTGCACTAAAGAGATGGCTTTGTTTATCTCCTTATCTACGTAGCACATTTAAAGCTCTTTTAGAGACCTTTCAGCACAGGATTCTGCGATACTGTAAAGCATGAATGTTAGCTATTTAAGATCCAGTCAGTAATATACATATATAGATGGAAAAATACATAATTTGCCTGTTTGCCAAATGGAATCATTTGCTGCTAAATTCAATTTTGTTAAATGATAAAGGAATCCAAGTTTGTGTTGAAAGCACAAAGAAATTTCAATTGTGTTTTCTAATAGGAAACCTTTCCCTAATTGGGAAAGGCTGTGTATGTTTAAAGGAAAAACAACAAGAAATTCCAACCAAACCTTTCCCAGCTTAACTGAGAATCACTTAATGCATTTAATAAAGATGATTTTTGAAAGCCACTAAGAAGTTGAAGAAAGAGCAGCTAGCTTGCAGTAATTTTAGCTGTTTAAATCTAGTGGCATTGAAACTGTTTAAATTGCTGTAAATACAGTTTTAGTGGTTTGAAAGAATCTTCTTTGTCTATAATTGCATTTTCATTTAAATGTGTATCTTTCAGGAATAGATAAGGGTTTCTTCTCTCAGGGTGCAAAAAGACACTAGCATATTTTCAAGAACTTCATTTTACTTCTTTGAGTGCTTTAAAATCTCTTGTTGAATCTGTGAAGCAGAGAACTGATCTTTTTTTCTTCTTTTCCCTTATCTAAAACCACATATTTAATTGTAATGTGGATGATAATCACTAATACCAATTTAAAACTGGGCTGTTGAACCAAGCAGAACCCGTGATCAAGGGATTATCTGCACTGTGTTGAATAAATGCAGCGTGTTGCTGTATGGATGCAACAGTGACCTGGGATATGAGTGTAGTGACAGAAGGTAATGTGGTGTCTTTCCCATCATGTAACTCAAAGCATTCATCTCTTGTGGTGTAGAATAAGACATATCTTTGTCCCCCTCTTTCTTGGTGAACCAGCTGTGGTTATAAACTCTATCAGATCATAATCCACAGAAATGATTTATCTGAAACAATTAGCATAATGCTGTGCAATTGCTCTAAAGCTGACCTATTGAATTTGTAATTAAGAAAACTTATTTTATCTAAGGTTCTTTAGACAGTCCTGTGAAGAACTTCCATTTTTTCAGGGCTCTCTTCATTTTCTCTGTCATGTCTCAGGTTTAATCAAACCTTTGCCTCTAGAAGAAAATAAAATGATTTTTTGGTACAGGTTTAACATCATGCATCTTTAACGATTTTGTTCTGCAAACTGGAATTGGTTGGATCTGTGTATCAGTACATAGGATCAATATTTTAAAAAGTGATAAATCTAAAATGTTTATCACAATCTTCTTTGAATCTTGGAAAAGGGATCTGAAAGTAACTATCCCTTTTTTAAGAGTTTTTTATACTCTTTGTTTTAATGCTTTTTGTAAAGAATAAAATTGAAGGAAAAATGGTAGCACAGGTAGATAGCAAAATTGACTCAAACTGTGAGCAAAAGAATGACAAAATTATGTGTCACTTTTTCAAATGGCACAAAAATATTTAATTCTGATCACAAAATCACAGAATGGTTTGGGTTGGAAGGGACCTTAAAGATCATCTAGTTCTAACCTCCTCTGAGGGACTCCCTCCACTAGACCAGGTTGCTCGAAGTCCCATCCAACCTGGCCTTGAACATGATGAATAAAAACACTCTGCAGGTAATTTACCTATCACAAACTTACAAAACCAAACCAAATGTGAATTTGAGATACCGTGATGTGACCTTCTGTTTCAGTCTTGGGCCTGGAGGTATAACCTTCACCACTGGAACACTACCCACACAACAGGTAATGCACTGCAGTGCTAAGTTTGCATTGGTGGGGATGCCAAATTTCTAGCTCCTTTTCCTTCACATCCTGTCATCGTAATCCAGCAGCCTTCCCTCAGACGTAACCCCCACCATCTGGCTTACTGCAGTCCCTTTTTGAAGTGGTCTGGGTAGTCTTTTCCTCCTTCTCCCATTTGTTTGAAATTAAGTGCAGGAAGAATTGCTTAGCTGTGTGCTACAGCCAGATTCTCACACTGTGGCCTGCAGAGTACCAAATGATGGAAACCTTTTTGGTAGTTGACAAAATGAGTCAGCCGGTGGGCAGGCTGCAGTTTTGAGAAGAGGAAGGAAGTGCTGTGTAAGTCTCAAGACCGTGACCTCTGTGGCTCTTTGGCTCAACCGTGAATGGGCTGTCAGTTTGTGGGCCAGGAACATGTTTTTGAATGAAGAGCTGCATTGAAATACTCATTCTGTTTCTTGCTGTCAACGTTATTTATTTTTGTGACGCTTTAACTGTGTGCCTGCTCTGCCATTCCCCTGCTGAGTGCCTGCAGGCATGGTTGAACGTGCCTTCCGTAGCGTTGCTGGTTTGGGCTGGGGAGTGCTGGCTCTGCGAGCGCAAGTGTTGGGGAGAACTGAAGGCAGTTGGAGGTCGGGGTTTGCCATTGATGTTTCTAAAGAGATCCATGCAGTACTAGCTATGTGAGGCACGTTTATTTCAATTACAAATTTGAAGTAACTGCTCTCTGAGTTCAAGGTGACCTACAGAGGGTTGCCTCTCCTACCCAGTATTGTTACCTCTTTTCTGATTTATGTGTTGAAAGGAAATGAGAGAGAGAAGTATTCAGAGAGTGGTTTGTCCTTCAGGTATTTACACATTAAAGCAACTCCAGAGGAACTGAATGTGCCAGCTACTGTTCTGTCCTGAACCTCTCATTCCCAAGCAAAACCACAGAAGGACTACTCAAAGACTACTATAAGCTTGTCTGACAGAATTTAGCCTTCTAGAATTGGCATAGTCAGTGAGCCACCTGTGTTCCAGTTTTAATGGTTAAAAGAGAGACAACATTCATGTCTTCCTGAGTTCTCTGCTAAAATGCTTCGAGTCCTTCCTGAAGCGGTCCCCATGAGTGGTGATGAAACTTGCTTTTCAACAACCTCAGAGAATTGTCGGGTGAACTGTTAAGGCAACATGGACTCAAGCACCAGTAACATATGGATGAGACAAGTCTACATATTCTTTCTTCCTCACCGCATATTTCTATAGTAATAGGACCAAGATTGTACTGATCTTGTGCTTATATGAGATCAGTTCATGAATGAACAACAGCTAGATGAAGGTGAACCTGACAGAGGAGAGTTCTGGTGGGACAAAAAGACATTCTGAAGAATCCACAAATTTGGTACTTCTGTCTTCTACTGAAGATATGTATCCTATACTGATAAATTTGATTTAGTCATATTCAAGGTATTGATCCTTCTCTACTACTCTTCAATTTTATGGGTCTATGCTATCTAAAAACACAAAATAAAAACTGTAAACTCAGTAGGCGTGCTCCTATTGTGTGATGGGCCCCATTGACAAAGCTGTTGTAGGAGATGTTACTTCTCAAAGTTGGTCCAAGCCTGTAGAATCAAATTCCTCAGTTAGTAAGCGCTTTTCACTGAGCTGTTCCAGAGAAAGGCAGCTTCCTTTGACCTCACTTTTTCTGCCATAGAAATACAGCACCATGTACATCTGCAAACAGTGTTTCTCCAGCAAAAATAAACAAAACTTTTTAGAAGACGTTCCAATACATGTTTTTCTCCCCTTGGAACAGGTTAAAGGACAAACAGTATATGACAGATACTCATCCTGCAGAATGATACACTGCCAGTGGGTGTTTAGCATGTACTCATTACAGAGATCAGTATGGGGAAATACAGATATTAATATATCTATTTTATATATATATATATATATACACAGAGAGAGATATTAAAATGGGGAAATGTTTAGTGACCTGCTATGCCACTTAGACACACACAAGTCTATGGGACCAGATGTGATCCACCGAAGGGTACTGAGGGAGCTGGTGGAAGTGCTCACCAAGCCACTTTCCATCATTTACCAGCAGTCCTGGCTAACCAAGGAGGTCCCAGTTGACTGGAGGTTAGACAATGTGACATCCATTGATGAGAAGGGCCTGAAGAAGGATCTGGGGAACTACAGGCCTGTCAGTCTGACCTTGGTGCCAGAGAAGGTTATGGAGCAGATCACCTTGAGTGCCATCACGCAGCACATACTGGACAACCAGATGATCAGGCCCAGTCAGCATCAGTTTATGAAAGGCCGGTCCTGCTTGACTAACCTGATCTCCTTTTGTGACAAGGTGATCCACTTAGTGGATGAAGGAAAGGCTGTGGATGTTGTCTACTTAGACATTGGTAAAGTCTTTGACACCATTTCCCACAGCATTCTCCTGGAGAAACTGGCTATTCATGGCTTGGATGGGCGTACCCTTTGCTGGGTAAAAAACTGGCTGAATGGCCAAGCCCAAAGATTTGTGGTGAATGGAGTTACATCCAGTTGGCGGCCAGTCACAAGTGGTGTTCCCCAGGGCTCAGTCTTGGGGCCAGCTCTCTTTAATATCTTTATCAATGATCTGGATGAGAGGATCAAGTGCACCCTCAGTAAGTTTGCAGACAACACCAAGTTGGGCAGGAGTGTTGATCTGCTTGAGAGCAGGAAGGCTCTACAGAGGGGTCTGGCCAGGTTGGATCGATGGGTCAAGGCCAACTGTATGAGGTTCAACAAGGCTCAGTGCTGAGTCTTGCACTTGGGTCACAACAACCCCATACAACGCTACAGGCTTGAGGAAGAGTGGCTGGAAAGCTGCCCTGCAGAAAAGGACCTGGGGGTGTTGGTTGGCAGCCGGCTGAATATGAGCCAGCAGTGTGCCCAGGTGGCCAAGAAGGCCAACAGCATCCTGGCTTGTATCAGGAATCGTGTGGCCAAGAGGACTAGGGAAGTGATTGTCCCCCTGTACTCAGCGCTGGTGAGGCTGCACCTTGAGTGCTGTGTTCACTTTTGGGCCCCTCACTACAAGAAGGACATTGACATGCTGGAGCGTGTCCAGAGAAGGGCAACAAAGCTGGTGAAGGGTCTAGAGCACAAGTCTCATGAGGAGCAGCTGAGGGAACTGGGGTTGTTTAGCCTGGAGAAGAGGAGGCTGAGGGGAGACCTTATTGCTCTCTACAACTACCTGAAAGGAGGCTGTAGCCAGGGGGGTGTTGGTCTCTTCTCCCAAGTAACAAGCAATAGGATGAGAGGAAATGGCCTCAAGTTGTGCCAGGGGAGGTTTAGATTGGATATTAGGGAAAATGTCTTCACCAAAAGGGTTGTCAATCATTGGAACAGGCTGCCCAGGGAAGTGGTGGAGTCACCATCCCTGGAGATATTTAAGAGCCGTGTAGATGTGGTGCTTGGGGACATGGCATAGTGGTGGACTTGGCAGTGCTGGGTTAATGGTTGGACTTGATGATCTTAAAGGTCTTTTCCAACCAAAATTTTATGACAGCCAGGGCTACTCTGATACTACAGCTATGAATAAAGAATTTTTTATCTATCTAGTTTTGAAAAAAACAGCTAAGTATAGATCTAGTATTAAATTTTAGTCTCTTACTTTATGTTTTAAATTGCAGGGAATGCTCAGGCTTTGGGAGTGAGGGGTTCTACCTGATTAAGGGGCACAAGTCCCATGAAAGTCTGTACTGAAAATTTAGGGCCTCCTCCCAGTAGATAGGCTGGTAGGTGAACTCAGGGTAAGAGGCAGGAAAATGGCTTCTGGCTGAAGTTTCCTCAGTTTGTATCTGGGTTGCAGAAGCATTTGAGGAGACATTGTCTTCTTCCTGCTGGTAGCATCTGGACTGGTCAAGGACTTGGAAATATAAATCACTGGGGAGTAGTCTGGCATTTTTATTCCCACCTGTAGAGAATTGTGTGTCCATGGTGGTATACAGACCAGAGCAGCTGTCCCCATGAGGGTTCAGGCACAGGACCCATCAAGTAAAAGAAACCAAAGTCCCCAGTCCAAGCATGTAAGTTCTGCTCTTGGATGAAGTCATTCCTTTGCCTGGGGATTCTCTTGGATTTCATAGTCCTCATGGATGCCCAAATATTCGTGATGCTAGTAAACACTGGCTTAAACTTAGTTTGCCAAAAGATGCAGTAGGCCAGATCCATGACTCATGATGATCTGTATATTTTTTTTTTCCTTTCTTTCTTTCTTTTGCTGGAAATTAAGCAGCTTTTCAAAGACTCAGCAAATACTAAATAGCAGCAGCCTGTGTGCTGAGCTCCCATCCCAGTGTTCTGCTGACTGCAGTAGTTTCCTGCTGAATAGCGAATCAAGATCTGATGTTAGTACCTTAATTCTAATGCTCTACATGATTCCACTGTCCATTTTTAAATATACTCTTCAAAATCTCTACAGTCAGTTTTTCTGCCAGTGGACAGGTAGGAGACAACTACCGGGGAAATGAATATAGATGATGAAGTGGATTCTCTCAAGGAAAAAAAAATCAGACTTCATACCCATTTATTAGAATTTTAACTTTCCCTTCTGCTTGCAGCCTCCTTGTCCTGACCAAGCTGAGTGAATAAGGTTGGTTTTTTTTTTTTTATTTAGTCTCAGGAAGAGGGCTAGGAGGAGGAGATTTCTATTTTTGCGTTCATGGGAATGTGTTGGTACAAGGATGAAGAGGGTCTTAAGTACCAAGGAAATGTATTCTAAATTTGTTTTTATTAAATAAAAATAATGCCATATGTGCTGAATCCTCTTTTTTTTTTTTTTTTTTGGTAGCTGAAAGTTTTGTGTTGCACAGAGTCGCTTACATACTTTTGAGAAAAATCTTTGGCTGGAAATGCATGTTCTGCAGTGAAATAGGAATATTTTTGTTCACTTAAATGTACTCATTCCAAGAAGAGTCAGAAAACTTTGGGAGAAATTTTTGCTGTGTAAGATGCTTTGTTTCTGGGTGTGACGGCACACAGATAATATATATCTGACATACTTGGGTTTGGAGTTACATTGTTCTTGGCGATCTAATCAGGAAGATATTCAGTGAATGTTGTCAGAGCTGGGAATGGACCAGAACACATATTTATAAAACAGTAACTTAAGAACAATTCACTTTTCTTTGAAATGCTAACCCAGCTGAGTTTCTTAGTAGAGATTTTTATTGAAATTATTTCTGTTAACCAAAATTATACCTGCAAACTCCATTTTGATTAAGGTGTATACAGCTATTTATTCAAGAGGCTGTGTGGAGGACAAGGTGCAGTGACTAAATCGAACAGATTCACTTGCTGTCTCTTTGGACATATTTTTTCTCCCTTACCTCTACCACTGGTAACCCATGCAGTGTATTTTCTGCATTATTCTGTATTAACTGAACATACTCCCTGTATGTATATTTGTCTGTATAGAGATGTCTTTTAAAACCTGTGATATTGTTTTCAGCTTTTTGCTGTATCTTATACGGATGAAAAATACTGCAACTGAAAGTAGATTTGGTACTTTTGATTTACTGTCTTGTTTGAAAGCATATGTGCAAGAGGTTCCCAGTGATGCTGCGCTCAGGAGCTATAACTCTTCTAAAGATAAAAGAAATTGTTATAATCCTTTCACTAGCTAATTTCTGCATGCTGTAAATGGATTGCTGTGTATCCAGGGAAAATTGCTCAAGGGAAAAAGAGTTTGTGACTTTTATTTAGTGCATTTTGTGCAGCAGTTACTAGGCTAGACAGAATGATTAATAAATTACTGGTTTAGTAACCATTTTTGCTGTAACTGAATTACTAAAAAAATCATGCAACAACAATAAAAGGTTTTCACAGCGAAATTAAATATTTGGAACGGTGCTTTCTGTACTTGACAGGCTAATGTACCCTTTTTCATGAAATAAATCATTTTACTGTGGCTTAGGAGGGGGAGACTTGGGATATCGTACAGAATCTGAACATTGCGGAGCACTGGATTTATTAAGATGCCACAAGTGATTGTGCTGGAGAAATGCATTCCCTTCTTTCTTTCTCGATGCGGTTTTTCTGCTGGAATTGCCTTAGTATGCTGTTGCCCACCCTGCCATGCCACAACAGCGAGTCCACAGGATCAGCTCAGTGAAGTTGAAGCTGCACCCTGTGAAACTGACCAGTGGGGAGGATGAGGCCAAGTGGAGATGCATCAAGACCCAGTTGCACCAGTATAATTATACCCAGTCTGCTCCAGTTTTAGTTCGTAGATGTCCGTGGCACTGGCAGTGTCTCCGTGGAGTTGGGAGAACTGAGGCAGATGCTCAGGAAGCAGCAGTTATGTGACCCCATGACAGACAGTCTTATACCTGGAGCATCAGACTGGTTTTATGGAGTCCTTTGATCCTTATTTATTTTTCCTCCCTGAAATAAAGTGTAAAGTTTCTCCAACAAGGATATAGGTCAAGTGTTTCAAGATTCCAATGAGGTGCCTAATCTAGAATGGTCCTTCTGCCTGTATTTTCCAGGCAGAACAACCAGAAGCATTCTGGATTTTAATTTCCTGACTTGGTTTGTGTCCTTTGTGCTGATCACGTTTCCTCTAAGCTTTTAGCAATCTCAGCTGAAGTTCCTTTGTATGTACAGAATACTTAACATTTGTACATGCTTGTTTAAAGGGTTTTTGAGCATGTTTTTGCCAGTAGAAAGCAGACTTAATCATGAACTGTGCTTTTTGTGATACTTTGAGTGAACAGAGTTCATACAGTTTACTTCTGTGTTCAGCAGTTCCGGCAGAGAAACCAAACAGCCGTATCTGTTTAGACTGCCTCCATTCTGTCGAGCCTTTGTAGCCCTGCCAAAGTTCTCCACATCACTGAGCCTCCCCGTGAAAACCAGAGACCACTTCACTTTGTTCGTGGGGCTGAAAGCCGCTCACAGTGTGGGACTTGAGGAACAAAATTCTTTCAAGAATGAATTACACTCAACCAGTATGAGTCGTCACAGGAGTAAATCAAAGGGGTTATTTGTTTTGACTGGTGCCTGATTTGTTTTTGCCAATATTATGCTCAGTCAGAAAATGTAAAAAAGCCCCTTAATTAAGTGTGATATTTTTATAAGCAGAGGAATCTGGCTTAGCTTTCACTGTGTCCTCTGTGCAGGAACTTTATCATCTGAACTGTACTGGCTTCTTTCTATTACGTGTTGCAATGGACAACAACCACACTTCAAAAACTAGGGGAGAGGAGTGCGGTTTGTATAATGGAGTGATTAAGCAGAGGGCAAAAGAGTGTACCTATATCTAAAAATCTGATCATGGAAATTGCTCTGCTTCTATAAATTGTTTATAAAGAATTAAAAACAAAGTGACAGAAACGCAGATGACCATGATATGAAGCGGGCAAAGCAGAATTATTTCAGAGAAAAAAGCCCCATCACTTTTGTTTTTCAGTTTTCTGAGCATTTTAAAGGAACTGTGATGGAATGTAACTTTAGACTATAGAATTATTAGCAAATATCCTTACAAATAACAACTGAGGAAACTACTTCTCATGCCAAGACTATTTCCAGCAGATTGTGCTTGTAAAACTACTTAGGAGACTTAAGGAGAGAATAGGACTGAACTGGTGCTTTCAACATTGTTAAAGTATGTTAAAAATTGTGCTGAAATAATCAGTGTTACTAGCTGAGAATTCTCATTGCTGAGCTACAAAAGTCATTAATTCTTTGATTACGAACTTAAGAAAGGTTCGATAGAAGTAGTTAAATAGGCCACATAATGGCAAGGGAAATTTATGAAGAACTGCCACTGTATAAACTTTGGTAAAGAGATTTCAGGAGATAAAACAGGTAGGTGTCTTCATCATTGTATCATTAATACCTGATCAGTTGCACGTGCAGTGAACTTGTAAAGAAACGTATCTAATCAATATTAATTAATGAACAGCATGTTGACACTATTCAGTTAAAGTATAGTGTTAATAGCTGGAAAATATTGATCCTGTGAATCCTGTAGGATTCAAAATAGATTTAAACATTTAACATGGCTTTATTAGATGGGATAAAATGTTTTTGAAAAGGCATTCATAAATTTGGTATTTACCCAACAGCAGGGCTGAAGGAGGGGATGGGAAAAATCTGCAACTTTAAAGATTTGATGGATGCCACCTCTGAATCTAGACATAAGATGTACCTGTATCTATGTGAAATTACCATGTTCATTCAGTCAAAGTTGTGTCTTTTGGAAATTCAGCTGGCAATGAATATTTTTTAGGTAATGCAAAATTTTGTGGGAAGAAAATTGTTTCAAACAGTGCTAGTAGATGAGGTTTAGAGCTGCATTATTTGCCTATTTGTTATGATAAATGTTTATAGCGCATTAGTTACGGTAGTTAATAATAACTACTTAAATTTTTGTACCTTTGCTACATTAAAAGCACGTGTGGGGAGCAAAACTGCTTTGCATTTGCTGGGTCAGGCACTTAAACATTTTTTTTTTGGAGAAAGTATTTCTTCTGGAAGTGGTCCTGCTAACTTGGGCAACTTTCTGTCTTATTAAAGGGGACAGAAATTAGCTGTATTTTAACCAGTACCATGTAAATGTTCTGTCATGCTGAATGTTGGTGGTGACACCACCTGTGACCTCAACTGTTCCATTGTTTCCTATGCTGCATCAGCTGCAGCTGTGTCACAGCACTGCCTGCTGGCTTTGTGTCATCTTTGCCAGTTTTTAGGTTCAGGTCACTGAGCATCTTGCGATAAGGACTGATAGTCTGAAGTTGAGTACAAGAATGAATGAAAAGGGTTCATTGCTTTGGCTGTAGTCCATGTTGCTGAAAGGTACTTTCTGCACTGGTAGAAGGGTGGAATTTCACGGGCACTGAAAGCTCTGGGCTCGGGTATCCAAATCTTGCAACCCAGATACAGTTATCTATATACAGTTACCTTCTGTTGGAATGTCTGGTACCTGCTAAACTTATGGTCCAATAATAAGAAAAGGAGACTGTGTGATGTTCTCATCTAGAACAAGTAATATGATTGCCCTCCTTACTTTGCTATATTCAGATAGCTGCCGTTGCGTCCATAGTATCCCAAGTTTTCAGGACATTTGAACAGAGTAACAGGGTAGTTACCCAGAGATTTGGGATGAGAAGAGTTAAGTGGATGACACATAGGGAGCGATTAAAATGCTGCTTCGTAAAACATTTGGAAGTACAGATTTTGAAATAAAAGTTCCAGAGGTTCGGAACAAGTACAGAAGGCTGTTTGACAGAAGTGGGGGCAGCTGAGGGATTAAACTCACTAAGAGGATTTTGAGGCATGGGGAGTGACATGGTTGGGCAGCAGAAAGAGAAATCCCTTTACTCTGTCATGTTTAACTGAGGAATTAGGAATGTCAGGGAAAAGGAGGTTACAAAGGGGAGGTGACAAAAAAGAATGGAGAGAGATGTGAATCACAGTATGTGTACGGGAAATTCAAACAAGAATGACTTCAGAGAATAGTGAGAAAGACAGATTTAATTAATAAAATTGCAACCTATTTAGTAAAATGTGACCCTTGCAGAAAAAAAAAATCAGGCCATGTTCCTTGTTTACTAACCTGCTGCCACAGAATGTTGCTTGGAGACATTCTCTGTAGAGACTCACGCTTCCCTGGGAAAAGCTTGCAGTCTGTCATAGTAGGCATCTTCATTTTGAGAGAAATAAGCAGTCAAACTCCATACTGCACCAAATCCAATCGTCCTCTGCAGATGTAAAGCACATATCTTTTACATTGCCTAAAATCATGTAATGTATGCAAACTGTGCTTTTTAATCAACAAGTGATTTCCCGCTGTGATAGGGAGAGGGAAGGAATGTACGGGGATGCTGGACACATCACTAAACACCGCCGAAGTTATTCAGGTGTTGTGATGGGTTCTGGGAAACTCCGTGAAATAAAATAGTCCTTGGCTGTAGGTTCAATTAGATAAAAAAAATAAAAAACAAACAAACAAACAAAACAAACTCAGAATACAGTCCAGACCCTGCAGATTATGTGGAAGGGAGAATTGGGAGTAACATATTTTTAGCTCACATATTAATTTCTTTGAATGTCTCTGACATCACGTGTTATCTGGATTAAAAACATTTGTCTTCAAAGGTCTTTTGTCTCCTATATCTAAACAAAAGCCAGATATATATTCACTGGTATTTCAACCACTGGTCATATGGTCACCGTTAAATATTCCTAATGTAATAGTAAAATACTTAGTAATTTCCCTTCTTTTGAGAACTGTGGAAAAGCAGTTTTCTTGCTATGGCTGATGGGCATGAAGAAATGCCTTAAAAAAATAGTCTGGAGTCAAGAAATATGATTTAATGTCTAGTAAATTGTGGGTTTACAAAAAATTGTGTATAAGGTCCTGGATTTAGTGGGAAGGCAAACACTTTGCACAAACAAAATGCAGAAGGATTGAGGACAGTTTCTTTGTTTTACTTTAACACATTGTTATTACTGGCCTAGATAATCTCACCATCAGTACTTCCCCCTAAGTATAAAAAAATGTACTTCTCTGGTTTGGGTATGATTCTGGGTTCTGCAATGTTACTTCAGAAAAGGAGTTTGCTACAAATGTCATGCTTAAACGAACTTTAATCTTGTAACACTCTATTGTATTTTGTATGCGCCTGCACTTTCTCATATTGAAAACCATGTGCATCTCATTTTATATATAAACTGTTGTTGATTTAAGTCTTTGATGATCTGAGATTAGATTCTGAAAACTAAAAATTTAATAACTTGTGGGACATTTAAGGGTACTTGAAATGTTACATGTCTTGGTTAGAATGTGTACACGCATCACATCTGAAGATGTATGGGCCATTATGAAGTTTTGAAGATGAATGGTGCTTTATGAAGTGTTTTCTGGTTTTCTTCTCTGTTTCCTTCACGGTGGTCAAGCTGTCAATAAATAGGCTATAGGGACTGAATTAATTTAGAGGAAATTGGGGTTGAATATTGGAGAGGCAGGAGAAAAGAATGAAATCAGATGATAAAGTAGCTTTCCAAGAATGTGATAAAATGCCTGCATATCTCATTTTCACCATCTGTGATTTCCAAATGGAGGTTGCCCTTTCCCCTCCATCCTTACTATGACTATTCATTTTCCTATCTTTCATATAAAGTTGATCCAGCCTGAGTTGGGCAGTGGGAGAAGAGAGGAACATCTTGAGGAGAGAAATACTCTCTCTTTTGATTTACCCCCACTGAAGGTGGCCAGTGCCTCACACCTGTGAGGGAGACCCTGCCAGGTGCACCAGGGCCCAGATTCCACCCTGAAGTTTAAAAAATGGGAGTGGGGAGAGTGGGAGGGAGATTTTAGTTACAACTTGGTACTTACGCTTTTCTTGCTCATGAAAACCTGTGTGGATGTATGGGTGCAAATGCTGATCAAGATGGTCTGGAGAGCAAGCAAAGGAAGGTCTCCAGGGCTGTTAGGGGAGCTACAGAGAAGGTGGTGTGTGGGATGCCAAGACAACCCTGTGATGGAAAATCATTGGCATCTCTAGCGCAACTTTTGTTATTACATAAAACACCTGTTTAACACCCCCCCTTTGCCAGTGCCATCCTGCTCAATGTACCTGAGCTTTTATTGTGCTTTGTCCTTTTTCCCTGAGAAAACTCAGGACTCTCATAATCATAGAATCATAGAATGGTTTGGGTTGGAAGGGACCTCAAAGATCATCCAGTTCCAACCCCCCTGCCATGGGCAGGGACACCCTCCACTAGACCAGGTTGCCCAAAGCCCCATCCAACCTGGCCTTGAACACTTCCAGGGATGGGGCATCCACAGCTTCTCTGGGCAACCTGTGCCAGTTAGAAGCTTTTCTGCAATACATTTACAGTCTGATTTTCAGTCCTGTTTTTCTTTCTTGGTGTTTCCTTGGGGTAATTTGGAGAGATCGTGTCCTTAGTACAAGAATCTGCTGTAGCTCAATAGACACAGATGACCGTTGAGGCAATCTAGCACACTTTTTCTATGTGTCTGTGCATCTTTCCTGAACTTCCGGTACTCAGTTGTGTTTCCTCTGGTGACATGCTCAGAGCAAGTGACACAACACCACCAGCTAATGTCTGTTCCCATGCTGAAGTTTATGAAAAGAGAACCCCTCAAACCTATGCTATTTAATGATACTGGCAACAAGTCATGGACGATTCTGGTGACATACCTGAACTGGAGTCAATGCTTTGTACAGAACTGCAGAAATTTTTTATCTGCAGCTTTCTTTTTACCTCATTTGACTTCTTTACTGTTTCTACTAACTTCTTCCCTCATGTCTTTTTAAAGAAATAAAACATTAGCTAGCTTTTTTTTTTTTTTTTTTGAAAAGCATGTTTACTGGAGAACATGGAATAGCATTGTATCAGTTGTGGAATAGAAAGTAACTGTAAGGTTGGTTGTTAGATTGCAAAGTTTGTAGGCAATATTTCAGTTCTGTGTCTTTTTGCCTTATGTGTGACTCAGTTACAATTATAATGGTGTAATAATGGTGGTGGTGTTAGTATCGGATGTCCTGCAGCTGGAAAGAGTAAATGTTAGTTACTAGAGTGAGATCTGCAATTGCACTTTGGGTCACGTGAATGTAGGTGGTTTCAGCTCACGTTTTGGGAATATGTGCGTTGCAGAGGACCTGTTCTTTGGAGCAGCTTTTTCCAAGAGGATGTCTTTGACACCTGTTGTTCAAGTAAATTATCCTGCCAGCCTGGGGTGTTTCAGTATGACACGAGTAGCAGCCCACTAGCAGAGTACTTTTGCCTTTTTTGCTCTTAGTAACAGAATGAGTTAATTTTCATTTTGTTTCATTTGTAACATGCAAAATCCAGGTAAACGCTTTTGCTTACCGTTGTTCAAGAAGATCAGTCTAATAAATGTTCAAGTTTCCTGCTTGCCCTGACCTTATTTTGCAATCAACATTTTTCAAAGCCGTAATTAAAACATCCTCCAGTGTTACCACCTTGTGGCTCACGTTCCCTTCAGTCTGTCCCTGCTGCATGTGGACAAAAAGGGAACTGTCTGCATAAAGGCTTCAGTCTCTTGAGAAGAACGTGGTGGAGATAAATGCTGGCCAACCTTCAAGCATCTTTTCTTCTTTCAACAGGAACGAAGCATCCAAAAAGAGCTTGGAAAGTCAGTAGTAAATTTTATAAGACATCAGTGGGAGGAGAAGAGTTTAGAGAGAACTACAGATTCCTATCAGTTATTCTGAAATTGTTGTGTTATTAAATCCACTAACATGGGAATACAGATTGCTGAATGCACTCAAATGATAAACATATGAACCAGATTTTTCATGCAGTTACTTCTGATAAGAAGGACTGGAGTGGAGGTGTTAGAAGAATCTGTTCTTCATGCCCCTAATTCTCTGTGTGCAGTCTTGTTAGAGGTTTATTTAAAGGCTAGAATAAGTTTCTGTTAACATTCAACTTTTAAAATATTTAAGCAGGTACATCCCTGATAGAATCTTTACTAAACATGCCTTTCAAGCTTATTAATCCAGGACAGATAATCAGTTTTGTGTACTACTGTGATAACCATTGTGTTTAATTTTGAAACTTAAAGGCACGAAAACTAATAAAATTAGAATAGGAGCCTCTGAGAATAGTGCCTGGAGGAGAAATTAAATTCATTTCAACACAAACAGATATGAAATGAAGTGCAAATAGAAGAGCAGTAATAATTTTAGTATGACACAAGGTTTCATTAAAAAATCTGACAACCTTTATTGCATTCAGTGTCAGGGTTGCAGAGGCTGAATGAATAAAGGGTCTTTTTAATGCGTATTTTGGAGGTGATTGAAGACTGATGTCCAGTCGCAGCCAGTGGTGCTTGCCAGCTGGTTAGCCACTGCTATATAGATGTCAGAATTTCTGTGAGCATACATTCCTCTGTCGTGTGTGAAATTGCGGGGTGCAGGGATAGTTAAGTAAATATGTTATTTCAACTTGCAGCTGTAGGAAGAGAAACTAGAGGGAGCTGGCACTGGCAATGAGACACACAACCTTTCAGATGAAGGTCAGGGATTCAAATCTAAGGTGAAGTGACAGGGAGTGTTAGTTAGCACTGACAGATGTTGAGTGGCCTAGGGACATAAACTTGATGTTAAGTCCAAGTAGACAGAAACCCACATGACACAACCCTATCTGTATAACCTGGACCTAGCTGGCATTTCTGGTGTTTTTCTTTCTGATTTCCTATCTGTAGCTGGACACAGGGAAAAGAATAGATCTGCCGTGAACATTTTCACAAGCTCAAAAAGGTTCCCATGCTATGGAGGACATGCAGAAATTAGTGCCTGTGAAAGTGTTGGAGTTGGTACCAACTTGCAGCCATTTCCGAGGTGCTTGATAGGGGGGAGATGGAGATCAAAATGCAAAGCACAGCTCGGCTTGATTCCAGAGTGCAGCTGTGAGGACAGCTCTCCCACTTTTAGGACGAGTGCTGTAATCACTCTGCATATCCCTTGCAATGAATACTCAAATGTTTCACACAAGCTGGACCAGTTCCAAATGAGATAACTTCCATTTTCTGGTATCCCTGCCTGTGGTAGTCACACCATGATTTTGGAAAGAGGCAGGACGAGGGACTTGTATATCTCCTCCCTTTCCATTACTGCAGTTGACTTATTTTTCACCTTTCTCCAAGGTTTGGCCAGAGCTATGAGTTATCCATCTGCTGTCTGTTCTGTGCAAAGGAAGCTCTGATTTCTGCCTGGCACGTGCAGGTATTAAAAGATGGCAGCAGGCAGTACCCATACAGTGTCCAGACGACTCATGCACTCAATCCACTCTCCAGCCTTGTGGTGTGCCAAACGTCTTGGAGTCCATGTTGCCACTGTTTTTTCCTGTTTTGCCACAACTGTACCAGGTTTTCTGAAGTTCCTTGCACTCCAAATGCATTCCAGAGCCCTTGCGTTACTGGTTCCAATAAACTGAATCCTGACTTTGAGCAGATATTCCACCCTCTGAATCATCCTGACAACAGTTATCTCATCTGGTCTTTTACAGAAATTGTTTGACTTTGATAAAGCAGCCTCTTCTCCATCTTGGTGAAAACTTGTATCAAACACACTTTGAGTTTCACAATAGTGTATAAAGAAAGAAATTAAGGACAGATAAACAGGAAGGCTGAGCTATCACTTTGTATCAAAACTCTGGGGTTTTGAGGTACACTAATGGGAATTGTGTAGGGAAATCTATCAGTGTTACTTGCAAGTACTTAGCTGTGTCTCTGGTTTCTGTGGGGCTGTGGACAGGTACTAGAAATTATGGACTGAGTTTTCATTTGTGTAAGGAGATACAGCTCCAGTAATTTGAACATACGACAGGGATTTTGAGTCTCCACTTCTTAATATTTTCCATGAATGCTGTCCTAAATATATGAATAAATATTAATCTTCACTGTATCCCTACATAATAAGCAGTTTAGTCCCATTTTACTGATAAAGAGATCAATACAATATAATTAACTAATTTGAATTTAGAAATTAATGATTTTCTAAGTCCACATTTAAGCCTCAATAGAAGCGCTGTTTTAATTATCAGAAACTAAAAGAAACCGAAGGGACTATAATTGGTGAAAAGAAGACTTATCATCTGAAAATGATGTTGAGACTTTGAAGACGTCTCATACAATATGTGAAGCAATTCTTTTAGGGTCAGCGTAAGATAAAGACTTTTTTTTTTTTTATGTTGCAAGCCAAGTAATGTCCTGTTTCTGTGGGTTTTTGCATCAGTTCATAAAACTATTAGACAAAAATTGCAAATGATTCCATAAAATAGATTTCATACCAACTTTAATTTTTACCATGATTTTGACTGCACTAAGTAGAAAAGACGTCTTTTGTGTTGTGCCAGTAAAATACTATATTGAATATTACAGTTGTATTTTCGCTGTCTGGATCTTGAAGGACATACTTGGGTTTGGTAGAATTGATTTCCAAGTTGTGTTCTGCTTTGTGTGTCTCTTTAATGAAATTTTCAGAGTCAAAAGAAACGTGGATTATTTATAGAGCCAGAAGAAAATATGAATTATTCTTTCTGGAATCAGTGTCATAATTACAAAAAGAGACCTCTGGAGATCACGTAGTCCAACCCTGTGCTCAAAGCCAGGTCAACTAGAGCAGGTTGAGTAGGGCTTGGGTTTTGAATATCTCTAAGGTGGGGACTCCACAGCTTCTTTGGGTAGCAGTTGCAATATTCTACAACTCTTGTAGTAATTTTTTTTTTCCTTATTTTTAAATGCATTTTTTTCTATTTCAGTTTGTGCCTGTTGCCTTTTGTTCTGTCAGTGGGCATTACTGAGAAGAGTCTGGCTCCGTCTTCTTTACATCCCTCATCAAGTATTTATACGTATCGATGAGATCCCTGAAGCCTCCTCTTCTCCAGTCCCAGCTCTGTCAGACACTCCAGTCCCTTCATCATCTCTGTGGCCCTTGGTTGGACTTGTTCCAGTATATACATGTGTCTCTTGTGCTGGGAAGCTCAGAGCTGGACACAGCACCCAGATGTGTCTCTCCAGTGCTGAGAGACATCCCTTGACCTGCTGGCAACACTCTTCCTGATGCAGGCCGCGGTGCTGTTGGCCTTGTTTATGGCACAGGCACATTGCTGGGTCCTGGTCAATTAGTTGTCCACCAGAACCCCAAGCTGCTTCTCTGCTGAGCTGCTGTCCAGCTGGTCAGCCCCTGACTGATCCTTGAAAATCATCCAGTTCTCCTGGACCCTTTTTCTCTCCAGGACCATTTCCTATAGGATTCTTACAAGCAGGTCATTGAACAGGCTAAACTCTACTTTCCTGGTGTCCAGGGCTAATATCATAGATCCTAGCATTTGCGTTGCTCCTTCCTCTCAGGATCCTGAACTCCACCCTCTTATGTTCACTGCAGACCTTCACATCCCCAATCAGTTCTTCCTTGTTTGTAAGTATGAGGTCCAATACAGCATCTCCCTCATGGGTTCCTTGATCACCTCTGTGAGGACATTGTCCTCAGTGTACTCCAGAGACCTCCTGGATTGCTTATGCCCTGCTGTGTTGTCCCTCCAGCAGATATCAGGGTGGTTAAAGTGCCCCATGATGACCAGGGCCTGCAAACATGGGGCTTCTTGTGTTTGTCTGAGTCTGCACTGATCATTTGCAGCCTTCTGGTCATGTATGCCATCCCACCATGCCTCTGGAATCCCAAGGAGATGGCAGCCCTGCAGCTGCATGCAGATCTCTATTCCTCCTGCCCATTCCCTGTGCTGCACGTGCTCATGTTTCAGTCATCACTTTGTAGTAATTTACTACCCCACCCCAATGGGTTGCTGCACTTCTGGAAATGCCTGAAGTTAGCGCTGTGTTGAGAAGTTTATTGTGCAGTTTAAGAGAGAAACAATGTGTGTATGGGAAAGAGAAATAAAAATGTTATGCAGACATTAAAAAAAATCAGTAAGGTATAGTAAGAATCTTAAAAAAGCCCAGGACAAATGAAGGATAATCTTCACAAAATTCTGAGAAAACTTGTGCACGTGCCAGAAATGTAGGATAAGTTGTAGAAATAAAAAAGGGTTACAGTAATCAAATGAAAGCATAATTGAGTGATTTAGCATACTATACAATGAAATCCTTTAAGTAGCAGAGGAAGAAATGTCAAGAACCTGGCCTAGGCGTGGATTTATGGAGAAAGAGGACAGCATCAGAAGAGCCTCCATCATAGGCTCGAGTTGCACCTGTGAAAACAGACCTGTGAATCGTTGACCATGAAAATACTTAATGCCAGAGAGTAGAAAGCTTTTGCCATCACAGCAGAATGGCATGGAGCCACCTCCCACTATACAGTAGCAAGGACAAGAGACGTCACCAGTTCTGATAGATCATTGATCCAGCGGGATGATGAGACAGTTTTGGGAGAACTGATTACGTGATCAGCACTCCTTTTAGTACGTATAATGGTGAGGGACAGTGGTGTGGTAAAAGGCAAGATTTTGATTTCCATTGTGTTCAGCTGGTGGAGATGAGTTAAGTAAAAGCTTCTGGAGATGTAAAACTACGAGTCAGGCTTGTGAGCTGACTACATTCAAAATCCAGTTTGGCTTTTGAATGCTGCAATGAGGGCCCTGTAGGGCACATTTTAAAAAAGCTTGTGTTATAATAGGTATTAAGAAAAATATTTTCCTAAGAGCAAACATTGAAACAATTTGTCCAGAGAGGCTGTGGCATCTCAGTGTTTGGAAATTTTCAGAACTCGACTGGACAAAACTCTGAGCAGGGTGCAGAAGTCGATGAGCACCCAGAGGTCCCTTCCAGCCTCAGGTATTCTCTGATGCTTGGTGTCTGGCACTGAGACATAAGTGTTACGTTTTGAAGCCTCCTCTCTTGTAGTCCTCTGCTGTCATTACAGCCATCTAAGGCTTGTTTTGACTTGCTTCCATCAGCAATCTTCTTGGAGGATTTGTAAAATAACGTGTATTTTCTCGAGGACAGTTCAGAGGTGGCTACTCAGGATGGCTTTCAGGACATTTTAGGTCATCAAATGCTCTAAGGCAGTGCTAGCGGGGCATGGGTCTGACTTAAGGGGTCCTCTAGTGTTCTTGAGAGGAAACAATAGTTTTGTAATTTTTTGGAGAAAAATCTTCAATTTTTACAGTTTTGGAAAGGAGTATTTGCCAGTAGTGTATAATATCACAGTGTACCAGTAGGACAGGTTTTGTACATGCTTCAGTAAAAGAAGTAGCACTAGACATTAGTGTTTATTTTAGCTGAGATTAATTTTGATATCTGATAAAAGAAGTTTTGAAAACAAAACATTTGGGAATGTTGCTAGATCTGTAGTAATGTGAAATCATATATATCCCTAAAGTGAAAAATATATAAATACAAAGACCCTGGTTTATAAAATAATCCCTTTCTTCATACACAAATCATCTACTACATGTGTAAAGGAAGTCTTCCTTTGGTCAGTGTAGAAAAAGGATTGTTTCTCTCTGCACATCAGGTCAGATGCTGTTTCAGCTTTCATGCAGGGGTATTGCAGATTCTTTGCTAACCTTTGAACTAGAAAAACAGCAGCTACAACATCATCTTTATGCAAGGGTAAGTGATATTTCAGTGATACCTGGTTTTGTTTAGAGGTAGTTATTGTTATGACTTTTCCTCTTAAAACCTTTAGAGGCGGGCTGAAATATATAAATTAAAATCCTTATTTTTGAAATACAGTATTATGAAGAGCGGTATTATTTCTCAGGAAATAGGAAAGAAAAGATTCTAGGGGACTTAAGTATGGAAATGCTAAGTCTTAAAATCCAATGTTTAATAAGAAAATGGTAGTCATTTCAATACGTGGTTATCTTTTGAATGCTCATATAGTTTCTATGTTTCGTTACCTTTACTACAATTCCCTTATCAGTAATAATTTATTTTCAGACTAATTTTGTCCTTCACTGTCCTATATGCCATAAATGATCTCAGCCCATGCTATTTAACTACTCAGTGGTTTAAGATTCAGTTCAAACAGGGAGGTTTGGTTGCAATACTTTCTGAGAACACTTTATTTTCAATCACTTTTACAAAGTAGAGATTCAGCTTTAAAGAGTTTACTGTATATTGTGACACAGAAGCTCTTTGAAGGTTAATCAGCTTTTTAGCAATAATAGGGTTGGATTCTTGTGTGACTAAATGAGTCACTTCTGTTTCATGTGCAGATCTATCATTTAATCGGAAGCCTGGAAGTTAAGACTTACTACACTGCATATTAAGTAGAAAAGACAGTTTTTGTTTTAATCATTTTTTTCTTTCTGAACTTCACTGTATCTTTAGGACCGTAAATTAGTTGAGACAGCTAGACTGATTATTTGAGAACCATTCCTAATGTGCGTGAAATCTAATAAAAGGAGCTGTACAGTGAAGTCATATTATTTGGACACCAAAGCTAAAAACTAATTTGAAGAAATATTCTTATATATACAAAATAAAATCCACTAAATGAGGTAATGTTCCTGATTTACATTTAGGGCATGTTTTAATCCAATTGCAGTTTAACTGGAGGCAGTTAGTGTTTTCTTAAAGGCAAGTGCAGAATCTCACAAATCTTTTTTTCACATATTTGTAGCCCAGAACAAATATTTGGGAAATGGTCAGGGTAGACTTTCATGAAGAGTTTTTACTGAGTAAGTGTTTTTTTACAACTGAATATCTCTGATACAGCTCCGTGCTTGAGTTTAGCTGTTGAAGTGGATGGAATTACACACAATAGAGTAGACCTGTGTTTAAACATAACTGGACAAAGTATTTTTTTCTGGTAATAATGAACCACACATTTTTAAATATCAGAGAGTTTATAATCAAATCTATATTATATGTATGTATCTAACCTTGCACATAAGTCTAATTCTAACCCATGCCATATAGTGCTATGTTGCTGATGGGTACTCAACTTTGTCAGTTTTGTCTTCCCCAAATGTTGAAATGGTGAGCTTGAAATAATGGTAGTATAGACAGAAAACACAGTGTCCCTGCAAGAACTTTTTATATGGTTATTTTTATTACGCAGTGCTTGAGAAGTTTCCTTCGAGTCTCCATCCTGCTATTGGAAGAGCTGGGTTGGATTCCAGAAAGGAAGATGTGTGATGCAGTCTGTGTGCTGCCACAGCACATAGGATTACAAATTCTGATTGTTTAGGTTTTGGAAGGCCTTTGATAGAAAAGCCAAGGGACTGATTTATAGAATCTTACTGCATGATACAAATAAATAACTATTGTAAATATTTTAAAACTTGAGGAATGTTAGTTTGTATACAGAGATGTGGTTCTGCCTGGACATGAAGTGTCAAGTAGGAAGAGTTGATAACTCTTAATTTGTCATTTGTTTTGCTGTGTGAGTTGAAGGGACAAAGGTTTGAGGTGGACTATGGAAGAGAATGGGTCAGGACAAAAAAAACCTAATTACACACCGACATTTTATTCCATTAAGATGACAGAACTTTTTCCTAAAAATGAGAACAAGAATACAGTCTGCAGACTAAGAATTACTTCAAAAGAGGAAGGTTGCTGTGGACATTAGTGCCAGCTGTACTATGTGGGTAAGCAATAGAAAAGCATATTGCTTGGTCTTGCCATTTTCCAGAACATATTTGCAAGCACTACTGCAGATGATGCTAATACATCCTAAAACTGCCATGCCAGATTTACTACTCTTAATTTGCAAATCTGTGTATATGAAGACTTTATTTAATCATAGTTTTGAAGGCAAATTAAGCATGATGGGCTTAAATTTAGTCCTGCCAGCTGTTTTATTTGCCCACTTGTTAGGTACATGATATGCTGCCTTTCTCTTTTCCCTTGTTCTCATGCTGTTAACACAGTTAGATGAAGAAAATCTTTAGATTCTTATAAACTGAAGCCATCTGGCAGTTCATAGTTGTCATGCTATCCAAATGGGTAGACTACTCAAAATGTACTCCCTATGCTTAGGACCACAGGCCTGAATCTGGTGCTGGGTTCCTCTGTCTGAGAAGCTGGGATTAAGAGTTTTTCAGTCATGGTTTAGTTAGCATCAGAAATTTTGTTTGGGACTAGGGAAGACAGAAAATTGTGAAGCGAGAGAATATTTGTGTGAGTAAAAAGAGTAATGAGTAGCTGGGGAAGGAGAGAATATATAGGCAATTTTTTGATTGTGTGGTGGGTTGACCCTGGCTGGAGGCCAGATGCCCCCCAAAGCCAGTCTGTCACTGTCCATCCTCAGCTGGACAGGGGAGAGAAAATACAACACAAGGCTTGTGGGACGAGATAAGGACAGGGAGAGATCACTCACCAATTACTGTTGTGGGCAAAACAGACTCAACTTAAAAAAAATAGTCTAATTTATTACCAAGCAAAACAGAGTAGAGCAATGAGGAATAAAACCAAATCTTAAAACACCTCCCCCCACCCCTCCCTTCTTCCCAGGCTCAACTTCACTCCCAAATTCTCTCCCTCTCCCCCCCAGCGGCACAGGGGGATGGGGAATGGAGGTTGTGGTCAGTTCATCACACGTTGTCTCTGCCGCTCCTTCCTCCTCAGGGGGAGGACTCCTCACGCTCTTCCCCTGCTCCAGCGTGGGGTCCCTCCCATGGGAGACAGTCCTCCATGAACTTCTCCAACGTGAGTCCTTCCCACGGGCTGCAGTTCTTCACAAACTGCTCCAGTGTGGGTCCTCCACAGGGTCACAAGTCCTGCCAGCAAACCTGCTCCAGCGTGGGCTCCTCTCTCCATGGGGCCACAGGTCCTGCCAAGAGCCTGCTCCAGCGTGGGCTTCCCATGGGGTCACAGCTTCCTTCAGATGCCTCCACCTACTCTGGCATGGGGTCCTCCATGGGCTGCACGTGGATGTCTGCTCCACCATGGACCTCCATGGGCTGCAGGGGGACAGCCTGCTTCACCATGGTCTCCTCCACGGGCTGCAGGGGAATCTCTGCTCCAGTGCCTGGAGCACCTCCTCCCCCTCCTTCTGCACTGGCATGGGTGTCTGCAGAGTTGTTTCTGTCACATTTTCTCACTCTTGTCTCTGGCTACAGTTGCTCTTGGTGTTTTTTTCCCCTTCTTAACTCTGTTATCCCAGAGGTGCTGCCACTGTCTCTGATGGGCTTGGCCTTGGCCAGCAGCGGGTCCATCTTGGAGCCGGCTGGCATTGGCTCTATCAGACACAGGGGAAGCTTCTGGCATCTTCTCACAGAAGCCACTCCTGTAGCTCCTCCACTACCAAAATCTTGCCACACAAATACAATACAGATTGGATTGAATAGGGGATCCTAATTCTTATCTGACTTCTGTTTTCCTGTAATCTTGGTCCAAACACAAATCAACTGTAAGTGATGTTCGTATGTGTAAATTGTGTTGTACAAATATTCCATGCACTGGGAGGGGATTCATGCAGAAAAAATATCCAGTCAAATAATGTTAAGACCTTATTGTGGTACCTAGAGCTTAAGATGGACCTGTTTAGGAGCAAACTGGAGAAAAAAGAACCACAAAAATTTGAATAGAAATGCTTTTCACGAGTTTCCAGGTAATTGGAAACTGGGCTGGAACACTGTAGACCTGTGATGCTTGAGCAAATGACTAAATGGCAGTATTTGGCTGAAAATGTGGATGAGCAGTTGAAAAGAACTCAAGTTACATTCTAGAGCACTTCACCATTTTAGCTTGAAGTTTTGGCATACAGACACTTGGAGTTTGAATGTCTTGTGGCTGAAGATGTTTGATCTGTTTAGTTCCTGGTCATCCCATTCTCTATGTATGTGATCCTTGTTTAAGTTTTCTGTCCTCTCCATGCAAGTTAAGGTGCTCCTTATCTTCCCTGTCTACTAGAGGTAGATGTGAGGAAAAATCCTTTTCAGTGATTTGGATGATGAAAGTTATTACTAAGCTTTTCTAAGAGAATGTGTTGATAGCTAGATTCCATCAATAAAGGTCCCACTTTGTGGACCCTAACCTCCATCCATGAAGTCTTCTTCATCCATGAAGGGCAAAGATGAATGATGACTTCATTACTCTTCCGTTACTATCTACCTCAGTGACATGGAAAAACTTTGCATGCTGGTTTTCATAACTTGGTACAAATGTTATTCTAGATTACATTCTGTGATTGAAAATGTTACTTACAGTTCTTTCCTAATGTTTTTTATTTATGATCTCTAATGTTGCATAGAAAGAAGACTTTGCCTTGTACCTTTACAGGAACAAGAGAGATTGCAGAGACTAACTAGAAGTGGAATACACTTTTCTCAAAATTCCCTCTAACCAAGCAGAAGGTAGTTCACCTACATTTTAGGAAGTTATTGCGTGACAAATGCAATAGGCATGTGTGACTAGGTATGGAATGGGAGATTTAGTGGCAAAAAACATCCTGCTCAAAGAAGGATAACTGCATAACATATGCAAACATATGTTCCTCTTCCTAATCTTCTTGGGTTTAGAATATAAAATATAAATTTATATAAATAAAATATAATTTTAAACATATTTCAGTATGCTTGATTGAAATGCTAGGCATGACTTAAAGGCTTCCAATAGAGGTCATAATGCTGGTGCAGACGGAAATAGAATAACTCATCTTCCATTTGAAATGTTTCCTGCAGTTTCACTTCTGTTGCACTGTCTCAGGACTGTGTCTAGAGTAGCATTTCTTAGCTGTGTCACTGCACGAAAGCCAAATCTTAAGTTGTCATGTTGCATGCAAGCTGTCTTATCCTGAATTTATTTTTGGTCAATTTGGCAAATATGTATTGCTGTGTTTGTACTGTCCTATACAGTTGCTTGTGGTTTCTCTGTATATTTAAAACAAATACTTATACTTACATATACTTACTTACATTGCTTTGCAATGCTTACATTCTGTTGGCATGTGCTGACATTTCTATAGGGATGTTTTGTGCAAATGTAAGTGATTAGCGTATGTGTAGATTTGAAGCTGACAACCACATAAGAGATTTGAAAGCAATGTGGAAAATGCAATAATCATACACCCTGGATAGCTTTAACTGCCTTTGTTATTAGCCCACCTGTATAGAGAATTATAATACTATTATTTTATAATATTATTTTAAATAATATAGTAGTTTAGAGTGTATTTCAGAAATATTTCCATTCATTGCCCAGACACATTATATCTACTTAAAGACCAAGGTAAACATAATGGTTTTGTTATTTTATGACTATGTCTTATTTTAAGAATGTCTATGGCTAGCTATCAGCAGGATCACTGAACCTTTAGTTTTAGCAGCTGCTGGAAAAGCATGATAGTTTAAAAAAACAACTGTTCTGAAAAAAAAAATCACATAGAAGTACATTGGTTGTATTTATGTAATTGCTTTTGGCATCAGTTTAAGTGAATTTAAGTAAAAGTTCATCCATAAAATGATCTGACTTTCTCAATCCACTTGAACCTTGATCTGTTTTAGTGTAATGTTCTGGAGTTGGTAAAGATGCTTTGTGATTGGAGTCTGTAACCCCAAATGGGATTACACCACCTTCTTCTGATTCAGAATTTCCTGCTGTTGCAATATGTGTTGTTTGACAGAAACAAGGAGTGATTCCCTCTCAGACGCTCATGTTGAGATTGCTGCCAGGGAACAGCGTTACTGAGGTATTCTTTCACTGCTAAAGACAAGGTGTTGCTTCTATTGTAAACTTGGTTCTCTCTCACTGAGTTTACAAACTTGTTCTAAATAATTCACTTCAGCTTGAAGCTGTGTTTCCCAGGAGAGTGAATAGTTAGTATCTTCTTAAAACCAGTTTTTGCTTTAAGAACAAACAAACCACATGGCAATTTCAAAGTTGTGGAATAGATGTCCTTTATACCACTCACCCAGAGCCTTTTCGGTTCTTTTTTTTTTTTTAAGTTATTATTATTTGCAAATTCCTTATTGAGTGGATAGTAAATAGCCTGCATCAGTCGGCTGCCAAGCGTGGTGGTGTTTAACCCTGTCCTCCATAGGCAGGTTGCAGCGGGGCTGCACGTGCGTCCCGAGCTCGGAGAGCAGAGTTCATTCCTGCATTGCCCTCACCACCTGCAAGCGCGCGCGCGCGTGTGTGTGTGTGCTTAGTCCTCCCTTATAAGAAAACAAAAAAGAGCAAGGAGTACCGCCGTGAGCACTTCTTTTCTGCTCTCATTTCAGTAAGTTTCTACCTGCAAAGATGGCATGGCTTTTCTCAGATTATCTGGTTCCAAGCTATGTTGCTATTGTAGCGGAGGCCTGCCGCGGTGTAAGTACTCGTACTGCAGGGCAGTGTCCCTGGAAAACGTGCTGTTTGCAGTCGTTCAGGCCGCACCTGGGAGGATCATGACATTAAATTGCAGGAATACCTCCTGAGTAAATCTGAGGCTTTTCCAGAGGGGCCTGCTGTCCAAATTTAAGCGCTTTTGAAGGAAGGGAGGTTTTGGAATAAAGGCTGCAGCGTGTCAGTCTACTACCAAGAAAATCAATCTGTGCTGGAAAGCAAACGCGTGTTTAGTTAAGGCTGGGTAAGCAGAAAAGAGGGTTGAAACATCTGAGAAGGAAAGAGTAATCTGCTCTTCAGATTTTGAGCACAAGCTTTTCCAGCTTCTGGTTTTTATGATACACACTTCTATAAACATTTCATAGTGTATTTTCTAAATTTAAAGAGTTTTGGCACATTCTGATTGGACATATGGCAATGCAGTATATATGACTAGAAATTTGTCATGGCCCTTGTTTAATGAAAAGGGGCCTTTTAGTTGTGCCACCTGAGTTTGTATTTGCTGCACTCCATTGCCATGATCTGTGCATTATTTTTAATAATCAGTGAAAACTTACGAAGATTTCTCTCATGTGAAGGGGAAAATAGAGGTTTTCATGGTTAGGCCCCAAGTTAGTTCCCTGCAATGTTAACTGCACACTTGATAGCATAGGCTCTCACCCTCCAGGGGTGATAATAAAAACTCATTATGTTCTCATTATCAGTGCTAAAGTAGTTGTCCTGTGATGCATGAAAGCTGAGATGATATGCCAGGAGATTCTCATCCTTTAGGGTGAAGAAGGTGTCGGGAGGAATGAGTATTTTTCACCTTCTTCAGAGCCTACCAGGGAGCTGGAAGCATCCCTTCATATACGGCCAGTTCTGGGCAGGACACAGACATGCTCCAGGGTCTCCTTCAGTTTTTCCTCAGTGCTGAGTTGTCATAGGTTGGATGCTTCCACTTCCACCCTATCCCAAGGGCGCTCTTTACTGGTACCAGTTCTTCAAAGACTCCTGGGGCACTGCAGCGGCCCCCAGCTCTTGTTTTTGTCCTATTGCATCATTTTACCACACTGCCTGCTCAGCTCAGAGTTCTTGTCCCTCCGTGACCTCTCCATTGCAATCATAGACCCATCAGCCCTTCAACTTCAGGTCCAGTTAGGGAACTGTCTCACTTCTGGTATTGGTCTGATGCTGCTTGTCGACATTTGAAGAGTTCAGATCTGAAAGTGGGTGTTTCCGGAGATACAGATACTACTATACTCTACTGTAGCCACAAAACTTTCTTTGCAGAAAACCCATCTGGGACTTGCTACCATGTAGTTTTTAATTTAAAATATCCTTATGACTAATGGAACTATAAAATACCTTGTCATTGTTGTGGCACATAGGGGATCTGGTAATAAATTAGAGGTCCTCTGTGACAAGTACCATAGATCTATAATAAAACAACAACCTCTGTCTGGGAACACTTCAGTCGAAGTTCATATTTCTTCCTTATGCACCCAAAAATAGATTTAATCAAATTTCCTGCCTAAGGGCTTAAACAGCTGGAATATGAAAGAAATTTTCACTATTCTGCAATGTAGTAGTCCTCTATCTCTGGAAAGTATGAACATTGTTAATATATAAGACAAAACCTTTCATTTAAACTTTTCTCACAGCATATCTAGTTTGATTTAGGCAGTGGTTTGAAGCAGTAGGATGCATTTGGTCATCCCAGATTTATATTCAATGACTAGAGAACAGCGTTTTAGTTTTATTTGAAATGTTTCCTTCCTCATGTTCTAAACTAAAAAGCCAAATTTATGACAAAATCATTAAAATGCTTAAATGCTGATCTGACTTTTCTGATTCAGTGTTTGCATGTAGATATGTTTTCTCATAATTGTTTTTCCAGATTGTATTGGTCAGTGGACATCTGGACAGCTGGGACGTTGGGCAGGGAGCTATGGATGATGGTGGTGGAGCATTTATATCATGGGAAGCATTATCACTCATTAAGGATCTGGGTAAATATTTAATTTTAAAATATTTTTAATATATTACATTTCCAGGACATTTTGTATGCTGTCTAAACTGGATTTTCTATTTTACCCATTCCCCTGAGCACAAATATTCATACTTTGTATAAATATTTTGCAAGTTTGTCTGTTAGACTCCTTCTTTAATCACAGGGGTCATCCAAAAGCAACACATCAGTAGATGATCTAGAAAGTGCCTTGAGCCTGCATGGTCACCATCATCATAGAATGAAAGTTCAGTGTAAGATATACTATCTAGTTACCTTAGAAGGAAGTCACTCCTTTTCATTTTGTCTTAATGAGTTCCTCCCTACTAATGAAGATGAAGCTTCATGAGGTCACAGATAGCCTTCTGATATTCATAGAATCATAGAATGGTTTGAGTTGGAAGAGACCTTTAAGAGTCATCTAGTCCAACCCCTCTGCAATGAGCAGGGATATCTTCAACTAGATCAGGTTGCTCAGAGCTCTGTGCAACCTGACCTTGAATGTTTGCAGGGAGGGGGCATCTGCTGCTTCTCTGGGCAACCTGTGCCAGTGCCTCACCACCCTCATTGTAAAAAATCTCTTCCTTATATCTAGTCTAAATCTGCCCTCTTTTAGTTTAAAACCATTACCCCTTGTCCTATTGCAACAGGCCCTGCTGAAAAGTCGGTCCCCATCTTTCTTATAAGCCCCCTTTTAGGTACTGAAAGGCTGCAGTAAGGCCTCCCTGGAGCCTTCTCTTTTCCAGGCTGAACAACCCGAACTCTCTCAGCCTTTCCTCATAGGAGAGGTGCTCCAGACCTCTGATCATTTTTGTGGCCCTCCTCTGGACCTGCTCCAACAGCTCCATGTCTTTCCTGTACTGAGGACCCCAGAGCTGGATGCAGTACTCCAGGTGGGGTCTCATGGGAGCGGAGGAGAGGGGCAGAATCACCTCCTTCAATGATGCTTCTTTCAGTGCAGCCCGGGACATAGTTGGCTTTCTGGGCTGCGACTGCACTGTGTGGGCTCATGTCCAGTATTTCGTCCACCAGTACCCCCAAGTTCTTCTCTGCAGGGCTGTTCTCAATCCCTTTATCCCCCAGCCTGTATTGATACTGGGGGTTGTCCCAATTCATGTGCAGGACCTTGCACTTGGCCTTGTTGAACCTCATGAGGTTCACATGGGCCCACCTCTCAAGCCTGTCAAGGTCCATCTGGATGGCATCCCATCCTTCAAACATGTCAACTGCACCACTCAGCTTCGTGTTGTCTGCAAACTTGCTGAGAATGCATTCAATCCCACTGTCTATGCCATTGATGAAGATATTAAACAGTACTGGTCCCAGTACGGACCCCTGAGGGACACCACTCATGACTGATCTCCATCTGGACATTGAGCTGTTGACCGCTACCCTCTGGATGTGACCATCCAATCAATTCCTCATCCACTGAACAGTACACCCATCAAATCCATATCTCTCCAATTTAGAGAGAAGGATGTTGTGGGGGACCATGTCAAAGGCCTTACAGAATTCCAGCTAGATGACACCCGTAGCTCTTCCCTTGTCCACTGATGTAGTCACTCCATCACAGAAGGCCACCAGGTTGGTCAGGCAGGACTTGCCCTTGGTGAAGTCATGCTGGCTGTCTCAAATCACCTCCCGTTCCTCCATGTGCCTTAGCATAGCTTCTAGGAGGATCTGTTCCATGATCTTTCCAAGCACCGAAGTGAGGCTGACAGGTCAGTCATTATTCATATTTGGTCATACCCTTCTCTGTCTTTTAAGCAAACATTGTCATTCAACATGTTCCTAAATCTTTCACTGTCCTACAAGTTGCTTTTACAGCAGCAGCTACTCAGTTAATTTAATTCCCAACCCCTTACCTTGCTCTTGATAACTTCTCAAGACAATGTCATCTAAGTCTTTCTCAAAAGCATGTAAGTAGGACTGGATCCAGGCAATGGTCCTGCCTCTGCTCTTTTCCCTTTCATCTGCATGTAAAGATATTCAGCAAATATTATTCCAAATAATATTTGGAATTCACAGAAGTTCATATTTCCAATGTATGTATTTTGGTGGTTTTGTTTTTTCCGTGAATGTTCTTCCTAAACAAATTTATGTCCTGCCTGGACTTGTTCCACCAAATATTGATAGACACATCTATACCATCAAACTGGTGCATTCTCAGGTTTACGCTTGAAGGCTGAATTCCTGATTAGGCTGCTTTTATGCTGCTGTGTGCTTGAGCTCTGCTTTGGACTGTGACAGCTGATTTCCTTGGCAAAGGTAATCCAGGTCACAGGAAGCGCACGCTTGAGTCTCATCACTACAAGGATACACTTCTGTCGAATTTGGCTTAACCATGGTGACCTGTCAAATGCTGTGGGCTCATATGTCTCATCAAGCAACATTTGACACTGAGGCCTTGCGCACTGTAATATCCTGCTACAATAGGTTTGTGGGATGCAGAGCAACATAGTCTTGCCAGGGATCACTTCTTTGAATCATTCTTGGTAATCAGCAAGGTGACAAGGTGACCAGGTTCTGGAATTTGGTCTGTAGATCAGCTGGACTCTTCTGAAATGGGTATTCTAGCACACATGCTGTCAACCCTGGACTTGCTGGTCTCCCTCCTCCACAATTTCTGCTCAGCAGAAGTATGAGTCGAACTAAACCCCCATGCCGTCGATGCTAAATGTAGGTGAAGAAGGAGAGAATGAGGAAAAGGTAGCTTCTAGCCTGGATCTGTCTGTTCCAGTAGTGCTATGGATAAAATACCAGTGTGGACTTGCTCAGCCTACTGCCTCCTGGTTTGCATAGTCCCCCTGCGTGGGATCTGAAAGGCCAATTTCTTCTACTCATGGTCTTCATCATGTGGGTAGAAGTGGGCTGCAGACAGCATGTTATTGTAGAAGGGCATGGTCTACATATGCTTACATAGGGTGTGTTTGGTGGGAGAGATTCTCCGCAAGGTAAGATGAGATAGGGCTGGTGTATGTGCAAGAGGGAGCTGTGGTTGCACAGTCATCCACCTGTGTTCTCTAGACACCCAGCCTCTCAAAGTTTGCTCTCGTGTCCTGCTGTTCCCAGTCTGTCGTGGCCTAGTCTGATTTCTGGTCTCCAAAATGCAAGTTCCATGCATTTACTTACTGCTCGATCTCTAGGTTTTTTGCTGGTTTTACTTCCATGTGGGCTTTTGTCACTGTACCCCTCAAAACTAGTTCAAAACAAACTTCTTAGATTGTCAAGTTGACATCCAAGGATGCTTTTCGACCTTCATCAGATGGAATCTATTTTTCCTCATCGTTGCCTTTTTCCAGAACTGCAACCCGTGGTCAAGAGGAATGCACCACATATTCCTTAAAAACTAAAATCCTGCTGCTGCTCTTAGCTCTGGCGGAGTTTAGATAAACTAGCCTTCCCTGCTTCCGATCAGAAGGATTTGTGCACTTGAACAATCTCAGTGTTTCTTGAAGAGCTCTTTGTAGACAAGCTCTGTTACATGATTAGCTACTATCATACTTCAGTGGTGAACATCAAACATCCATGTGAATTCCTATTCCTTTATTTTGCATTATTTAAACCTCTTATCTCTCATTTTCCCAGCCTTGGAATGATTGGAATATCAGTCTGTGACCGAAAGCAAAATGTCTCTGTTTTAATTTTTGGTCTTTTAAAAGCAAACTAAAGAGAATTCTTTTACAGAAGAATCCAGGCCTACTCCTTCTTTTAGTGTTTTTAAATCTTTCTTTTATCATTCTTGGAAAATTGTCTATGCTCCCTCCCCCTTCAAGGAAAAAAAAAAATTATGCTTCTGTGTTTGTTGACTATTCCATTCAGAATAAACTGGTTTGTGTCTCTTAAGAGCAAGTTCATGGTGGCATTGTATAATTCTTATTATACACACTTGACTGAAATGCATCACTTTCTGCTTGTTCAAATATTTGATTTCCTCTGGTAGTAGCCTCTGTGTTTGCTGTACGACCTGTGGTGAAATGCTGTTTTCTCAGCTGGCAAATGCCGGAGCCTTTGCTGACGCTGTCTGTTCTGGCCAGCTGTGGCTCTTGTTATACCAGTGTTCTGCAGGAACGTAAGGCTGGGAGGGGACTTCTGGGTCATCACATCTAACCTGTAGATAACCATGGGGGATAAGGCTTTCATAAACTATCTTCCATAGCAGATTGGTTAATGCAGATTTTATATCTTATGATGCACACACAATCTAACAAAAAAGGACAGCAAAATAACAGATGTGCAGATTGTGTGAGAAACGAATTAATGAGTTTTATTTAAAATCAGTTCCATAGATTGGGATTTGAGTGAGCATTATATTTTGAATTGTGGAGACTTGGTTTAATATCCTCTTGGACCCTCATAAATTTACTCTCAGTCTAGTCCACCAAATACATTTGGCATGGGGGTAAGCCAACTCAACTGGTTTGTCTGTATGCACGTGTAGAATTTTTCTACTGTGTACTGGGAGTCTTAAAGCCATGGTGCATTGCATAGCCATAAAAACTGTGTCTGCATTTACCAGAGTATAACTGATCTTACAGCTGTGGTGATGTGATCTTAAAGCTGAAGCGAGCATTATGAAATATGAATTCTAGAACATGAAGTTTGTATTGTGCAGTGAGAAATACTGCCACGACTTCTGCCATGGTCCATTGGTTCCGTGAAAGCAAGATATTACTTCGCTATTTAAGCCGTTTTTTTTCAGTGACGATCTAATAGCACTTCATCATGATATCACTGTGACCCTGAAACGTGGCTGGTGGACACAAGTTGTGCCTGTTAATTAGGACTTTGATAATTCCATGTAGTACTTGAGGAATGATTATAGTTTAAATACCATTCCATACTTTCAACATAACCTCCTCCCCAAACCATTTAATACCTATTGGCTTAGGACCAAATATGTGAAATTAATTGAAAAATCATTAAAATTATAGTTTAAGATGGTAATATTTTATTTTAAGCAGTGCAGTTTGTTTTCTTGCCTCAAGTAAAATTTTTAACAGTTTTTGCTTTTATTTCTAAGTAAATCGATTACTTAATCTGTTAGCATTTATATTTCCTGAATTTTCAGTGTTAGCTTTTATTTTTTTAATTGAGCTGGCAGTTTGAGTACCATATCGATATCTTTTTTTATTCTTTCTAGTGGGTTTTTTTTAGATTTTCAGACACCATAACACTTACATGTTCCCTATAAGGACACGTAACAGTCAAATAATCTGAATTAGTTTTACAGTCTTCAACACGTCAAACTTTTGGTAGGATTTTTTTTTTCCATTTCACTTTTTGACTTCACATGGATGTTGTTTCTTTTTGAGAGAAAGAGAACTACATGAAGGCCAGACTGAACTGAAATAATTTTGTATTATATTACCAGAGAGCAGAATAGAAAGATTTAATTCATATAGAATCCCATGTATGCATTTCAAAGGAGTAGCACCTTAAAAACATAGGGCCAGGTTGTGAAGTACTGTAGATTTTGAATACTGGTTAGAGCTGTTACAATTCAGTTAGGCCTGGAAAGTAGAAGAGCTAAAAAGCGGGAAGTTTCAAGTTTATCTGAATACTTTGCTTCTAACATCTGTAATGTGTCCCTGCCCATCTTCCACATGGGGTGACGGGAAGGGGGCACTTGCTGCAGGTGCCGTTCCCTCTCCGCCTTCTCCTAGGAGGAAGCACAGGCAGCAAATTCAGAACAAATGGCAGCTTTTAGATGGTTACATTTCAGCAAGGTGACTGTTCCACAGCCACCCTGCGCAGAAAACATCTCTTCTGTGTGGCTGAAGCTTCGCTCTTGAAACGTCCCCGTCAGCAACCTACAGTTAAAGGTCAGCACTGGCCTGTGCACCTGTTGATAGCAGCAGTGGTCACAGATATCTCCGGACCGGAGTAAGCAGAAGTGTTTTCCCGTATCAGCTTCTCCATATCAACTATACTCTTACAGTAGCTTGCTTTGCCAGTGCTAATCTCAGAAAAATTCACCAACTAGTGTCCATATTGATCAATGTTATCCAAAGGAGTCTTTTCTCTCAGTTAAAGCTGAAGTTTAACGAAGCACAAAGGAAAGAAAAACAGTTGTGTGGGTTTTTTTCCTGGAACCTTGAAACTTATATACGCTGCTGATTGGCAAGATCTCTGGTGAGCTGCTTCATGGCTTATGTGCTTAAAAACCCAAGAACTGAAGTGTTTCCACAGAAGTTGTTTATGTGAAGAAAGATGAAAGTTTTGGCCAGTTATTGCTTTTAATCTTTTTTTCTGGGAATAAAGATGTCTTTAGAGGCACTGAGGCAGTTCGTGAGCTGGTCTGAACTGGTAAACTCCCCTTCCTTCAGTGAAGCCGGGGCTGTTGTGATTAGCTGAGGATTTCTGATGCTTAAGAAATTACCCTTCACAACTGCATGCAGGGTGTCCGAGGCAGAAAGCTTGTGCAATGTGCAGTTTGCCTGCAGCTGTGTCTGGCAGCTGCCGCCATCCCCAGCCCTCCCCAGTTTTTAACCTTTTGATCAATTTTAACCAGATTTGATAAAGGCATGGAAATATTTAGAATATGATGTGTTCTTTGCTAATGAGTGATTTAGGAGAGATGGGTGAGTGCGTTTATGTCCCAGCTGAGGGAGAGACAGGAAGAAACTCTGCTTTTATCCTTTCCCTGGGATGATGAAGACCTGGTTAACCAGCACACGTATAGCTTTGAACTAAGCACCAGAGCCTCTACCTGCAAACTCTGTGCAGTAAGCAGCAAATATTGCTACAGTAGTAGTGAAGGTGTTTGGGGTGATTTAGAGAAGATGGGAAGGCACTGGGGGTGTTTTAGGGAGGAAGGGCTGAGGAGTTCCCGTCTTTAAGCCAAGGGAATCCAAGAGGAGTTCGATGAGCTGTGATGCGGTGTGGGGGCATTTGGAAGCTGTAGGAGAAACAGCAAATTGGGGTTTTCTAGTTTTGCAGAAGAACAGCTGTGTTGCTAATTACAGTCTAGAAACCTGAAACCCAACTTGTTTTCAGGTTGCATTTATAATTCTCCAATTTTATGTTTGTTGGTTTGTGTGCAAAATAGATGTGTCTGGAGATGGCTAATGCCATTTGCCTCAGTATTTTCATGTTAGTCTGGTTAATGCTCTGGTGTCATTTGAAATACAGTTTCTCTTGTCCCAATGCCACATGAGGCCACCACAAAAGAAGCTGCCTTTCCAGGTGAGATAAAAGACTAGTTAAGCAGCTACTCATAAAACATCACCATAAATTTACCCTAAATTTATTGTGATGCCATATTTTGTTGGCTATACAGGTTGGACAAACAGCCTGCAGGACTCAATCCTGCTCTGGATGTTGGTTGCCAGTTTCTGTGAAGTAGGTATTTGTGTTCCTCTCCCACCACTTCAAGCCTCCTGCTGCCACCGTGCCAGTCTTGCTCAGGACTAATACTTGTGTACGATGTATTTGAGCAAGAAGCAGGTAGTATGTATCCAATGATTTTTAGCTTTAGCCAGTGCTGCCTCTTTGCTCCTAATCCAGCTGTGTTCCTGCATCGCTTGTCCAAGGGGCATTTCCCAGCCGAGGCCAGAGGCACTCTGCCCTGCTCTGGCCCCGGGGAGCACCCTGCCACAGCCACCTCGTGCTCCAGAGCTAGAAACATGCGACTTTTATCCTTAAAGGGAGCTTGAAGGAACTGAATAACAACAATGACAGAGAAAGGTCTTTAGAAGGTGATAGTATGGCAGCATCAGCTTTCCAAGCATAGTATTTTATGCCTCCTAACTGCAGTAGAGAGCCCACTGGAGTTAGAGATGCAGTCGATTTTGATGGATGAATTTCACTGCTTTCTTCTGAAAAACTTCAGACATGATAACTGTTGTGTCTCTTTTTAATTAAAACAGCTGGGGCCAATTTTTTTTTCCTGTTGAGAAGAGAAGCTGACAGGGTCTGCTACTTGACACAATAGTCTAGTTTATTTTCAGAGTCTCATCTCTGCTAGCACAGGAGGAATCAAATAGTCAACAGGTCCTTTGTTCACTTCCCAGGTTTCTTTCAGCAACATTTACCCACAAGCTCTCTCTGCTTGTTCAGAAATGCCTTTCTCTGGCTGTGTTTGGGTCTCGCTTGCTCCATCACTAGTCAACTCTTGGTGCCCTGCCAAGCTCAGAAGTGCACACATGTCCACCAGGTACTGCCCAGTCTGTGTGTTTATGGGGTACATCTTCGTAAGAAGCCCAATGGTTGCGCTGTGAGTTTGCCAAATCACAAACGTACCCTCTTTCCCTTCAATTGCTTGAACCGCAGCAGTGTAAGGTGTTGCCAGTTACTCCTATCTGAACTCCTTACGTTGAAGTAGTTGGTATAGACTTCAGGAAAGGCTGCACTCCAAAGACTACTGTAGTGATGGATTGTGGTACAGAGTAAATGTTTTCCTGCTTTTGCTGTTGTTTCATGCACTGAGCTCATGTTCAGTCATGTCTGCATGCCACATCAGACCAGGAAGTCTCCTGCTCGGACTGTGCCTCCAAGTGCTTCTGGGAATACTGGTTCTTCCATGTAAAAAAATATTTGCTATGGGGAGCTGCCAGAGCCAGCGAATACCAGGAGTCAAGTAGATGAACAGGGCACATATTCCTCTTCTGCACCCAGGGCAGGATGCCTGATGCCATTGCTGCTAGAGCAGCCTGATGAAGGAAGGGTGATTGTTGACAAAGTCTAATCCCAACCATCACACCTTTTACATGGTTTTCCTACATTCCTAGACGATGATCTACATGTGCATGAGAAGGGGAGAAATGTATGGTGATAGGTGCTATGCGTACTTCCTCCTCTTTGCCAGCGTTATAGGGAAATGGAATCTCATGAGTCAACTTTCCTATAGAAGTAGACATGGATCTAGTACAACCAAATCTGTTTCGTAGGATGAAGGCACAGAAAACTACAGAAATGTTTTAAAACAATGCACATAAGAATTTTAAGGTACTACCTGAATTACATTTTATGTAATAGACAGTTCTTTTCCCCTTAAAACTTATTTAAAATTGAAACTGTGACTCTCATCTGAATTATACCCATGATTAATGTGACTGGAAAATCGTAGAACAGATTTTTATGCAGTTCACTGTAGTCTTTGTATGAAGTTAAATTTCTGGAGTCCAAATTCACTGGCTAATATATGAGGACTAAAGATATGTTTTATTAAAAAAGTGTTCACTGGAGTCATTCCTTTTCTGCTAGTTTAATTGAAGTCATATAACTGCAATTTTAACCTACTTGCCAAAAATTTTGTTAAATGTTTTTCTGAATTTCCTATAGCTGTGGTGGCATAGTTGTTTGCTGTCTAGGAGATATGTTGTGGAACATGATTAAATGACTGCTTTTACTGTAGGTTTGGGGTTTTTTTTAAATTAAGTATGCCTGATATTAACTCCTTGTTCTTACATTCTTTCCACTTCTCCACAGTTGCGTATTTTATTCTGACCTTCACCTTTTACAAGGATCTATTAAATCTACTTGGTATGAAATATCTGTGTATGCTGTTACACTACAACTGCGTTTATTCCTTCATTTCAACATTTGGTTTAATGCATATTTGTCAAATACTTAAATCTTCAATTTCCGTACTGGTTTGGCATAGCAGACATACAAAGTTGTTAATCTGGCAGTAAATTTAGGCATTCATACCCATGTTGCCTTTTGTCCTGTGGACTGCAGCTTCTCTGCAAGCCTTAATTTACCCAGGAAATTCAAGATAAAAAGTGTGCTTTGTTTATCTATAACAATCTTAAGAACCTGGTGACAGGGGCTATTGTGTTTTGTTTTGTTTTTTTTTTAATTTGTTATGCAGCTGACATGGTGAAATGCTGAAATTCTTTGCAGATGAAATCAGGGGCATTTAGTCCTTACTGTTAGTTTTTTTAAAGGTATATCTTTTCAATATGAGGAGAGAAGTGTGGCTGGTGCATTTTCTGACTCATCAGCTCTGAGGACAGCCTAAGAAATTTGGGGTTTTTACGATCCAAAGAGCAGCGCAGCAGAGGCAGAAGGCAGAAGCACCACTCAGGAAGGTCAAATCATGGTTCATGCTGATGATAGCAAAGTGCAGGACCCTGCGTTGCCTTTTCTGCTCCACAATTTGATGAGATCTCCAAATACTTTTAGGGAGGGAGGTTTTCCTAGAGAGGAATACGATGCATTTCGAAGGTGGGCAGTGTCCTCTTCCTTTTGTGGGACTTGGAGAACATGGCAACAGGATCAGAGCGGGGCAGGGGGTGGAGGAGCACTCTGCTGACTGGGGCCTTTGCTGTTTTACACAGGCAAGCGGCGGGTTTCCTTTTCTCTTTTTTGTAGATGTATTGTATTGACTTCACGACCCTACACAAACCTGTTCTTTGTTTAAAACCCCACGCGCAGAAGAGCACGTTTGTCAGCACTTCTCATCTGAGCTGTCCCTGAGCGGTGCTTCTGGGTGGCAAGGAGGTGGCCCCCAGAGAAACCTTCGCTCTGGCAGCGTTCCTGCCTGGCTTGATTGCAGCCCATCACGCCGGGCTCTGGGCTTGGTTTCCTCTCCCCCA
This sequence comes from Grus americana, assembly GCF_028858705.1. Classification (NCBI taxonomy): domain Eukaryota; kingdom Metazoa; phylum Chordata; class Aves; order Gruiformes; family Gruidae; genus Grus; species Grus americana. The sequence continues at coordinate 25,232,035 of NC_072853.1, read as the reverse complement.
TCTCCCCAGTCAAAAGGCGTAATCCCTGTTATTTTTAGTTACTAGACTTGCAAATCATTCACAGCTTTCCCCTCCAGTCTTGTGTACCCAGCTCCTTCCTTGACATTTCCTCTCGGATATTCCATCACTTTCTTAAAATAAATCTACCTTTCTTAAAATAAATCTGCCTAAAAACTCTCACGTTTCCCACCTCCACTCTTCTGTAAATCTTCCCTTCCCATTCTGTCATAAACTCATCAGCCTCCCTAAAAACAGGAATAAAAAATTGCTTCTCCTGGAGACCTCATTTCTCTTTACTCCAGACCTTCAAGACTCAGAGGTTTATCGCTTCCCAGTGCTATCCTGTGCAAGCACTTCATCCTCAGTGCTGCAGACAGAACCCCTACCAACGGAGAAAAATCAAGCAGATTGCATGGCATTAGACTATTTTAAGAAGAAGACAAAGGCAGTTTCCCAAGCAAAAAGCTCTTTCCCATGTCTAATTTGAGCCTCACTAGAGAATTAGAAATATATATCATAGTCAGGGTTTAAGTAATACTGAAAGGTTTTTTTGGGTTGTGCTTTGCCTTACTTTTGAAGCTTATAACTTTAATAGCCTTAGATTTTCTCTATTAAATCATTATTTTTCACTCAAATATAAAACATTTCTTCTTAAATAAATGTCTAACTAGACAGACACTTTTCTGTACAAATAGTGAGATTAGTTGTCTGAATCATAGAGGGTTTCATTTCTAATAATAACATGAAAGCCAAAATCCTGCTGGTTTAGAATGGAGGCTTCATATGCAGAGGAAAAAGTCTGGACATCCTCGATTAATTGCATTATTAATGTCATCCTATAAATTCCAGTTTATTGCTATATGTATAATCTTTGAAATGAGCCAGAGAAACTGGATGCTAGGGGTAAGAGCTTTTTCTCTAAAACAGTGCTTGCTGATGCCACAGAATACATAAATTAGGTAATAATGTCTAAAATACTTGGGAATATTTAAATCTTCCTGTCTTCCATTTCAAAAGCTATCAAAACCTTGTCAGAAAAGCAATATAATTGCGTACAAAATGTTTGGAATTTATGCATCCTCACTTTATTGAGACCTTAGCTTATTTGGACCTCTAGCAGAGGCCAAAACTGCAGAGTAAGTATGTGGAAATACTATGGAAAAGAAGATTGTAACACCAAAAGTCTGTCCAGTCTATTAGACAAAAAGAAAAATGGCTTAAAAAGTTATTGTGAACTTATTTGATAGTTCACTTGAGGTCTAGACCAGAATAGAGAATATTATAACTAAAAATATCAGTGATGTAAAAATTAGGCAGTGTAATGAGAATGCAATGAGACCTAAAATATGTAACTTGTCGTGAAGCCCAGCAGTTTAATTAAACCAGTAAATAATGCATTTGCTGAGATTCTGGAAATTTCAGAAAATCTCCTGTTTCCCAGTCTGTTAAGGAATGAAACTGTTTCCACTTTAGCAGATTGAATCTAAAAGAAAATGAAAAAAACCCCTCTGAATATTTGGCCAGTTAAAAAAAAAAACCAACAAAACAGAGCCTTGCTAGTTTGGAGAGGATTTTAATGATGCATGAAGGGACTGTTAGGGTGTTGTATGCAAACCAGAGCAATTAAGAATGACTATTGATACAGCTAATTTGACCCTAAAATATGCACCAGAAATTGGGGGGGGAGGGGGGGGGTTTGCAGAAGGCTGCTAGTAGGGTCACAAGAGACTTGGGAAATTTCCATGAAAACTGCAACAAAGAAGACACAGCAGGAGAGAGGATGGGGAGAACAGGAGGCATAGGATGGAGGAAACTCAAAGACTGAGACACAGTTTCGTAAGACACAGTTTTCAGACAAGCCCAGTTGATACTGCAATAAATCAAAAGGGATGAGGACAAGCTAGTAATACAGAAAAGTGTAAAAGTGCCTCATTAAGAAGGATAGTAGTCGTGTGTTTAAGTTTGTTGATGCTGTGTGTGTTCCAACTTCAAACTTTAAACCTGCAGCTTGTCATCGAAGGAATCCTGTAAAACCAGAATGCCATCATGTGAACAAGCCATGGGTGACTGGTGTACTAGGTGGTATCAGGGCCCTCTTCAAATTGTTCATGGGATAATTTCTAATATAAATTTGTGGCACCGAGTGTTAAGTGAGACCATCAATGTTTTGTAGTATACCTGGGAGGAAATAAATAGCGTCCAGCTAAAACGTTCACCTCCGAAAAGCAGTGGGTGGGACATGGACAATAATCTGCTGCTGTTAAAAGCACAGAGTTTGAGCTTGGTAAGGTCATTGTCTTGCTTGAGTAATTTCAGCTGGTACGAAGCACATTACACAAGTGGAATTTCCCTATTGTAACGTAGCTGAAGGAAGGGAAGTGTTCCACATTATTGGTACTCCATCAGGGGCTTAACAGAGATGTTATTAAATATACTGTTTCATTCTCGTTTACAGAAAACTATGCTGATACTTGAAATGGACTGATACTTGAAAAGACTTCTTGTCGTCTTTAGCAAAATGTGGAGTACTGGTGTTATTTTTATTTTATGCTGTGGCAGAGGTTTTAGAATTGCAGGCATTTTATGAGAAGTGCTTTTATGATAGAAATATCCTAACTTATGTCACACAGTAAATCCCCTATGTCTAATCAACCGCAGACCTGAAAAAGGTAGGGAGTCCATTAGGAATTTGATGATTGTCAGCAGCGTCATCGTGTATCTTAATACTCTTGTATAAATACGCTTGTAAAGAAATTTCAGGCCACAGGGTAATAATGCAGAAAAATGTGTAGCTCATGATGTTAAACACAGCAGTGGACAAGACTTGAGGATGATATACCTCTTATGTACCTCTCCCTAGCAGCTCCTGAAGCAAATACGTCGGTGGCTTAGGCAGCATTAGAGTAAGGGATCCGGTTGTGCAATTTCTTCTACTTTGATGCTCAGTTCAAGGCTTTGCTGGGCCATTTACGCAGGGTCATGGGAGGGTGAAGCTGGCAAAGCTGTAAGAAACCTCATAGTCTTTACAGTTTCAGAGCACATGGTGGGGGGCTACAGTAATTTTCATTTTTATTGGATACAGATGAGCTTCAGCCCCATCTTTGTACTGCTAAGGAGCTTCTCTCTTCAGCCGATGCAACTTCTTACAAATGTTCTTCAAAATCAGGAGGGTTGGGAAACAAATGCAGCTTTCAGACTGAAGAAATAGAAAGACTTTCGAAATTAAACTCAAGAAGATAGTATTTTACCACTATAAATGCAAGTAAAAATACTTTACCTGTTAATCTACTCACATCCATTTGCAGTTTGCTTATATGCCTCATGTAAGCTGAGCAGCTATTTGATTTGCTTGTGGGTGATCCCAGTGCCTTGGCTTGCAGGGGAAAAAAAATCCTTTTTCACAAAGGTGGAATGCTTTTTATATTTTCAAGAGTTGATCGGTCTCATAATAACATGATGACTTCTCGTGAAGAAGTCTAATTAGCCATTATGTACTGTCTTCTTAGAAAATTCTGTATCTTTGTACTTAATCCTCTCCATCAGTAAGGATTTATGTTTATAAAGTGGGAAAATATTTACTGAAGGAAATTTAGTATTAACACTACTGATCTCTATTTTGATTAAAAAAAGACACAATTCCATTTCTCCCTCCTGGCTTATGCGGTATCTTGAGGGTGAAACAAGATGAGCATAAGTTGTCTGCGCTTGTACCGAACCATACATTTCAGTCTCACTGTGTGGGAATGTCTCAATTCTATCAAGCATGAGCAAGATAGGTAGGACATACAACTCAGGTCTTGTATAACGTCCTGGTAAGAATCTTATCACAGGGAGATCATCTATGTCTAAGAATATGTGTGGATTTAATAAACACTGTCACATCTAGAAATATCCATTTTAGATTTAAAATGAATGCAAAATGTGGATATATACATATATATGTGTGTGTGTAATACCTCCACGTTACTTGTTGACAATTATCTTTTATGTAAGTTTTGAAAGAGAAGCAAAATACATCATTGTTGTTGAGGTTGGAGTCAAACTGATTAGTTAATAAAGCTTAGTTACAAATCTTTTTTTCTCAAGCATTTGGTATTTTGGCTAATCTAGGCTTGTTGCTGACATCTGCAAGTGTGAGCACTCTATGATGGTTTAAAAGAAACAGAAAATAGAGCCAATAAGAGCTGCATCTTAGTATGACTGAAGTGTTTGCGGTACCCAAGGACATGAAAGGGCTAGCAGCCACTCCAGCGCAGAGTCGCTATAATGCAGCAAGTGTCCTGGTGTACTTACTACACACATTTCCTTAGTCATAGGTTGACCATATTGATGTTTTTATTTCATCCTTTAACTTAGGAGCCCTGGTGCCCTACAGTATTTTTTATGCATGGGATAGACCATAAGAATACAGATGTTGATTGGTAAAATGCACCTTTGTGGTAAACTATGACTATGTTCCCCAGTTAAGGGTGAGGTAGAAAGGAAAAAAAGCTACTTCATTTTTCTAAAACATTGGAGATTTGCAAATTAATCTATAGCTGGAGGAGGATCTATAGTTGGTTTTGGTTTTGGTTTAGTTATTTGAGCTTAGAAAGAACAATTTATTTGAGTACCAGCTATCACCTTTTCAATGTTCTCCTCCTGTAAACCCCGGCCATTTTCTTTATTGGGATGCAGCAGTAGGATGGGAACTGGGATTGCAGTGGTTTTGAGCAGGTGCTGAGCTCTGCAACTTTCATTTGAGTCAGTGTCAGATCCAAGTGACCCAGGGAGGACATGGTAGGATCCCTGCACCAGTGCATCAGTGAATGCAGTTATAATCTGCTGCACTTCGCCAAAATGGTCTATTTAAATGTTCTGGGTAACTTTACAATGTTTTTTTCTTCTGATAGCCTCTTTTTTTTTTTTTAGACTATGTAATATGTAATTAATATAGATTAAAAGGAAAGAGGCACTATTTTATTTGTGAAGCAGTTTTTCTTCATTTTAAAATTTGCTACCTACCCCTCTACATGGTACACCCATCACTGAACATAGTTTTCTAGTCCAAGTGCTATTCTATCGTGCCTTTTCAGTACATATTTGGGCTCTGATCTGCAAGACTTCTGATTTCATGGAGATGATACCTTGCTTAGGAACCAGTTGTTTTTAAGCAGCAAGCCAAAATAGTTAAACTTCATTAAAAAAACAAAAACAAAACCAAAAACTTAAATACAGTACTTCATATTTTTTAATAAAAACATGCATTGAGAATATTCTCAGCAATTTTACTTGTGAATATTGGATTTGTTTGATGTTCTTTGGTCAGAATAGCTGTGTTATTAAAAATAACAGGTAGATAAATACTTATCGCTTTCAGATTAAGATAATGAGGAAATTAAATTTTCCTCTCTAGACTTTGTTTTGTATTTAAAGTAACTGCCTCCATAGCTTTTTTTTTTTTTTAACTTGCCCATTTAATTTCAGTAGAACACACAGGTGAATCTGCTGACAGAAATCAGTGAGATTGAAGACCCGATACACCGCCTCCGAGACTGGAAAGACTGAAGCTCAGCAGGACTTTTTTCTTTCCCCAGCTTTAATGGACACATGCAATGGTGTGCTAGGAGGTGGCCATAAGAATCTCAAACTTCTTCCCCACAAGTGAGCTGAGACCTTCTCAAGCTCGTGCAGAGCAGGAGAGATCAGCCAGGGTTACAGCCCTTCGGAGCCGAACGTGACGTCCCTGATCACTAACGCAACAGTGGCAGACCAAAGAGTCTTGGTTTTTGCCTGGGAGGAGGCAGGAGATGCTGCTCCCCTACCACAGTTACTTTCACAGCCTTGGTGTGGTGGGCTGGAGACTGGGCTGCAGTGCTTTGTATTTTGTGATAGGACACACACACCTCTATTCGCCACTTAAACTGCAGTGCCATTGGGACCATGCTGCAGGACTGGCCGCTCTGTGCTTTATCACCAGCACCTTTTCTTCTTTACAGCCACCTCTTCTAACCAAGCCGCTGGCACCTTTGTGGTTATTTTGGGTCTAAAATCTTTCTAACTTCAACCCAGTCACTGTTTTATTATCTTAATTTTACCTCACTGGCCAGCTGGCTGATTTGAAAAACGAAGGAGGATAATCCTGTACTGTCATGATTGAGGAGAAGAGCAGGGAATCTACTGGGATGTGTGTGGGGGGGTTGTCTTTGAAATAATGAGGTTTTTACAACCTTTCTGTTTTCAATCAGCAGATCAACATTTAGAAAATACACCTTTAAATGACTTGTTTGCATTTCCTTCATTATAAAATACTGGGAAATCCAAGGTGTTTTCTTCAGATTTTGAGTATTCCTTATATGCTCTGCCTGCAGTTATGAGGATTGCTAGCATGTAGTTTCAAGAAAGAAATCTTCAGTTGGTTTTCATTGTGTCGAGAGAAAAAAAATAATGAAGGTCAAGTCTGTTTGTAAACTTCATCCATTTCAGCTAGGAAATAAGTTTTGACAGTGATACTGATATTATTTCTCCTCAGCACAGAAGTGTGTGTGGTAATTTATGCTTTATCACTTGTGATAGTCTCCTCACTGGGTTTTCTCTTTTTTTTTTTGTTTGCAATAGTTTTGGGGGCTCTATTTTTGCTCAAACATAATTAGCATTACACTGTACAGAGAACACTATTCTTGGTCTGTTTGTTCTTTCATGCTTTCAGGTTTGATGTCTCGAATGTATTCGTTTATGAATAGAATCAATCAAATAAATAAAGGGCAACAACTTCTATCTGTTCAGATCTGCCGTGGCAGAGACAGTTTCAAAATTTATCAGGGAACCTATCTTTCTTACTGAGCTACAATAGCAAAATAGAAAATGGTCTTGTGTTTGCCTTGTTTTAAAAAGCCATGCATACATCGAGCAGCTGATTGCATTTCAGATTCCAAAGTACAGATTGTTGCTTTTTACTTCTCTGATAAAAAGCAAAATAATATTGCAGAGCCCCTCAGTTCTTGAAAGGGGTAAACATTTCTCATAAAAATCCAGCAGCTCATTTTGAATTAATTGTAAATTAATGTAAATGTAAATTAACCATGACAAAGCAATGGTAATTCTCATGAAAATTTGATTTGGATCTGCTGAAAGCAGACGTGCATTACTTACTGCAGACTACCACAATGACAGCAGCATATGTCTCACAAATCTATCAAGGTAGTTATTTTATGTTACGGTTTTCAGACACATAAATTATGTCCCTGAAATTTGCTTCTCTTCTGCTAATGCAGCAAAAGCAACTGGTAGCAGCACCACAGCAGCCCACTACTTCCTCGCGTGGGCTCTCTCTCCGCACCCCACTCCTTCCCCCCAAACAAACAAAAAGTACGCTCAACAACAAAACCCACGCTTGAAATCAGTTGTGTTTGGTGAACGTAGAGATGACTGAATGGAAACCCAGGCTTTTCATCCACTGGAGGGTGGAGACCAATGCAAAAAATGCTCAAATATATGGATATTTAGCCCTAAAAACCACATTTAAAATTATGTTTTAGGACTTCGCCCAAAAAGGACTCTGCGCTTGGTGCTATGGACGGCAGAAGAACAAGGAGGAATAGGTGCCGAGCAATACTATCAGTTGCACAAGGTAAATGATGTCTTCAGATGATTTGTGTGACAGCACTTTTCTCCGTAGTCTTGTGACTTGCATATAATATTTGACAAAAGATTCAGCTTAATATCTAACTGAAAAAAAGTTATTCCAGTTCTGCCTGAAAGTATATTTTCTGGTTTTAATCATAAATGTAAGCTTTGTTTTACATTTAACAGAAAGTAATGCGACCACACATATACGTGTTCCGCTTGACCTAAGATATTCTGTCACAAAACTATTCTGAAACAGATATTTCATGATGATATCTGCCATAGATTTCAAACATAGCTAACTTTCTGAGAACAAATGACAAATGGTCCCCATATGTTGGCAATATAAATAAATTTTGTTTGCCTTATATATTTCTGCTTCATTGCATTTTCCCATAATATTTTACAATGTAAAACATAAAATAATACAAAGAAAAATCTTTACTGTCTTATCTTAATAGCATGTAATCTAAAATACTCTCTGCCAATTATTAGTTTTATGGGATCTGGAACATTTTAAATGGTTGATTTCTGATGATGCAAGCAGCACACAAACTCTGTGACTGGTTATCACGATAAAAATATTGTGTATTGTCACATCTGTCTCCCCTGCCAACAACTGCCTTTTCAAAGGACATCATGACATAAAGGACAGTTGCATAAAACTATTTTGGAATATGTGTGTGGTTTTTTCCGAGAAAAATTATGCTAAAGTATAATTATCTGTATAATTATGCTAAAGTAGTTATCTTTTGTTCTTTTCCCTGATTTAGTAGTGTTTCTCTCAGCAATAGTTAATATATCCAAGGCAGAGACAAGATGAATGCAAATGTTCAATAGTATGAAAGCAAACTTACAAGCAATTCCTATGTATCTTTTTAATGATAAACAACCTATAAGAACAAATAAATGGAAGTTCACTTTGAATTAAATTCATTGTGATGAGCAAAACTAAATCAATTTGCATCTGCAATAGAGTTATCAGAGATAGCATTACAGTGGTTATGGTTTTCTGGCTAACTGATGAACAATCAATTATTTCCCACTAACTTGTTTAACATTACCAACAAGTGTATTTAGCTACCCATATATAACGTAGTTCCTCCGTATATATCCAACTTACAGGGATAGCTTGGCTCTCATTTGGCAGAGGTACATAAGAGCTTGCTTGCTTAGCTTCAGGGAGGTGACGGGTCGCAGTTTAGCATCTATTAAGAACTCTGGATTTACCACTGGTACTCTGGTGTTCAGCAGGATTAAATTAGAATGAAATGTTCTGGAATACCTAGCACAGGAAAGAGGTGCTTCACATATACAGAAGGGCATTTTGGAGGGGCTGGAGGGACGCTGTGTGCCTAGCGCACACCCCTCGTGAGAAATGCATCATCACTTCGGTAGATTTCCATGTGCGAAAATAAGCTCCGTCCTATGGTGGTGGTGTCAGCAACATGTGAAATTCTCATGCACGTCTCATCTTTTGCCAGAACGTCTGCATTTCACTGTTGTCTCTCGGATTTGTATTCAGAGGTAATATATAAAAGCAGGCTTAAGGATCAAATAGGGAAATAGAAAGCAGGCTGGGTGTTGTTTGAAAGGTATTTGGTTACTTTGCTTTTAAAAAAATTGAGACAAAGATGTGTCTCAATTTTTGCTCTACTGATGCGATTCCATCTGGATGTTGTGCTCTGCAAAGAAAGCCCAGTCTAACTTAAGAATTTGTAATTTACATGGAGAATTTAAACAGAAATGGCATCCGTCTGTTATTTGTTGTTCTTGTTTCCCCCCTGCCATGCGATCTGGCATAATTATAAATTGATACGACTATAGGATATCCCATTACTCATAATAACAAAATAAAGCAGATTAATACTGTACATTTATTTAGCATGAAAAATAACTTAACCTTTTAATGATTTACTCATGCAAATTTCTGGCAATTAGGATAGTATGGCACAAACACTGCTTGCTGATGGTAATGAGTACAAGTTAACTAAGAGTGGTATTTAAAGATGCCTTGTTAAATGAAAGATGGCCTGTATGACTCATCTACATTGCTGGGCTTATTATGACTTTAGTTTGCTACAAACAAGTAGAAATATGAATGCAGTAATTCAGCACAGACAGACATGGATTTCCTTGACGTTGTAAATTACCTCCTCATGTCAGTGGAAATGTGGCAAGGGAAAAGAAATGAAGACAATATAATACTGGACAAGTACAAATACTCTTACTTTTCTAGCTTATTTATTTTTCCTTTCAATTTAATTTCAGGTCTTTCTTCCTCATCCGTCACTGTAGGTTGCCACTGCTAGAAAGTGGATAAGTTACTGCAGAAATAACTGAGACAGCAGCAGTGTAGTGGTTTTACTATGGTGCCAATAATTAACTCATATCCTTGCATAATAGCATTATTTATATCACTCAAGTATTTCTGTACAGCCTAGTATTATAGTTTCTGATTATTAAAACTAGTGATAGGGTTCAGAACTTTATGAGAATGTAAGATCTGCCATATTGAGTTGACCACAAGCTCAGTCTAGTGCCGTCTCCTGTTTCTGATAGCATCCAGGAAACAGATGCTGAGGAAAAGCATATTTGCCCAAGTGCAGTCAGAATAAGCTCAGACACATAGATTACTCATGCAGCCATGCTTTTGTTTTATCAAATATTTTTCTGGAGAGCATCTCATGGTCGTCATTCGTAGTTTACTTTGTACGATTTTTCTAAGACATTTCCAAGAGTTGAAAACCAAGTATCGCCCAGCAGTTTCAGTGCCTCCATTAGTGCAGGGATACCTGCCACCCACCAGTACATCACAGAGCACCTGCCCAGTTTTCACCATGGGGTAGAAGGCTCCCAGAGGAATCACCATCATCTTTGCTCCCAAAGGAGATACCTGCTGAAGTGCTCACTGCTTTTAGCTGTTAGCCAATAATTAGATTTAATCCCAGACTGGAAAAGGGCTGATTTGCCTTTAAGTAAAGACTCCTTATCTTGATTAAGGGTAATGACATGAAAGCATCTAAGTGTAAATCAGATATAATCAGATCCCAAGCAAAACTACAGGCTGGGCAGAGAATGGATTGAGAGCAGCCCTGAGGAGAAGGACTTGGTGCTGTTGGTAGACGAGAAGCTCAACATGAGCCAGCAACGTGCACTTGCAGCCCAGAAAGCCAACCGTGTCCTGGGCTGCATCAAAAGAAGCATGACCAGCAGGTCAAGACAGGTGTTTAGATTAGATACAGGGAGAAAATTCTTTCCTGTGAGGGTGGTGAGGCACTGGCACAGGTTGCCCAGGGAAGCTGTAGATGCCCCCTCCCTGGAAGTGTTCAAGGCCAGGTTGGATGGGGCTTTGGGCAACCTGGTCTAGTGGAGGGTGTCCCTGCCCGTGGCAGGGGGGTTGGAACTAGATGATCTTCAGGGTTCCTTCTGTGCTGGTTTTGGCTGGGATAGAGTTAATTTTCTTCACAGTAGCTGGTATGGGGCTGTGTTTTGGATTTGTGCTGGTAACACAGGGATGTTTTTGTTACTGCTGAGCAGGGCTTGCACAGAGCCAAGGCCTTTTCTGCTCCTCACTCCACCCCACCAGCAAGTGGGCTGAGGGTGCACAGGGAGTTGGGAGGGGACACAGCCGGGACAGCTGACCCCAACTGGCCAAAGGGATATTCCATACCATATGATGTCATGCTCAGCATATAACTGCGGAGTGGGCTGGGTGGCAGGGTGGCTCAAGAACTAGCTGAGCATTGGTTTCAGGTGGTGAGCAATTGTGCTGTACATCACTTGTTTGGTATATTTTTTATTATTATTAATTATTATTCCTTTTTTGTCCTATTAAACTGCCTTTATCTCAACCCACGAGTTTTAGCTTTTTTTTTTTTTTTTTCCCGATTCTCTTCCCCATCCCGCTGGGGCGGGAGGAAGCGAGGGAATGGCTGTGTAGTTGTTTTAGCTGCTGGCCAGGTTAAACCACGACACGTTGCAACTGCTGCTTTCATTTCCAAGTTGAATGGAAGAAGCAGGAGGAACATAGTTTAGTAATTCTGGAGGACCTCATGTTGCAGATATTCATTACAGATTCTCCTACAACCTTTAACAGTGGTACTTGAGTGCCTTCCAGTAGGGTTTTTAAGGTTTTTGTGTGTTTGCTCTTATGCTGTCTCCATGAGAAGAGAAAGAAGTACATGTAAAGATGTGTCTGTCCTCCCTTTCATTGCTTCGGACTAGTTTCTGTGAAAGATCTGTGTACCATGAAGACAAGGTTACAGTTATTTACCCAGCTGAATTAAGGGACTACGAATGGCTGATAATATTTATTTTGGAATAGAAGTATTGCATACAATCTCCTGGGAAAGCAAATACATTTTGTAATAAGAAGACTAAGAGATCCTAGGCCATGTTCAAATTTACTTTAGTAACTCTGTTGTGATCGTTGGAAGCATTAATGTGTTACGAATTTAATTCAAACCGCATTAGAGAAAGCATTCTTAAAATATTTCTGCATGCTTTTATTCCTATCTTTATGATGTTTACAGTGCATACTTGAATTTCTGGTGCAAATGCCATACACTGTTTTAACTTCTTAGGAAAGGTTTAACTTTTTGAAAAATACTGATTACCAGTGTTTACTATGGTTTCCTTTTTGTGATTATTACCAAGAAGATTTGATATTTTGCCCAAACCGGGTCTGCATGAAAACAGGACTTTCTGAAGTATTTTGTTGCTAATTTAAGTACTCTTTGTTGATGCTCACATGAGGTTTCTGTTGTGATTTGCTAATGAGTTACTTTCTCGAAGAAGCAAATATAAAAAAAAGTTCCTGTCACTTTCAGGTGAAATGATTCTTCCCCTGAAAATACTGGCTCCTCAAAACCAGACTTTTCAGAAAACTCATTTATTTCAACATCCTGTTTATTCCCCAAGGTACCAAGTACTCTGGTGGAATGTGAGACATGGATTTGTGTGTGATTTGAACCAAACACATCAAGGACTTTAATGTGGGTGCTTTTATCCCAGCGAAATATGTTGACCATTTGCCTGTTGAGTGTTCTCAGGATATTCTCTGTAATCAAAAGATCTGTAAAATTACTGCTGGTGGTTTTGACCATTGCTGTCCTGTTGATCCCTTTCATTAAGAAGTGGAAGAAACACATAGAGAAATGTTCAGTTACAAAACTGCAAAAAGAAAATAATTGCACTGTATTCTCCAGAATCACAGTTAACAACCAGTAGCACCCTTGATTGTATTAAGCACAGTAAAGCTAGCACAATTATACAGTTGTATTTTACGCCGGTTCTTGGTCAGTAGGAATTCATAATTGCTAATATTGAAGCATCACATTCCTAGTGAAAGCTGCAGAGAAAGCCAGATTTTGCTAAAACACAAAAACAGGTTGACTCCTTACTCTGCCTGAAGCAGGGAAGATGCAGAATCAGTCATGACAGCGTGTCTCCTGACCGCTTAGTCATCATTCCATGCAGGCAAATTTCATACACGGCTAGTGTTAAGAGAACTTTTGTCTTTGTGCGTTTCCTCCCTTTCCCTCATGTGAGTAGCAGAGTGCATTCTGAAACACGTGAACTGGTGGAGACACCTTCTGAGGATAGCTGCTCTGCTTTCATACTCCGGGCAGATGCACCCAACCACAGGTCCTTGGTGCTTTGGGATGTTCTGCTGTGAGAAAGATGGTCTCCTTCTATGCAAACTCCCTGCAGCTCTGCAAGACACAGAAAATTGTCACCTCTTGTTGACTCACCATGGTGAACTTTCTCCTCATTGACTTCTTTTCATTTTGACGTTTCACCTCTTACCCAGATGAGAACCTAAAAGTGTTCTGTGTAAAACCAGGAAACATTAACAATGTGTGTGCTGTGATAATTTCTAAGGTGCTGCCAATTTATTTTCGTCTATCTTTTACTGAAAGTTACAGAAGTACTCATTCACTTACTGAAAGAGTAAAAATCATCTTTGGTTGAAAGATGTAAAGTACACTTTTAAATTTTGGCAGTGTTGCCTATTTTCAAATGAAAACCTAAAACCTTTCAAAAAAAGGACAGTGGTGGGACAGTCATTCAGAGTCATAGAGGGCATTTTGATACCCTTGCGTTTGAGCAGTAAAAGTTATGGAACGTTTTCCATAAGGAAGAGCGCTTCTCTTTGTACGCCTCTTTGTCAAAGAAAAAAACCTCCCAAGACAAGGCTTCAGGTAATCTGATGCATACCTTCCTTAGCCTGCTGCTGTCTTCAGAGCTGTCTGCTTTTTCTTGTCTATCATCCCAGAGAACTTACAATACTGAATGGTCATCTCTGTGAGTGCTGGCAAGTGGTTGCAGAGGAAACAGTAGTGGTATTGTACAAGGCAAGACATGCTAGTAGTATGTTTTTACTGAGTGAAATGCTAATAAGTACATGACCAAATCCTGCTCTGGGGCTGTTGAAGTTACTGGGACTTTTGTCATTGGGTTCTTGGAGGTCAGAACTCCGTAACTCTGATAGAGAAAATCCGTGGGCTTTTTTACAGATTGCTTTTCCAGAAAATGTGGCAGAAAAATATTTCATCTTTTAACAAAAGTATGAGCCTTATTCATATCTTGTAATCTATCAAAAATTGTGCTAATCTTCAGCTTTACAGCAGCTTTCTCCCATATAATGATGGGGTAATTTACAAAAAATTATAACTCACAGTGTTCCTGATTTTCCCTGTCTTCATTCAAAAAGAGTGTGAGCGGGATGATCACGCTCGTGGCTGGTGGTTACTGTGCCTTGATGCTGGCGCATCTCTGCTTCCTAACAGCTGTCCTAGTGGTTTTTTCTCCAGTTTCCACTTATGCTGTTTTGCATCATTAAATAATTTTGATCCTAAACAGCAACTCAAAATTACACTACACCATGCTTATATATTATTAAATACTTAGGAGATATTATTTATTTTATTTTTTTCTTTTCTAGCTGTTACATGTGTTTAGGTGTTTCTGGTGCTTTCTCTTGTCTGTCCTGTAGTCTTAGTTGCCAGCCTAACAAAGCTGGGTGTTGATTTAAACACACGTTTAGTACTGCAGGTGGCATGACCATCGTTTCACCGTAAGTTCTGCCACATGGTTGCTGCCATGCTATACTTGGATCCCAACTGCTCTGAGTCAAATACTGGAATACATAAAGACAAGTGTTGATATTTCCTAAAGTTAAGTGTAGATCAATAACAGAAAGCTGAAAATGCACTGTCAGATTAACTGATGTCCCTTATTACTGGAACAAATTAACTATTAGTCAAGGACGGTGCTTTGCCATTAGAGACTTCAGTATTTTCCCTGTAAAGTGGTGATTTTTCTCAGTGCAATGAGAAAGAAAACCAGTAAATGAGCTATTGGACAAGTAATGACACTCTATTCTAAATAGCTCCAAATTAGTGCAGGCTTTTTAGGACAGCTGTTCCCTCCCTTATCCTTTCAGGTATCTCACTACTTTAGCTGGGTAAGAGGAATTGCTGTCAGTGACTCGGTAGATTAGTCATGACATGTTTAACATTTGGTAAGAATTAACAATTGGGATTTTGACTGAATAAATAGCTACCTGTAGGGTATACCTGCTTAGAATTGCCAGTGTCTATACTAGATGGGACATAAAATCATAGAATCATAAAAGAACCTTAAGGAATCATGGAAGGGACCTCAAAGATCATCTAGTTCCAACCCCCCTGCCATGGGCAGGGACACCCTCCACTAGACCAGGCTGCCCAAAGCCCCATCCAACCTGGCCTTGAACACTTCCAGGGAGGGGGCATCCACAGCTTCTCCAGGAAACCTGTCCCGATGCCTCACCACCTTCACAGTGAAGAATTTCTTTTTAATAATCTTCTAATCTAAATCTATCTTCTTTCACCTTAAATCCATTACCACTTGTCCTATCGCTAGATGCCCTTGTAAACGGTCCCTCTCCAGCTTTCTGTTTCCTACCGACAGAAACATGAGTATGACAAGGATTTGTTTTCTTAATTGAAAAGATTTGACTGTAATTTCATGTTCTCAAGTGTTTGCCTTAGAGATGAGAAACACTTTTATTTTTAGTTTTGCTTAACAGAGATAAAAATAGATAGTTTATAGAGAAAACAGAAATAAAAGGAATTAAAATAAAAAATTAAAAATAGGAGAAGTATTGGCAAGGATCATGCCTATTTGTGTATTCAATGAAAATAGCAAGCTGTAGAAAGCCAATTTTCCCATGCAGTATTCATTGTAATGTTTCATTTAAAAATTCAGTTGAAGAGCTACACATGATAAGATAAAGAGAGGTGACCTCTTCTATGACCGAGTCATAGGAAGATAAAGGATAGAAGTCTGTTTTGATGTTCAGAGAATTAGGCAGCAGGTTACACCAACAAGATTTAATTTTCTGGTATGTGCCAAGAGAAGTGGCACAGTATCAAGATGCAGCAAATGGGATTGCTTTCTAAAAAAAAAAAGTGTACTGAGTTTAAAATGCTTATCTAAATGATGCATTCACTCTGAGGAAAAATGATGGAAACAGCTGAGCCTGCAGTTATTTTACAAAATCTTACTGGTTTGTTGCGCTGTTCTCTTGAGTTAGTCAAGGGAGCAATGTACGGTCTCGCCCTGCTTTGCTAGGTGTCAGTTATCCCTGCACCACAGAAGGCAAAGGACAATGGAGCATCTTCCCTATAGCGTATTTCCCAGCGCGCATTTCTTTCTGTATAAGTAGAAATGGCAATATACTTGTACTGAAGTGGGTATGGTGAAACCACCCTAACCCCCTTTATTTTAAGTTTGCAACTTTCAAACTTGACAGTGAATAGTTTTATAATTAATCCTATTTTCTAGTGGACAAAATAGGGAAAAAGCTTTCTCAAGGACACATGGTCCTTCAAGCAGTTGTGACCTGTTTCTTTTTTGTCCCCCAATGAGTCTAGTTTCTCTCCCCAGGGCGTCCTGTTTTCGTGCCACTCCAGCACATTCTAAGAACTGAACAGCTTTCTTACAGAGCAAGAATATGGTGTAATGCATTGTGGGTGGTTTGTTTTCTCAGTTTTGTATTAAAAACACATGTGAATTTGTATCAGAAAACACAACCGAAGACTGCAGTAATGCTGCTATATTAGCAGTTCATGAAGTTTTGGAACTTAGGAATTCTGGTCTTTGGAGCGGTAGGTGAGATTTCTTCTCAACATCCACGCTGTTCCCGCACTCGCTCTTCTCACCTTGCTGCCCTGAATAGTCCCTTCCACTTGCCTTATTGCTTCTACTTATTGCAGCTTCTCTAAAAATGAGCAGAAGTTCTGCTTCGAAGACTCAGCCAAAGAGGCTGTTTCTGAATGGTATCTCTCATGGTGTTTATACAAGGCTTACTATAACTGAGTTAGTTTTCACTGGCAACTAACCAGCACACTGAAATATGTATTGTCTCCCCTAAGTCTTGCTCCTTGGATTTGTGATATAGAGAAGATTTATTTTTTGAGACATCCTTTCTGTTGTACCTATGACTTTGGAGCATCATTTGTCCTTTTACCATGCAATGTGCTTTTCTTGGCCACCTTCTCTCCCACTATATTCAGAGGGCCCATGAATCACGATTTCATGTTGAGGCTCATGACCTGTAATACTGCATTTGATGATAGACACCATATGTATCCTAATTCTTTACATTTAATCTTTTATATACTGAAGATTTTTTTCATTGTATTAAAAATAGTGATTGCCCATTTGGTGACATTGGTTATTTCCACCTTGATTTCCAGTAGCTAGATGGGTGGATAGGTAGATTGATTTTTTTAAGGTATTATAACATTTACAGTTATTTCATCATATGCAAAGATTTTTTATTCAATTTTTTAACTGCTGGATATATTTCTAACTTAGAAGTGAATACCTCTGCTATGTTACAGCTTGTTTCATTCAAAAGTTTTGGGAAAGCACAGTGTAAAACACAGTTCTTGGCAAATTCTATACAGAAGTTCTGAAAACTTACGTGGATATCACATTCACAGCCACCTGTAGTTCATATTTGGTTTTATATCCAGAAATATGTGAAAGAATACTTTACTGAATTATAGGCTTATGTAAGCTGTTAATGACATGGATCTGTTACTCACTGCTATCACATATCTCTTGTAATGATTTTCTTGCAATAACCCATGACATCCATAAAATTCTGGAATGAGATCTGGGCATAGGAGTAAAACCTGCACTAAGTTCTCTTAGTCACATTCAAGATAGTCTGAAGTTTAACTTTCTTCTGCCTGACCTGGCTATAAACTGTTTTATTTTGCAAAAAAATTTACATGCCTCTCAAAAAGAGTGAGACCTTCCTTCACGTAAAGTCTCTACATATTTTATTCAAATTAAACCTTTGTGACTGAGCATTCTGAGTGTATGGGAAGCAAATAAATGGCTCTGGATGCAAAGTTTTGTTCTTTTAGTTACAGAGAATCTTCCACGTGCACACTAAAAGCAATTGTTATTATGCTGTTTATACACAAAATCTTAAAATTTCATGTTTCCTGTATGGACTTATCTTGAAAGCACGAGATTCTTTAAAACAGACATTATTCCTTCAGGTCAGGAGGAACCTTGGCATTTCAGTCCTCCAACCAAAGTCAGAGTTCACTACATGGTATATTGAAAACAATGTGTTTCTGAAGAGGCAACAGCTGGTTTTTTAAGTGGGATGTCCTTCACAGTCTAAGCGAGCCAGCCAGACCCCCCCCGCAACAGAATTTCTGGTTTCAGGTCTGAGAAGAAAGTGAGAGCTGCAAGTGAAAACTAGAATACAGTGGTAATGGCTTAGCTTTCTGGATGGCACTTCAGAAGTCTTAAAGCAAGTATTTGGGGACAGCAGGCTGGTCATGTTGTGGCTTCTACAAAATATTGATGCCTCAGAACAGAACTTGAACTGTTTCATACAGAAATATTAGGTCCCTTCATTCATGCTTATATACACATGATCACAGGAAGCATTGCTTTGCTTCTTAAACAAATTTGTTATGGTATGCTCACACTGACATCTGGAATCCGATATATGATGCCAGTTAAAATAGCAGTCACAAAACTATCTTCTTTCCTTACATGTTCAGGAAAATATCTCCAACTTCGATATCGTCATGGAGTCTGATGAGGGCACCTTCAAGCCATCTGGACTGGGTTTTACTGGCAATGCTAAAGCTCGGGACATTGTGAAAGAGATCATGACTCTGCTGCAGCCCATCAACATTACGGATGTTTATGACAACGCAGATGGAACGGACATCGATTACTGGATGAGAGAAGGGGTTCCCGGTGAGCATGCTTTACAGTTGACATCACTCCTCCCGTGCAGTGGCACATCAGATGGGTGGTCTGGTGTTTTGAAAACAGTGAGAAATGCTTTCTCTCAAGGAGTAAAATTTACTGTAGGTAAAATGCAGAAATGTTAAAAGGTGACCAACGGAAATAGGACATAAAGTGCATTTGAGTTGCAGTTTAATAATGGTATAGATTATATCTAGCATAACATGCCTAAAATCTTCTTTTCGGCTTTAAGGATTTATAATAATTAATCCCAGACTGGTGGTTTATAAATAGTAAACTAAGGCAGAAGGGGATTCTCCAATGCAGAACAAATAATTTTATTATTATTATTTTTATTTTGACTTTGAAATATAGGGCTTTTTCTCCCTGTTTTATATGCTGAAGAAACAATGTATTCGAGACATGACATTTAAAAGGTTATGGGGCATTAAAGTGTGCTAAAGGGGTAAAATTCTGCAATGTTCAAAGTGGTTTAGGGGTTGGTTTGGATTATTCTCTCTGGCTTCCAGTGAGGAGCAGCTTGTTGGCAAAGGGACTTGCAAGCTGTGAGAGAGATCCACTGCTAGCACCTCCCCCGTGCAGGAGACCCCACACTAGCACGGGGGCTTGCAGAGCACAAGAGTCCCAATTAGAGCCCAGCCTGGGTGAAGACTGAGTGAATTTCCGTGGTATTTTCCACACTTGAAAAACAGTAGAAAGAAAAAAGTTTCATAACACTGATATTTAAAAATTTATGATCAGGTTTAAAATTTTAAGGTTCTTTTTCTCTGGTGTTTTATGACTGAAGTAGACTGGTGCATTTCTCATGCTAGTTTTACTAGTAGCTACTATATGCTTAGGATCTCTTAATATTTGATTAACCGCCCTGTTTTTTACCTGGTCTTGTGGAAGACGCAGCAGGTCATGGAATATATGCTTCTTATTTACGGTCAGAACCCTTTGCTTCTCACTCACCTGGGGCGTACAAAGATACTATAAAGTTGACTGCCTCAATAAATGTATGGATGTCTCCTTTTCCAAGTTAAATATCTGTGCTGGGCCCAAAATACACATGAATGGATATTGTTAAACAGCTAGGGATTCACCTTCAGCTGGTGTGCTGCTTTCCGGGCGATGTGCAAGCTGTTCAGTCCAATGTCATACAGCTGTGACGTTGGTGTGCAGTTGGGTTCCTAGGGTCTGCGGGTGCATCTTACCTGAGTGTTAGGACCGTGTGTTGAGTTGAGTTGAGAGACTGTAAGCACTGCTGAGAGGCTGTAGCCATGCATCATCCTCCACAACCTGAAAGCACCCATGCAAAGACGTCTGGTCCAGAATTTCAGACCAACGTCAGTTGTAGCTGAAATAAATATGAGAACTTACCTCTCAACCTGTGTTTAGAAAATGCAAGAGTATCAGAATTATTTCCTAGGTAAGGTGTTGGGAGCATTACAGATGGTCGTCGGGGACTTCCAGTGTGCTTCCCATCGGAGTGTGATGGATTATGGAAGAAGAGAGAAAAAATTAACATTCAAATGCCTTGTTTGCAGTTGATAATGTGAGCAGTGCTTGTGATGGTAGTGTGTATTGAGCTCTTGTACACCACTTTTCATCAGCTGAGGTGCACCTGGAGCATGAACAGCTACAGCTTGACATGGTCCTCTTCATAAGTCACCTGGGCTACATGTGTAAAGTGGGAGCACCTGCTCCACAGCAGGAGCAGGGCAGAAAGTGGAGCCCTCTCCCACAGTCACCCATACTCCTCAGAAAGCACCAGCTATGAAAAAATATTGTAAACTATAAGCTCAACCTTGGGAAAATATAAATACACTAGAACTGAGACCTCAGCTTTTAAATAAATCTGATTTGCTTTCCTATTAAAAATTTGGCACATTAATTGATGGTTGGTTTTTTTGCTCGCTGAAGCTTTGATTCATTTAACTTCTCGTTAAGCAAATAACAAAGTGTTCTTGCAGCATAAAAGAACAGTGATTCTTTTTTTGCCCATTGAGCCCTGGTGGGAAGGAATTAGCTCCACTAAAAGAATTTCGGCTGCTTTAGATTGTATTTTATACTGTACCAGGGAGAAGTCTAAGACATATTGTAATCTTCACGCCTTGTCTGCAGTATTCTCACTGCTCGAATGAGCCCTTATGGTATATAATAACATTGGAACAAATTGAACACACTGTAACAGCTTTTATAATTTTGTCCAATTTAAACAAGCAGTCAACTGTTGACACTTCATCAATTTTATTTAAATATTTTCTTGAAAATACACTTGGTGGCTTTGTTTCTGCAACAACGAGAGAAAATATGGTGTACTTCTGGAACACTAAGAACGGTTTCCAACATAATTTCTTTAGAATTTTTCTCTTTTTCGGTGTTAAATAGATTCTGAGTTTCGCCTTTTTAGATGCAATTAAAATTCTGCTCCTCCTGCTCCGTTTGGTCTGAACGATCCGCAGAGGGCAACAGTACGTGTGTTTTGCAGAGCTGTTCATAGCTGCTCCTGAGACGGGTGAAGTGACTCTGGCTCCTTACTCTGCAATTTCCAGCGTGCTTATTTTTAATGGGCATGCAATGAAATGTTGTTTGTAATGTTACTTAAATGTACTTGCAAGAAAACAGCGGTGACTGTTCTGAGATTTTAGGATGAGAGAGGTCAGGAGGGTTCAGAGTGCTTCGCTAACCGTAAACTGAAGCTTAACTAATACCTCTAAAGCACGAGCAAGATGATCTGCACCAAACACAGCAGTTTAATGCTCTGTGACTGCAGAGTATTAGAAATATTTCCGTCAGTGGCCTTTACATTGGATTATTTTGAGAACAGTTCAGCCCAGAAATGAGGAATGTCTGTGCTGTGTTTTTCTAGTGATAGCCAGTTTTCAGCTACTGAAAATATTTGTATAACATTTGTTTTGCTTTTTCACGAAGCATAAATCAAATAAATGGGGATTTTGTGGTGTCGTATTTTATGCTGTGGTTTTACAGTTTGAGGTGACCATTGGTCCTAAGACTGCTGCTTTATTAATTATGCAATTATCTTCCTCAGATTCCTTTTTAAGAGTTCAATTACATATTTGTTTTTAGTTAGGGATACATCTAAACTGTAGCACATAAAACTGTTCCTTTCCAACACGAAGTCCTAATCAAGTTTGGCCAGAATTTGCAAATATAGGTGGGGAGATGGGTTGGTTGGGTTATTTGTTTGTTTTCTTTGCATGCTTTTTCACAACAGGCTTCTTCAGTGTCTGAAAGGGTTAAAAAAACATTAAGCAAGCCCTGCTAGACCTGCTCAGGTATTTTTGTGGAAAAAGCAAGGTATCTGATGATCACAAGGATGCTTTGAACATGATTTAGACCAGTTCCTAAGGTAATAGCACAGAGGCTGTCAGCGTTCCCTGCAAACCTTCAGAAACTGAGAAGGAGGAATGAAGTGATTATATTTGTATTATGGTATCCAGTGAACATTAGTTCAGCTTTAGGGGTTAGGGGAGAGGAAAATGGGTGCTCTCCTATTTTTGTAGAGGGAAGGCTGTTGTGACACAGTATTTCCTGGAGAGCTGGTTCAAGGATGCTCCTTTCTGTCGGGCTCATCAGAGGGGTTATCTGTTGCTGCAGTGCTTATGATAGGAACATTCGTCTGTTAGGAACTGAGCTGTATTTGAGATCGAGCTGACCCAGGACATCAAACAACTCCCAAAAGGCATGTGGCAACTCCTCTATTGAAAATTCAGCCGGTGACCTAAAGGTGAAACTCCTTTTTACAATGTCACTCTGAACCTCAATGGTTGTTCATGTCTCTCTGTCCCCACAGTGACGGTGTCTTGCTTTTTTGTTACATTACACAAGAAGAGGTATTACTCTTCTAGAAACTAATAAACCAGTAGTTCATCTAACTTTAATGTTTCTTCAGAAATCAAAAATGCATTGCTAACCCAGTCTATTAGTCATTTGCTTGGAGGTGGCAAACAAATACTATCATATATCATTTCTCTCGTTTTTATATTTTCATAGTGCTTCTTTATTACTTTCATTTAAAATAAGATGTATTTTGGCCCTTAGACACCAGACTTTGATGTGCATGATTTCCTTTCTTATTACATAAGAGGTCAAATCCTTCAGTTCCACCCCTTTTCCAGAGCATGTCGGCCACCCGTCCCACCATCTCTTGTAGCACCAAACTCCAGCGCGAGCCTGCCGGCATGCCTGAGCCAAGCCTGCTCCTCTGCATGTTTGGGAAAGGAGTGTAATGGGAAAACTCCCTGACTTGATGTTGCCAGGTGGGCATGAAGAATTGGGTAAACTCTCTATTTCCCAAAGTATAAGTAAGTAAACTCTGTTCATTCTTGGCTGTATCACTATTTGGAAATGATACTCCGCTGTGATTCATGAAGCATTGCCCCTCAGCGTACCTGCTTCATACTCTCTGCAGACTTGGACAGACTCTGCATCCAGTTTCTCAGCTTCTTTTTATTGACAAAAGAATAAAAACTGTAAGGAAAAAGAGGAAAAATCAGATTCACATAGTCTAGGACTTCATAGGCCAGTGCTGAAAAGCCTTTGACTTGTTTGTGCACAGGAAAGGGATGTTGCACTTGACAAAGATCTTCGTATAAAATGAGGGAAAGAGAAAAAGGTTTCCTTAAAAATAGACATTAAACGTAACTTCCTCACTTTAATACGTGCATTTGTGTGATTCATGGTCTGAGATGTTTAGCGTAGAGTATCACATAGAGACCTCCAGTTATTTGACCAAGTGACTAACACAAGTGAAATGTCTCCTGCTTGCTCATGGAACAAAAAGTTGGACAAAACTCCTGAACACTTCTCACAAAACAAGCTTTACGCGCAGTATTCCAAGCACTTAGATGATTTTAATTACTCCACGGGTGCTGCATTTTTGTACTTGCTGAGTTCCCACTGCTCTGGACGTGTGTTGAAGCACACCACCAACACCAGCCACTATGGGCCTGGTTTATTTTTGTGTGGCAATGAGGGGTAAGGGGCTTATGGTCTACACCTATGTCCGAGTCTTGATCTCAATAAGTCTGATATATATCAGCAGTGGTCTGTGATAATTAGCAACATTGTATTGTCTTTTCCAGGTCATTCGTTTCCTTTTAAATATCTTATTTTATCATTCCGATAGGAAATATGGTGAATGAGTGTGTTCCACTGCAAAAGTCAAATTTTCTGCAACTTGGGAGGTATTAAATTAAACCAGTATGCTAAGAGAACAATTATAATTGCTTGGCACTTAAAGAACCTACTATAAGTGCTACAGCTATTAGAACCATTTAAAATCTTGATTGCAGTTAGAACTGTGTGTATTAATCTGTAAAATAATTCATCTATGCTCTAATTTATCATTGTTCCATAAAAATGGGCTTTTGAAATTAGAAATTACTCTAGAGTAATTAAATAAAGTTAATATGCTGCAACTTTTTACGAAGGTGGATACCTTAAAAGGCTCATAGTTTAACATAATATCTCAGTTATATTAGCCTTTCGTATGACCTTTTCTGCTTTTAATAAAGTTAATAAAGTCTTTGAGACTAATCATTTAATGAACGGACTAGTCTGTAGATTATGGCATGTTTTCTTATTAGTTGTGCTATTTCACTACCAGACAAGCTTGACCATACTTTACATACAGTTCTTTCTGCCTTTGTTCTACTTGGGTCAGAGTCTTGTTTTGGCATATTGGAGTATGGGACTACTTCTAATAATTAACAGGAAGCATCAGAATTGCAAGTTAGTTTCATGTAGACTAGACACAGTCCACGCAAATGTTCAGCTGGGATAGTCCTGTTGGAGAGAGGGATGGAGTTGGGTGATTAGACGCAGTGCCTGAATGCAAATTTTGCTGGTAGTTTTAAGAGGGCTTCTGTAATACATTTCTCATTAAAGCATGTACATTTCTAATGCAAGGACGCAGGGCAGTCACGTCAAGTCAAAAACAATGTGTCATCTTTGGGGCAAAATAATTCATGATTGTAGCAAATACTTGAAAACTGCTCGTTCACACTTATTTTGACAAAAATGAGGACTACTTCTGAATGAAGTTGCTGAAGTCTACCTTAACTGTGAACTCCCACTGTTCAGTAATATGTTTTAAGAGTAATTTATTAGAGACTCACAGAAATACTAAGAAGAGAAAGGTTGACACAATCAAGGGCAAATGCTGCAATTACTAACAGGTAGTACTGAGTGATTTTACTTCACATTAGTGACATTTTAGTGAGAGCAAGATCACAAAAGAACTGCAGGAAGACTTGAAAGTCTAGAAATTGTACCTTACAGTAAGAAACAGGAGATGTTTCATTCAAGTGGAATATAAGCACTGAACGTTACTTAAAAGCAATCTCTGTCCCTGTGTGGATTATGCTGCTCTTTCACCTTACGTTTATGCAAAACTATGTTAAGCGATGACTCAACTATAGCATACGTATTATGCTGGGAAGCGGTTTGTCTAATTGCAGCACCTTTCTCCCTTGTTTTAAGAAATAGTCCATTAGCAATTCAGTCTATCTGAGTCTAAACAAATTCAAAGTTGAATTCACAGAAAGCAAACGCCTTCTTCCAATAAGGTTAGTGAGCTACAGAAGCACCTTGCAAACTTGGTGGATTCTCCATCATTTTGAATGTGTAAAACAAGACTTGGGTATCCTTCAAAAAATAAAAAGTAATTCAAGCAGGAGGAATGGGCTTGATGCAGTAGATATAAGGTGAGGTTCTTTGCCATGTGTTATTCAGAAGGTAATGGGTCTTGCTGGCCTTAAAAAAATCTGTGAATCTGCCAGTAAATCTTACAAGCATTTTTCATCATGAAATACCTCCTTCCCCATTTAATCCTCACCTATTTCAAACAGACTAGCTTTCTGAATATCAAAAGCTCTTGTCTTTGATTTGTACAACGTTTAGATAATCCTAATTACAATTAAAAAAATATAACTATTGTTAACTTGCCAATCTCAGAGGAAATTTGAACTGTGAAATCAGAAATATTTGCAAAACTAGCATACATTGCTGAACAGCTTGAATTTCTTATTTTATTTCTTGTTATTCTCTTTACTTAAGTATCTGTGATGCATTTTATTTGACAAAGTTTTCTTGCTGGTTGCAAACTAAGAATAACAGCACACTGGTTTAGCAGTGGATAATACACAGCACTTACATTTATCTTTCAAAAAACTGAGGCAAGGCAGCTTTAAAATAATCTAATAGGAATATTACAAATTAGTTTGATACACTGACATTCTGATTGGCTTTTCTAATCCTGGAAGAAGTAAAATGATTCCAGTGCATTCAACACTGTACAAATGCTAAATAAGCTCATTAATCCAATAATGAAAATTTAAATTAAGGTGTTTCAAATAAAATCATAAATTCTAATGGTTCTTGCACTTTTTGGCAAATGGACTTCTTCCTCATAAAGATATTTTGTCACTGTTATTTCTGTGAATATCAGTAAGGTTGATTTTTTTTCCCTGCTTTTAGATGCTTGCTCTCCAAAAAATTACATGAGGTGGGGATTGGGATAAAAGACCCTATTATTAAATAGGTTCCTTCTGTAAGCACACAAAATTCCTAAATGTATCAAAAATCATCAGTAAATTTGCTCCTGCCACTCACCTTGTTAGTAGGAAAATATGCTCTGTCTCAGAAAAGAAACACTGAAAAATATCTAACTGAGAATCTCATTTGGATTTTGGGTGTGGTTGTTTTTATTCTGGCTGTGCCTCTGAGAGGCATATTAATTCTCTATTGTTTGCTGCGTAGGAAAGCTGAATTCTCTTTCTGTGGGTGGGAATATTCTTTTCATATGGAAGCATTTGCCATTTGTTGATCCTAAAAAAACAAGTGTCCTACATTAACACACATTGCTGAGTGTTAACATGTTAAATATGCAGTTTGGAAGTACAGGTTAGTTAAGCCTTATTCCTAGAACTGTTCCTGACTTCACTGAAGCTCATGCAAATAATTAAGTAAATAGGGGGAAAAAGGATTTAATTTGTGTTCTCTAAGGAAATTGGAGGTGGAAAGTATTTACCGATGGAAAAGTGTGAAAGTTAAATGTGATTCTCTCCACTTTTTTTTTTTTTTTCCTTTTTGGAATTTCACTGTATGAAAAATTAGACGCATTCATAGTGTGGAAATCTGAGATTTCTAACCAAATGGGTAATGATCCAGAATGGCTGTTAAGAACAACAGCAGAAATATCTGTGGATTTGTGGATTTCATTCCTGGAAAACAAACTATAATGGCATCAGTATTAAACCTGAGTAAAAAATAAACTATTCAGTAGCAGAGCATTCCAGGAAGACCACGTGTAAGCTGCTCTTGATGGGAAGGACACAGGTTAAACAGATTAAGATCTGGCTTGCAGCTCTCGAAGTAGTTTCCTATATGAAGTCATATGATGAGTGTTTCTAAAAGGATTCTTCAGGGACTGGTACATCCTCAGCTATTCAGAGTTTCCATTGGTGGTTTGGAATCAAGTTTAAAATCACAACAAAACACAGCTGATGTAATTGCTATTGGAATGATAAACAATGATGAGAACAAGCTGATCATCTGTCCAGGGTGATCATGTTAGTGTGAGTCCACTCCGTCCACTTTGTTCTCACCTTTTGTTTACTGGAGTCCCAAAGAAGATTCAATATTTAGAAAAAATCACTTCCTTTGACCTGTTGGCTACCCTATTGCTCATGTAGCTCCATATGTTACAACAAGGTCTCACTGGTGCCTCTCGTCCAGCAGGGCCAGCAGGTCCTGTTCTGCAGAGCTGACACCCTGCCAGGGCACCTCCAGCCCGTACTGTTGCAGTGGGTTGTCCGGTTCCAGTATGGGATTTTGTTTTTGTCTTTGCTGAATTTTCTGAGGTCCTTGTCAGGCCACTCCTGGATTTTGAGCTCTCTGAACAGTAGGTCTGCCTTCCAGCATAGACAACTGCCTCTTCCACAAATTTAGTGAAGAGACGGTCCATCCCTGTTGTCTGGGTCATTGCTCAAGACGCAAAGGGTACTGGCCTCGTATTGACTCTTGAAGATCACACCACCCATAACCAACCACCAGTTAGACCTCAAACTGTTGATGGCTACCCGTTGAGCCCAGCAGTCTGGTCATTTTTCCACCTGCTTTTATTCCACCACTCCAGTCCATAATTTTCCTGGGGACTGAGGTTAGTTTATCTGGCTTATAGTTCTCTGGATTCTGCTGCTTTTTATTTTACAAAGGGCATAACATTTGCCTTTTTTTTAGTCATTAGGGACTTCCTCTGATTGCCACAACTTTTCTGAGAAGAAAGCAACTTCTCAGTGGCATTGGCCAGCACCCTCATGGAGCCCACCCAGTACCATTAATTTGTATTTGTCCCATTTATTTAAACAATCCCTAATTTGATCTTTCTATACCATGAGTAGTACCTGTTCCCCCTTCTCTCCAACTCTGCTGCCAGACAGAGGCACGAGAGTTACTTTAAAGTTTGAACCACAGTGATTACTTTCTTACTATTCTTTTGTTACTCATTATAGCTAATACAGCGAATAATATAGCACTTCCACTGCTTTTTTTCCCAAGCAATCTGAAAGTTTTACATGGAAAGAAGGCTGTAAAAACATGTTGACTCACTGTGCAGGGCACATTGGAGGTTTGAACCAAATACGGTTTCGATCCAGGATCAGAAAGCTCTTTAGTGCCAGACCTTTAGATATTACTCAGAAAACTCGTCCCTTCCTTAAGCAGCAAACTCATCATGCTTGTATTTGCAGGTGACATTTTAGGTGTAAATGTCTGAGGATTCAGAAGACTGCTTTTGATAGTAGACCTAGCTGATAAATACAAAGCTCAGAGATCATTTATAGAGACATCTTCCTCAAAAGAGCAAGTTTGAAATTATTTCAGTGGCACTCCCTCCAGGAAATCGCTAACATTTATACACTTCAGAATGGGAACCCTTCTAATTGATTGTCTTCAAAAGTGATTCTACAGATTTGGTCCACAGTGCTACTGAATTTCTGAAAAGCAGAATTTATTGAGTACCTTTTTTTTTCCCTCAGATATCTCCCTTTTCAATAAGACTATGTGTGTTTTCATGTAATAATTCCAGTCAATTCAGCCAGAAAAACACTAAGTGTGAAAGAAACTGAATATACATTTGTATTTTGTAGTCTCAAATCCTCAAGAAAGGATTGTGGGCTGCATAGGAATGCAAGAGAGAAGGTACAGGGTTACTGTTCTGGCTCCAACATGTGCTGCCATCATCACCGAACAATTTCTTGCTTCCTCTGTTTCCCTAATGATAGCAGTTACATGAGGGGTGCTGGGAAGCTACTTTTTGTCTGTAAGGTGCAGTAAAGAGGATGCAGTCTTCAATACCTTCCTAATTAAGCTGGCCCATCTTCTGTTGGAATCATTAGACCTTGCATTTATTTAGAACAAGAGCAGCTTTACCTGATCTAATGTTATGTAAAGAAAACGGCAGCGTATGTGGAAAGAGCTTCCTACAGATATATTTTAGGGACACTTAAACAAATCTGTCTGCAAGGACAAAGCATGCATCTCAACGTGAGCAGCAGTTTATTCAAGTTCTCCATCCAAAGAGCCAGAAAACCTAATTAAGAATTATTATCCTTCAGGGCCGGTATGTCCACAGCTCTCGGCTGTTTGCAGTGCCCGTGACAGCGCTGTCTCAATCACCATGTAGGGCTTGGAAATCCACCAAAGAAAATGGGCATGTTTCCTGTTGCTTAGCTGGCTAAACTGGATTTTAAACCAGTTCAGTTCTAGTAACTATATTAAACCCGAGCAATGACCTTCTGGGACAGCAGAATTTTTGTAGTTATTGCTGCTGTTTTTGAAGAAAGCTGAAGTAAAGAAATAGCTGAAAGCAGGGATTTTCAGACTCTGGTCTTCAGAGTCCTGAGGGATCGTGGATTACTCCTAAAAATGTACAACTTCATCTGCTACTAAAGAAGAGAGCAAGTTTGTTGTCAGTGGGCTTGATTATCCATCTGTTGTCGGTTGGGATCATCCATGTGTTAGAAAATGTTTATAGATTTTAAAATTGGAAGCAGTTATAAACCATTAATGTGGCATCGTGGAAGGGAAAGAAGTTGAGCAGCTTGGTTTCTCAAAGGGTAGATTCTCCATCCCTAGGAGCAGACACGAGTGTTTACAGTATTGGCATTTTTATACAGCTATCCCCAGTTCCATCAGGGATGTGTATCGTACAAACACCTCACTGGCTGGAAGCTATTGGAAGCAACTTTCAAAAGTAAATTAGAGATACAAGACAGAAAAACTAAATTATCTGAGGACAGAGGTTCTTGTGAAGAATTCTAAAGTAAAGCGATTTTACCTAAACAAGGATTATCTGGATTGCCTGCCTGCTTCTCCCCCTCCCCAAATCCAAACACATAGCAACAACAACCAAAGCACAGTGGAAAGTGCTGGAAGCAGGCTGAGAAACATCAATGCTCAGTTGCACATCTGAGCAGATGAAAACTAAACTTAGCACTAGTGAAGTCACAGAAGTGATTTTTAATATTTTTTTATGCCTTGTATTCCCTAAACGGGAAACTTCTAGAAGTAGGACTTTTAGCAGTATTTTCCACACGTACATGTATTGCAGTTCATGTGAAATATTTAGGAGTGGGACATTTCTCTGATGTAATGTTCTTATTTCTAGGCTGTCTGTAAAATGCAACGAGGTTGCTCCAGAAGTTTGATGTCTAGTTTATTGCTGCATGCAAGGTCCACTTGGAATAGTAATCCTGAATTTCCCTCTGCCTCGCAGGCCAAACTTGGCTGTAGTCATGGGTCAAGCGCCAGAGAAAGAAGATCTGTAGTCTGTTGAGCTATTTCAGAAATGCGTACAAACAGACAAGATTTCAAAGAACCACAGAGCTGGCAAGAAGGTCTCTAGAGAGCCTCTAAGCATCCTCCTTTCCAACACAGTCTTGCCAGTGCCTGTGTCATTTCTTTCACGTTTGTTTATGCTGTTCATGAAGACTTACTCTAATGGAAACATTATAGACCGGTCTGTCCCAGTGCTATTCTTAGTGCTTAGGGAGGTTTTTCTAGTATCCAACCTAAGTCTTTCCTGCTGCAATTTAAGTGCATTAGCTCTCTTTTGTTTCCATTATGAACCCAGAGACATGGCTTTTTCTTTCCTCTTGCAGCAGGCTTTTATGTGCAGTTAATTATTTCCTTTCTTGGTGCAGTAGTTTATACTTGCCCCTACTGATCAACATCCTGGTTTGGTTTTTTTTCAAATGCCTCCAGTTTGTGAAGATCACTTAAGAAATTCTCATCTTGCCCTCGGTGTCCCTGCTGTAGGTCCCTGGTTGGTGTCATCTCTTAGTGTAGGAAGACTCTACTCCATTGTTTTGGTCTATAATGAAAATATCAAATAGCCTCAGACCCCTGTGCTGCCCCACTCTATACATCCTTCCATTTTTTACTCCCTAAATACGCTGTCCATCCTGTTTGGATCAACTTTATGATATACATTGTTTTCTTTGTCTGTTCTGCCGGCCTCAGTGATTAACATAACTTTAGTTTTATACATGTTTTATGGGATCAGAAAGTTAGTTCAAAGGGAACCATCATGTGTACTGAGGACATGGACTGCAGCGCTGGATCATACTGTATTCCAGTAGCATCTAGAGATCACAGTGCTTTTGTGACTGGCATTAAACGCATTGATCCTGGGTGTATGCTTTGGGGTTTTTTCATAGCTAGAATGCGTTGCAGAAGTAGTTTCTGTAGGTAGGTAAGCTCTTTAAGTCTTTAAGGAAAGAAAGATATTGAGGGATGTTGATTTGTATAAACAAGATCTATTTTGATGAAATTGTAATAGAAAATAACAGAATGGAGAGATTTGCTAAGAATAAACAGAATTGTAGAGCAATATGCGTTAAGTCAAGAAAACGTGCATGATTGGAGTTTTTGGGTTTACTGTTTTATTTCACTTTGTGAGAAAAGTTTGGGGTGCCTTTTATTTTCATTTGACTTGGGAAAAGAAAAAAGCAAAATTGTGTCATGTGCCACAAAATGAAAATTCCAGCTTTTCCCAGCTCTGCCTTTAGCTGTCGGACTATCTTAAAGATTCCATGAAACTGAAGTCCTTTGCATTGTATATTACTGCAGCAAGATAATATGGGTTACAAAATATTAGCTTAATCAAAGCAAACCAATCCTTATACTGTACAAGCTACTCTCTGGAATTTGATGCAGGCACGAACCTGGCTAGTTCCAGGTTTTATCAGATTGTCCCATTGTGACTTAAGGTGGAAGCCACCAGCAAAACTATCATCATCTCTGGAAAGAAAAATGAAAAGTACATGAGAGACATATAAACAGCACAGAAAAGATGACTAGTTATCCTCTAGAAAATTATATTCTAGATAGTGGTCTATTATATCATAGAGAATAACAATTTACCTTTTATAATATAACCAGAGGATCAGAGCATCAATGCTAACCAGAGAACAGACTTAAG
The DNA here is from genome assembly GCF_028858705.1 of Grus americana. NCBI lineage: Eukaryota > Metazoa > Chordata > Aves > Gruiformes > Gruidae > Grus > Grus americana. Next base: position 25,199,640 of record NC_072853.1, on the reverse strand, counting down.
ACAAAAGGGCACCCTTTCCCCGGACAATGGATAATTGAATGGAGGAAATCGGCACCTCAAGATGTTTTGGAGACCATGATCAAACATAAATTGAAAAAGGATGGACTACTGCATGGGAGAGAGGTCCAGCAAAGGCTGTGCAACGCAGTGATATGAATGCAAGTTCCTATTCAAAAAGTCCATAAGCTGTTGGTGGCTGGACACATGTCCTGAAGGAAGAGACTGTTTCTCCCGTTCTTTCTCACAACATTGGCTGCTACCAGAGACAGAGTAGCAGGCTGGCTGAACCTTTGGGTTTTTTCCTAGTTCAGCTGTTTTTATCTTCTAAGTAGTGCTAGTCTGCATATAGTCTAAATAGTGCTAAATAACCCGGGTAGCCAGGCTCACAGTACTCTTTACAGTCAGTGGCCTTTTAGATGCAGGAATGTTCTGTGTGTTATTTAAAGGGTTAGATGTAAATTATGCTGCAGTCTTTCCTTTGAGCCTTTGTTTCCGTATAATATAAATCCGAGGCCCTCGTCCTACAGCTGGGTGCCTGCGGCTTCCCGCTGCAGCGCTTGGCCCGAGCTGAAAGGCGGTGTAAGGCAGATGGGAAGGGAAAGGGGAGCGGGGAGATGAAGTGTCTGGGGTAGCGCTGTGTGGAGTCTTAGGCTTTAGCTTTCCAGGCTAGCTACTCTCGAATGAAAGCATCTTTTAGTTGGTTTCCAGAGTTAGGCCAGAGATAAGCAGGAAATATTAATGACACCAATGATCGCTATTGACTCCTTGCGTATTATTCCTGTTCCGTGCTTTAAAAATGCTAACCAAATCTGCAAGCAGATGAGACTTGCAGCAGCAGCCCTTCGCTTCCAAATTACAGAGACTCTGAAATAAGCTGAATGGGTTTCAAATGACCAAAAAAGTTGTTAGTGTCTTTTCATTTGTATTTCAGAGCAGAACTAAGGCCCCATGTACATGTAGCACGTACAGGTGTCACCAAAAGAAGTCTTTAAAAAATACTGCTGAAGGCTGGGCAGTGGTAGTTCTTGTAGCACTCGGGCTCTGGCTGGTGCACCTCGCAGACTGACTTGGGCCCTTGCATTAAAAGCAGCCCCTGGAGAAGCAGGCAGCAGCCTTGTAGGCCGCGGTCTGTACCTACGCAGTCTGTACCGGTTTCAGGCAAGCCATAGCACAGTCTTGTTGTGTCGTCTCTGATCACAGCCTGCATGCACAAAGCTGCAGAAATAGATGACCACTAATGGCTAAAATCCCTAATATTGGCAAAGCCTAAGTTAATTCTTGGGGTAGTTTTTTTTCCCCATGCTGGGGAGGTTCCTAAGCTGTTTGCACAGAAGCGTCGCTGCCAGCCTTGAAAATTGTTATTAGCTCTCCAGCTACCATTACTCTGGAGCTTGTAGCTGCCAGCAGCGTGAAGGAGATGGGGTCTGACAGGGCAGCTCTCGCTCTCTCGCTGTGCTGGAGTGTGGGAAGCACAGGCTGAACGTGTCAGGGCTTCAACACTCCGCTGCAGCAGCTTGTTTCCTTGGCCTGAACAATTTTAGCCCTTCTAACTTCTAGCTAAGAAACAGATTTCATTGTGCAGCTAAAACTAATCGACAAGGTTTAGACATCTTAATCTTGAAAACATCCCAAATTATACATGTCTTTAATTTTAAATCCCTAAGATGTGCTAAATGGGAAGCATTGAAGAAAGTTAATTAGTTAATTAGTCTGCCTGCCTAATTACTATGGGTACTTTTCTTGTCCACCAAAACCTGCTGGCTAGATTTTAGGGCAGATGTTAATGTGCAGTCACAATTAAAAGCACATGCAGAGGATGCTGTTGAAGCCTCCAAGTGCTCTGCATTTATGTCTTTTATTTCAGGATGCTCGGGGGAAAGAAGAGAAACATACACATATACATACTCAGTATGTATATTCATGACAGTTAAAAATGTCACTTGCTTGCTTTCTTCGTTTCCATGCAGCTCCTCTCTTTCGGTCAGACTAGTAGCTGCCAGGAAATCTATTAATGGTAAAACAATTTCGAGACATGGCGTGGTGTTTTTGAGAACATTATCTTGGTGTCTGTAAAAACTTTTTCACTCGGTATACTAAACCTGCTAACAATTTCATTTCACTGTCCCTTGGCCCAAGTAATGACTTCAAGTTTCTAATTAGAAAACAAGTGGGAAGGAGCTGTGCATGGTCCTCAGGGCCTGAGCTAAGAGAGCGCTAAGAAACACTCCTGTAATAATTTAACAGGCATGAGAGCTCCTGCCTGCCGAGCCAGCTCTCCCGCCTCTGTGGAAATGGGCAGGATCGCTGCTTCGCCCGTGTCTTGTGTCGCTGCTCCCCAGCCGGCCAGGTCTTGGCCTCACCTCCCTGCGTGGTGCGAATCATGGCTTGGGCCCCTCTCTCAGCCCTCCTTATGGCTTACCTGGGCAAAAATATCTGCCTCCCTCTTTTAGGTGTAGAGCATCCTTTCTGTGGCAAAAAAATACGACAGTGTTGAATACGTGTCCCCGTCGTGGATAGCATTACTACACACCTTTTGCTGCTTTTCTCTGGTCATTCTCTTTTCCTTGTTGATTTGCAGTGCAGTTTAAATTCATTGAGACAGGAAAAAATGTGATTGCTCTTTCACTGTTTCAAGAAGAGGATATTTGGCTGCTCCATTCGCTAAAATAGATGGCTGTAAAGGCACCCTGGGTGCCTCTTCTAATTCCAGATAAGCCTTGGGCTCTCGATAACGCAGCACAAGACAGAATCTAATTATTGAAGTAATTATTATAGCCTCCTATGCTGCGCTGTGTTTTTCCAAACCCAGAGCCACCTTTGGAGTCACAGCTGTGGACGCTGCTGGCAGTGGTGGGACTTGATGGCAGCCTGGGAACAATTTGACTGTACTTACCTGGAACGAGAGAAGAATCAACCTCTTTTTCTTTACTATCAAATGCCTGTCAGTTTTAAAGTGAAGATGTAAAAGTAAAGTGAGGATGTAAAATAAATATTGGCCAGAGTTTAATTTTTTTTCATTCAGATGTTATTTTTAGGTAAGAACTTCAATTCCAGTTTGACTGAGTAGTCATTGCAGTCCTTTTAATTTTGCAGCATGCCATTCTATTTAGCAAGCGCACATTTGGCTCCAGAAAGGTTTTAAATTATATGTGGGCTGGTATATGTATATGTGTATGTGTTTGCTGTGCAAAAAGTCTTCAATTTAAGTATTTGAAAGGAACCAATTGTCATATCTACTCTTTTCCAATGACACCTGAGTATTTTGAACTTTTTGATGGACTGTAAGGTTCATCTATGTTCTCAGATTTCTCTTAATGATGAACATAGAATGAGAAACATTTTAAGTGATTAAAGAAGTGTGTATTACTACAACAATCAAAAGAAAGGCAGGTTGGTGAGGACAGAGATCTAAATCCATCTAATCTGTGTTTAATGCCCCAAGTGTCAGTCAAATTGGATTCTGGTTATGAAAACTTGCATTTGGGGACCCTCTTATGAAAGGCAAGCATAGCAATGCAGAGGTTAAGATTTTTTGAAGGAATGTATTAAATTCTAGCTTCTTGCTATTAAAATCATTATAATAATTCAGTAATAATCTTACATAGGTCACATCACTTGTTCTAGACTGCTAACAGTTGTCATCACTGGCTCTTTTCCCACTTTGCATTGTGCTATAGGTGGTGTTTGCATGTAACACCATAAACAGCTTTACAAGAGGGTGTTTGCACTTGATTTCTTTGACTGCATCCAAATCGAAAGGGTTTTGATTTATACAGCTGTAAACACTGCTTTAAGTTTTAGCATGGTCACAACATATCAGAAGTATGGTAAGGAGTGTTTAAACTAATAGAAGTTTGTTTACAGAGTGGTACGGGTTGGAAGGGACCTCTGGAGATCATCTAGTCCAGTTTACTCTGTATTGTGTAGAGTACGGTCACTTTTTATCAAATTATCTGCACTTGTTGCATCATGTGTAAAACATTGTGCCATTTGGCATGCTGCTCGTGAAATTTCTGTAAAAGCTGCACTGAGCAACATGAGCATATCATTTAAAATGGGGCCTTGGACATTTTTATTCCCATATGCTGAAAAATATGTATTGATTCTTGATTTGTGCAATAATGAGAATGCGATGGAGGTAGTCAGATGGCATCTGGAAGAAGATTTTCAAAGCTCTGCTCACAGCTCACAGCTCGGCATTGGGGCAACTGGACATGCTGGTGCCTTGTTCTGCTTCTGTAAAGTTCCACCCAGCCAATCTTTGCTTTTTTTTGCCTTTTTTTTTTTAAAAAAAAAATAGAGCCTTCACCCATATAGATTTAATTTGCATGAAAAAAACCCCAAACAAACAAACCCTCAAATTAATAATAAACCAGCATGTTCTGTGCAAGGTAATACAGAGAATGTGGTAAGCTGTCTTTGAGGCAAACACTATTTCCACTTACTGGTATGACTGAGGCTGTGTCACTGAAAGCAAGCAGGATAACCTTTCAACTTAAAACTAATTGTCAGCTTCTCTTAGTGTTCTTTCTAAGCCTGTATAACTTCTGTTTCACTCAGTATATTTGCATTTTGACAAATCACTCACTATGTTTGTACTGTGGAAAAATAGCTATTGCAGCAACTGAAATTTACAGGTTGGAAGAATCATGCTGGTTAGGGACATTGCTTTATTTGCTCAGTCATCTTCTAGGATGAGTCCTGCTGTGTGGATTAGCCAGAGCCCACATACAGGTAGTGATACACTGCAGAGTCAGAGCAGGCGTAAGGAATTTCTGTCCTTCCCTCCCTTTAATTTCTCCTTTTCTTTTCCAAATGGACCCCCATGTGATTTCAGGAAACATTAAAACAGGGGAAGATTCTGAGATAGCGGACAACAGTGTTGCAGCAGGTGTCTTCATTGTGCCTTAATTCTTCCTTTTTTGTTAAAGTGTATTGTTTCTTTGCAGCTTTGCTGACAAAAATATGCAATTTGTTGCTTAAGAGCATTGAATGGTTAGAATCGCTTATTTTCCTTCCTGCTACTTTGTGTTCACAACCCGTGGGACATGATCTGTAGACCAGAATGGGAAGGATTACTACAGCTTTGTTTCAGAAATGGCTCAAAACTCCCAGAGCTGAACAGCCCTGAACCTTGCGATAAGATCAGATCTGAACTTTGTTTCAAGCACCTCTCTGTTTTTTCTATTAATAATGAACTAGCTAAATATACACTGATTTGTAGATCAAATGAAAGAGGTATTTCATCACCAATATCTGGAGCATCTAACATTTATTAGGAAATAACTTACATTGGTTTAAAAGTCAAGTATGCATTAATGAGAGTAACAACAGATATTTTGAAGGATATTTTATTATCATCATCAGTGTATTCATCCAGCCTTGCCTAGTGGTCCGACATCTAAAATCCACCATGACCTTGAAGAGTTTGGGTTTCTAAGCAAGTTTATAACATCAGCTACATGGTGCAGTTATACAAAGAATATAGAGACATACAGAAATGCATTTGGTTCAGAAAGATGGTTTACATGGGTCCCAGTCTGATAAAGTACTTGACTTGACCCTCGTGTGTGACATTTAAAGCTTAATTGCATTAAAGTAAATCACATGCTCAAACTGTAACTGCTTTGCTGAGCTGAGGCATTAAAAAACATATGAAAAAGAATTCTAAATTAGAGAAATTGCCAATTTTGCAATGACTTTCATACCTCTTGCACAGTATTTAAAAGAGAAAGCAAAATGTAAAGGATTTATAAATCGAACAACCAATTTTAAAACTATCAAATTTATTAAGTAGTCTCTAAATAATATATGTAGCCATACACCTCATCTTAAAGAAATCACAAATGAAATAAACTTTATTAAAATACACAGAATATATACAGACATATATGGACATCTAATACAGGTATGTAACCCTTCTAGATTGAAATGTCCGAAATAAGGAATACCCTAAATAGGGATCTGTGAATCACTCAACCAGGGTGGTCACAGAGCAGAGAGAAGGGCTGCAAAGACGGGAAATACCAAAGTAACGGAAGAGTTCACGTGGCTTTAGAAGAAAGAAGTCGTGCCTCACCAATCTAGCAGGGCTTTTTCAGAGGAGTTTATAACTGGTTTTGTAGTTGGATCTGGTCAGCAAAGTACAGTTGAGTCTTCAAAAGCTCCTGGATCAAAGACCTTTAGAGAAATAAGCTACTGTGAGATAAGAGGTATTTTCCTCTTGCAGAGTAATACCTGATTAAAAGAAGGTAGAAATAAATTGTCAGTCTTCATAATGGAGAAAGGCTTTATTAGGCTGCTCAGCCACCTTTTTGGGGTGATTTTGGATGTTCATCAAATTCAGTGTTAGCTGCAAAGGGAGTGAATAGCAAGTTGGCAAAGTTTGCTGATGAATATTTCAAATATTTCATATCAAAACCGATGCTGACTGTGAGAATGTGACAGTGGTCTTATAGCAGAAAATGCCTAAGTAATACAACAGCCAGCGACATTTCATTGTCAATAAATTCACAGTAATGCAGTATATGTGCTATGCATACATGACAACAGGATCCAGACGAGTTATTTTTAAGAAGAAAGCTTTGAGAATCATTGTGGATAATTGTCTGAAATTGTCAGCTCGGTAACCAGGGATGGTAAAAAACACAGTCCTTTGTGCTGCTGGGGAAGGAAGAGAGAAGGAACCGAAAGCATCCTTAGGTAGCGTGTTGTGGTACACCACAGTCACATCAAGAGTCCATTCACATGCTGGCATTTGTGGGCACTTTGGCTTCTTGTCTTAGGAATGGTGAAAGAGAAAAGGGAGAAGAGGAGTCACCAGCAGCCTGCATCCTTGGAGATATTAAATAGTTTCCATATGAGGAAGACTCTTCAGCTTGGGAAAAAGCTGCTGAGGTAGGGTGTGATAATAATACATTAAACCATCAATGGTATGGAGAACTCAAACAAAGAAAGGCAGGGTGGTACTTTTGCAGCTCACAAAGCGAGAACTGTAGTGTGCCCACATGAAATGCTCGGGCGCACAGTGTGTTTTCTCAAGGGGCTGTGGCGGGCAGACGTGTAAATAGGTTCAAAAAAGGGATTAGTGAGCCTGTGGCGGATCTCTCCGTCAGAGGTAGCCAGCCTGCAAGCGTGGGGTCGCATTTGGGTAGTGCTTGGCTGTTCAACACCCAGCTAGGAAGATTTACCCTTTTATTTTCTCATTTTAAAAATAGAGCCTTGCTGATTTAAGACAGAGGGTGGATGAATGGAGGAAGAACTTCCAGTGCCTTTTACTGTTGAAGCTTCATCTGTTTGTTTGGGTTTTTTTTCCAGTCAGGGGCTGTTTAGGGTGTTATTTTAGAATCTAGTCAACCTGTGCTCTATGGAGTAGAACAACTTCCTTCCCTGAGACCTCATTTCACAGGATTTTATGCGAGTGTAGATTGAATCCCCAGCTGTCACTGGTCCTCTGCCGCAATGAGTGAAAGGTTAATGCGTTGCAAAAGTAACTGTGATAATCCTGAGCTGTAATTTAGTCTGTTTAGTGTATCCAGAGGATTAATTCTCAAATGCATTAAGCAAAACAAGAAATCATGCACACTTCATATTGTCTCCCTTCCACTGTAGTCTCATTTAATTAGCCATTGAAACAACCAACTGAAAGCTTTCCTTCTGCCTTGTTGTTTGAATCATGAATTTTAAAGACTTTTGAGAGAATGACTCAGGAGGTGAAACAGCAGGGCTTCTGATGTTATTTATAAGCTCTGTACTGGAAACTATTTCAGTGTCTGCAGCCATGAAACTCAAGCAACTTAGCCTGTAATTTCATCATTTGAGACTAAATGACAGGAGAACTAATGCTGTCAGCGCCCCACTAAACAGCATTAGCATTCTCCATTGCTTCTGCTTACTTGAAAAATGGATAATGAAATAATTGACATTAAAGCCAACTATCAACTACAGGTTATCCTACGAAAGAAGAGGTTAATATGTGCACCGAAATACATGCAATACATGTCTGCAGTAATTGGGTTTTCATTACGGTAATAGTTCTGAAGACTGCAATTAAGCAAGGGCAGCTCACAAGACATCTGTGCAACACCTCGCGCTAACAGCCAAGCGCTCTGCGGGGCTTGCAGCACCGAGGATGCTGTGGCATGGGGGGAGCCTTCCAGCCAACCCATCCCAAACAGAACTACCATTGCAGCAGGCTTACTGCCTGACCGTTCAAGATTTATGACTTTGCTGGGTTTTAAAAAGACACAAAATGAAAATATAAAAAATAGAATTAAATTATATTCCTGTTCATATCTTTTATCTGTTTCTTTTCCTTTGGTAGCTCTTTGACACATACCCTTTGAAGGAAAAACCATGCGTCTCCCCACCTCTGCCCTGCAGTTTTGACCTTTTAAAATGTCTGGAGCAGCAATGATCCAGCTATGAGAAGTGAGAGGCTATTGATTCTGTTACTGTATGGATGGATGCGTACCCCCACACCTCCATTTCATATGAGCACAAAGTTGAGTTAGCACTCTGGTGTGAGGAAGGGAACGCTTCTTGTCTTCAATATTTTATGCTTTCCTGGTACATAGCAGTTTTTAACTGCACAGAAGGTTGCGATGCCTCTTTTTGTTCCTAATTCCAAGTACTCAGTGTAAAGGAAAAGGACGTAAATATTTCATCAGGTCTTGCTTTATTTCCAAGGCATTGTAGTTTCTTAGTACATTCCTGAATAGTGTCATTTGCATTAAAAAGTCCGAGATTGGAATAAACGTGGTAATGAAGTAACAGAGTTTTTCTTGTGTCTTAAGGAAAATGCAGAAACAAAAGCAATCTTCAACAGATGGGGAAAAAAGGGAAATCTGTCTTTTGTAGACAGGAAAATCACTGTAGAAATAAAAACAAGTTTTTGGATCAGGTGCTTGTGTTGACATATTACTACAAGCAGTACCTTTGATAGTATGAAGATTTGTCTTGACAGGAAGATGAAGCCTGAACACGTAGGCACTTGGAAGATGGAAGAGATACACATGTAAGTTATCTTGCAAAGCCTTTCTTTTGGCTTCTTAAACTTTTGGAAAAATTGAGCAAAATATCCCTCGTTAAGGCATTTCCAACTTTGCTGTTAGGAGGTACTACAGCTTGCTCAACAGGGTGCTGACCTAGGCTCAGATGTCTGGCATCTATTCCTTTCTCAGCTGCTGGGAGAAAATGAATGTGCCATTTCATCTCTGCATGCCTCTCTCATCCTGCAGTCCCTCTTGTCTGTTTAGAGTGTATGTTCTTATGAACTGGAGTCTTTTTTGTTTGGAGAGGTATATATACTGTGTAAAAGAGCAGAGTGGCAATTCTGTCAGCTCCTCTAGTGACTCCTGTAAAATGAAATGTAAAAATGTTATATATTATTGTAATTCATTAGCATATTAACTTCACTATATACGGCAATATACATGTAGAGGTCAGTATCCCGAAGATCTAACTGTAATATTGAAGACCCAGCACACCCAAGAGAGGTTACACAAACAGTGGGGAATTTCCCATTGTATTTGAAAGTTCCATGGAGTAGTTGTGTTGCAAAGTTGACTTGAAAGCAAAGACAACTGGGAAGCCATTGATAGGGCTGTACAGCAAACATATACGGACTTCAAGACTCATGTTTGGCTTCCTTTTGCAATTAAATGCTATTTGGGATATAAAAAAGAAAAGAAAGTGTAGGGAGGAATGTAATGCAAAATGGTTTACACTGAAAAAATACTCGGGAGTTACTATATGCTTTCCCCCTTGAAGCTACCTCTGTTTTATGGAAGCTGCCTTTGTAGTCATTCTCATAACAAATAACTAATTTTACAGTCATTGTTTGCACAAATGATGATAATTTTAATGCTTAAATATCTGGCAATAGAGTTTAATCTAATGATGACTTACCACAGCAGTGCATATGAAGGCAGTGTTGCCTGATGATGATTGACAAAAAGCAGTGGTCATCATTGACACGCTCATCATTCATTTTGTAGTTCATTCATCCTTTTACCTCAGTAGCAGCTTCGCATCTTCTTAAGTTGGCAAGAAAAAATGTGGCAGTTTATTAATGTGTGAAGAGTTGGTGTTTAATGTGGGGATGTTGTAAGGCACGTAAATATTCTGGTTACCGGCTAATTATTATTCGCATTGTGCTGAGATCAGAAGCTAGAAGGCACGGGCTGTTTTTCAGAATTCTTCAATGTGTGTGTCTGGACTCTCCTCAAGATACTCTTACACATCTGATTACTGAAAATACATTGTCAGTATCAATTACCACAGCACCTGCTTTTCCTTGCCTTATGCAGTGCATCAAACCGTGCATGAGATAGCTGGTTATGCAGAGACTCATGAAATGAGTTCGAGACATGAATGAGCTTGACTTGAAGAATTTGTTTGTGGTGTGTGAGTTATAAGAGATTCCCGAATGAGCCAAGGAAATGGCACCATGGGTTAGAGAGTCCCACAGAAGGAATGGAATTGGCAGGCACCTCTTGAGATCATCCCATCCAACCCCCCTGCTCAAGCAGGGCCAGTTGCAGCAAGTTGCCCAGGATCGTGCCCAGTCCGGTTTTGAATATCTCCAGAGATGGAGATACCTCTCTGGGCAACCTGTGCCAGTGTTTGACCACCCTCTTAGTAAAGCGGTGTTTTCTGGTGCTCAATATATTTCCTAGGAGCTGGATTTGCTCACAGGACACCTGCCTGCTGTGCTAAAGGTACCCCTGTGATTAATGATTTTGTCAGCTCAGATGACACCAGTATCACCCCAAGCCCCCCAGTGCAATTTGGGATTTCAAGGCATTTGGTCACAAAAGAGCATATGCTGGTTGTGCATATTTTTAAAATTATTATGTTTATGGAGTAAGTTGATCTGTTTGGCAAGTGCTGCCCTGCTCCCTAACCTGAAGACAAAATTGGTTTCATCTGCAGCCCGCTCAGTGTGCAGACTCACTAAAAGGTCAAGTATAAGGAAGTAGTCTCAGGAGGAGTCGAAAGCAGAAAAACAAAACAAAATAAAACCCCACAATGGCCACAACAAAGAAACCAGAAAGCCCAACCTGAGAAGTTAGAGGCATTACTGAGTGTTTGCCTCTCGCCCTGCTTATGCAACGATTTCCCACAAATGGCAGGTAAGGTGGTGCCTCGCTGCGACAAGGAGAACCCTGCTTTAAGATCCCAAAACACACCCATCATGCTATCAAATAGTGGACTGCCTGGCCCCAGCAGCTGCTCTGGACATGAGATATATCTTCTCCATCAGGTCCCACCAGGCACCTGAGGGATCACAAGTGGCACTAAATAGGGTCCATTAGGTAACGGAACTAAAGAGGGTTTCCTGCTTCTTTGTAATGGCATGATGAATTATCTGTATGTTACCTTATTGAAGCTGTAAATGATTAATTATTTTCAGTTATTAATTTCCAGTATTTTTGATGCATTCAAATAATAAGTACAGCATTTTTGGCAGCGGTTTTTAACATTCCCTGTTTCCATGCCACAACATCTACTTACATCCAGCTAGAAGCAGTTTCTCACTGAATTCCTTATCGGCCAGCAGTGTTCCTCATGTGATTCACATCACTGTAAATGTGAACAGACTGAAAATGGACAATTAAAGAGGGTTATTTGGCAAACGCCTCTTTTTTCTTTATGGGTGTTCTTGCTCTGCAAGCACAGGAAAGCAGCAAAGCACATAAAACGTGATGGTGGAGCACCCAGCCTCTCCCTTGTTTTTCTGTTTGGTTCCACCTAAAAATCAGAATTAAATACGTGATACATATCTACATAACACCTCCCATCTGAAGATTTTTAAATACTTAATTAGACCTTTCAGACTCTTGTAAGGCTGTATACTGTCCCATTTCTAGGTGGCTAGCATGGAGATGAGTGAATAATTTATAGCAGGTCTACAAGACATGGCTACTCATCTGTTTTACTTGACTGCTGGCTTATATAGCTGGCAAAAATAAACCTCCATTTGTTAGTGGCTGCTGTTCCTGAGGGAAGCATTACATAATAACAACAAAATAACCCCCTTAGATCAATTTTTGGTGACAGAACAAAATGGTTAGCAATTGGAGTTTTAAAACTTGTGCCTAGGTGAATTTTTCCAGTTTCTTTCAAGTTTTTGGAAGTGGCATGTTTGACTTCCAGGCAAATTTTGTTGCAGAAGGGTTAATAATACAGTGCCTGTCAAGGATCCAGTTTGGTCAGCCAGCTGATGTACTTTGAAACCTCACTGTTTGAAGGGTTATGCAGATTTGTTCTCTCCCTACCTCTGCCTTCCGTAGGACGGCTCTTTGTGCTCACAGCATTGCTTCTTCTGTTAGTTTTTTAAAAAAGGGGCTGTAGGATCCCATGGACTTTATTTAGGTAACCCAACATGACTGCAGTCCACAGAGCCCCGCAGAACTTCCCTCTTCATGGCCACCTGCAGGGGCTGATCCCATTTCTGGATGCATTTTCTGGCAAAAGGGCGCTGATTCAGTGTCTTGCCGCAGCCTGGCGACCTCTGGAAGCCATAAATATCTCCGGGCAGCTCACATCAACACGGAGGAGTCTCGAGTTTGAGGCAGGAGACATGAAAATTGCCTGCAGTCATAGCTGTGCCCCAGGGTGTTTCATGTCTAGAGGCTTGCGTGGGGCCCGCGGCTGTAAATTGTTTTTGTGCTCAAAGCCAAGAACATGGATTTTCATTTTTGTTTCGAATTAGGTAGGATGAAACTGCTTTCTTAGGGTCCTTTCCTTAGTCTCACAAGGTGTTTACAGGTCACTGACTTCAATGCTTGCCCCAGCCATGAAAGATACAGCACGGCCAGTTTAGGAACCCTTCAATATTCTCTGTACTCACATACTCTGATGTTTCTTGTGCAGTAATTGCTTGATGCCAAAGTCAGATCATTTTCTGATTTTTTACCATTAATTTAGATTTCAATATTTCAGGGAGTTAAACATTACAAAGCAAAGGATGTTTATCCTTGTTCCATTCACAGAGATAAAACGCTACTCTGTAAATCAAATCCATAGTTACTGTGATTAGTGAAATGCCTACGACAAATTCCAGGCAACCAATTTTTGTCTTGAGTCTTATAAAAGTGTTCAACAATTGTAACAGCTTTGCCTCAGTGGCTTAACTTGTAATGTGTCTTTAGTGCAGAAGTCCATCAGTTGAAGAATTTATCATAGTTCAGCCCTTTTATGGTTGTATATATTTAAAAGAATTCAGAATCAAATTTTAAAGGTGGATATGAGTTGACATAAATTCAATGCTAAAATTATTGGAACATAATTCAGCACCTGTAACCTACCCAGTGACTTCTGTGGGATTGCATTGCTTCAAGTTAGTAGCAAACAAGTCTCTTTAAGAGCAAGAAGAGCCTCTTAAAATAAAATCAATCATAATACTATATAACCATATGCTATAGCATTTGGTCTTTCTGCGTATCATCTCTCTCATGAAGGGATCTTCATCTTGGATGGAATTATAAAATGCATTACCTTTCTTTTCCTTCTCTCTAAAGTAGCAGGGAGAGAAGCAGTCCAAGTCAGTTCCCATTACAGCAATAGAAACATGCCTGTTAACCACAGTGAGAGCTGGACTCTGTCCGGAATGGCTATACAAGTGATCAAAAGATACGTATTACAGGAATGTACAGTTATGCTGTGAGAATCTTCAAAGGCATCTCAGGGAAACCAGGATAAATCATAACAGTAAGTCTTAAGAGCACACATGAGTTTATCAAAGCCCTCATCATCTGATACTGATTTCCATTGTGTGTAAATAAATATATGAATAATTTATTTACTTAATCTTTATAATCCAACAATCCTGGTTTTTTTCTGTCTTACTTGGCATGGTAGGAGTAGCCTCAGTCTGTGTTTCCACCTGGGGCCCACAGCTCTTACTCATGAATTCACATCAGTGCTTGTTCTCTGGGTTGGGTGACCACGCGAGGAGGGGGTCCTGTTGTGCTAGGTGGGAGCTGTGCACCTCCTAGCCCCAGTCAGTGGGCAGGCTGAGGGAATCAATGCAATGGAATTGCAAGCAGTGAATCAGTGTGGTGGAGGAAAACATCATGTTTACTTATTTTCAAAATTTGAGGTGGAGTTCTGTTATGATGAGAGGGTTCTTGAGATTAAACCAAAGCAGATGGAGGCTGATAAAAGCAGAGAAGAAGAGGCAGAAGTAATGAACTGGGAGAGAAGAAATTGCAAGGGGATGGGGAGTCAGAGATGGTAGGTGGGGAAAGGACCAGGTGGAGAATGGCCAGAGTGAAAATACTGCCCGGGTGGGGCAGCAGCTTCTCCTGCTCCTCTTGGCTTTGCTCTGCCTTGGGGCCTTGGGTGATGCCTCACCAGCATTGTTGGTGCTCCCTGAGCCCACCTGGCTGGGGGAAGAGTAGTCCTTTCCCTGCCCGAGTGTCCCCACAGGGTGTCGGTTGTTCCTGAATGGGAAGAACTGTTGTCTCACCCAACTTGCTTCTGCCCCAGTTGATGAGGACTCCTGACAGCGAGGGTAATGTAGTCCTGGGCTATCTGGGTTACCCCAGGTTATCTGGAAAACCACCGCATGTGGGGTTACTGTAGGGATTTCCCTGCTTGGATGCTGGTAGTCTTAGAGGAAAATGGATGTATACTGTTGCTGGGGAAACAAGTCTCGCAGGGGCAGGTTGCCTTTTCCCCTGTGTGAATTTTTGCTGCCTCATGCTCATTCAAGTCAATTAACCTAAAACCTACAAACTGCACATTCCACGGCTCTGTGCAGTTATTTTATGGAACTTTATACAGTTACATGTGGATTTAATCACAAACAGCCCAGGAATGGATTCAAATTTATATTCCTCTTTAAATATTTGTATTTCTATAATGGAATATTGCCCATTTTTCTCTGTAGGTGCCAGCTTGCGTGATGACCTCAGTAAATACTTCTGGTTTCATCATTCTCAAGGGGATACGATGACAGTTCAGGATCCAAACCAGATGAATCTCTGTGCTGCTGTTTGGACTGTTGTCTCCTATGTAATTGCTGACATGGAGGAGATGTTGCCAAGGTAATAAAACAGCAAGAAAGAAGATTTCTGTTCTTCTGTAAAGATTGTGAGTCCCCTAATGCATGTGGTCTACAGCTGTGGGAAATTCCATTTTTCACCCTGATTTTGTGCATTATTATGCCTGTTTTCCTCAAAGCACACGCTCTTTTACACATTCCTGTTTCTTTATGCTGTTTTGATGTCTTCCATTTGTGATTTTCACTTAAATTTTTTTCTTTTAAGTACTTTTAAAATTTCTGATGAAAGGATGATACCTCTTTGAATATGATATAATAGCCATTTGTATGCAAAGTGATCCTGTGCAGCAGTAAAAATATACCAAATAAATTTGTTGCATCGGAATAATTAATGTATTGAGTTAGTATACACGTTTATGAGTTTGTTTTCTGTCTTTCATTTTGTGCATTAGAATGATGTACTATTAATGAAACAGCCATTTCTTTTTACTCTCTTAAGATAATACTGTAGCTTCTATATGGTTTTCAGGTTATAGGACAAATTAATCTTGGCTGGTTTAATGGTAATATATGGTAAAATGGTCAAATAATGGTCAAAAATGCTAAAATAATAGGGCTTTTAATAGTTCGTCCGTCTCCCTCTGTTAAATCTTACTAAAGATTGTTTCATGCAAGACTCGGATAAATCAGGACATAGAGGATAGGAAGCCAACCACAGGACTCCCAGATCTCCTGTGTTTCTTCAGGCACCTCCCCATGGAACACTGTGTGTGTCCTTTTCTTTCTAATGGAAGACTCACCATGGTGACATGCAGGGAGTTTTGTATGGCAGTTTTTCTCTGAAATGCCATGATGTTTCCAAAATGGCATCACAGCTGTGATTTGTGACTTTCACTACCTGCCAGCTGATACCCAAACGAAGTGTAGGAGCAGGTTTCGATTTGGGCTGCTGAAGCCATTCCCAGCCACCCCTCTTGTGGGGAGGCCCTCCCCTGCTGGAAGCCAGCCGAGAGGATGCTGGTACCTGCATGCTTGGATGGAGGAATTCATCTGGGAATTTGATTCTTGTATACTTTGTTGGGTTTTGGGTTTGGGTTTTTTCCCTGCTCAAAGATTATGAATATTCACATGAGTTTCAGGGGTATCTGTAGAGAAGATATAACTGGTGCTGGGGAATATGATTTCCGCTCATTTCTTCGTGACATGATCCTTGTTTTTTCTTTTAAATTTTACAACAAGCAAACTTACTGATGTGAATAACTGCTGCAATATAATCAACACCAAACAACTAACGTAACGAACAACACGGAGTATTAAACCAAATGGCAGGCAGTCCCTGGTGCTGTTAATCAGTTCTGTAGCTGAGCAAGGGCTGAGTGATGAGCCATTCATTTTTATAGAATTAATAACCATGATATCTGTTTACCATGATAATAGCGGTTTTACATCAAATTTATTAAATATTTCAATTTTCCCTCCAAATCATTTCAGAAACATAAAAGCTGCCTGGAGATGCTCTGCTTTTTCTTTTTAAAGAAACAGTATTGAAATAAAGTTAGCAAAAACTTCCTCTACTTTCAAGGCATGATGCCTATGGTTCTTTTTTCTGATTTGCTTGACAAGAACATAGCTGGTGGTGCTCAACCCTGACAGATCCTCAGCTGTCTTTAAATCCAGACTCTTGACTTTCACAGAATATTACTGACTGCTTCCTGAACTACGTTCCACATCTTCTTCCCTCAAGGTATGCCACTTTGTACATCAGAGATTCAGAAGGGTTGTCCGTGAAGTTACATTTATTGTTACAAATCTTAACCTCTTCTCACTTGGAAACGGGATTTATTTGTGTTTTTCTCCACTGCCTGAAGTCAAATGGAGAATCCCTGGAATCAAGAACACTCTCTGCAGAGGAGAAGTATGCTGTGGTATGCGCGTGCAGCCACAGCACATCCCAAGGTGTGCTTGCTGGCTCCTAGGCTACATAAGATAGGCCATAAAAATTAAGACCTTGATGCCCCCTGAAGTAAATTTAACCTTTATGTTAACTTCACATACAGTTCTAAAGAGAAGCTTGGCAGAGTGGATTTTGAGAAAATGTTCAAAAATCAAAATTGCTATCTTCTTTTTATAGAAAGAGTGGAATTAAAAATATTCTAAAATTGAAAACCAGATTTTTTTACAGGTAAAATCAGGTTTCATTATAATAAGACATTGCCTTTTTGATTCACCCCTTCTTTTTCTATCTGTAATGGTTCTCAGATCTGAAAGTTCAGCTGTTCACAGTGCTGTCCTGATAACCTGCCTGTTCGGATGCACCTCTCTCCAAAAATTTCCATAAATGAAGAGATGCTAATAAATTTCTTTCCTTTCCCAGTGGGATTTTGTACCTTCTGTGCAATAGCTCATCTTTATCCCCGCTCAGTATAGCAATTATGCTTTTTCAATTGCTGGCAATTAAATATGTATTGGTTGGTCAATTTTCTGTTCAAGAGCACTTCTGAAGTTATCCAGGTGAGCCAGCATAACTTTGCTTTCCACTGGCATGCCGCCTTCGATCTTTGAGAATCTTTCTCAACTTCAGCTGAGAAAGTAATAGATGAGGATATTATTTATATCACTATTACTGCCAGGGTCAGCTGCCATAAATCTCTGGTTTTCTTAAGTATTTTGACAACATTCTAAGATACAGAGACCAGGCGTACATTTCCCTCTGATAAAATAAAACACTATCAGCTTTTTGCCTGCAAAGATCTGTGAGCTGAGAGTTGAAAAAACAGCGGTAATATTTAAATATATGTCAAAAATTTAAATTTCAAATAAACATTTTCCTCAAGGTATTACAAATCTCTTGCATCTGCTGAGAAGAAGGGAGGCCCCTGGGTAGCCTTCCTTTCTGCTACAACTCAAAGCTTTCAGACATAGTTACAGAAGGCCGAGGCCAATACATAATTCATTTACCTGACTAGAGTATAGCACAAATGCCACTGAAAAGTCTCTTTTCAATACTGCATAATGTAACATAGGTAATTTTGCCAGTAATAAAAGAAGAATTGCAGGATAGTAAACTGAGTTGGTGCTTTTGTCCTTTATGTGTCAAGACATTCTTGGAGTTTTGCTGTCTCTTTGAATGATGCAGTTCTGTCTGATCCCACAAGATTTTTACCTCCCTTAAAATAATTAAAAACAAAGAAAGAGACCTATTTCCTGGAAGAAGAGATGAAGCAGTGCTTCTGGTGCTGCTACACTGCAAACATCTCTGGCTATATATTTAGTTAGTATGCTTCCCCCGTAACGATTTGAGACACTTCCATTTACCATGAGTAAATATCAAACTGATCTTGATATCTATATCTGTCTCATGAAATATACATACCATCTAAATGTGCCCAAATGATTAATTTACTGCTGTGTAATGATTAGCATAAAAATCTCATCACTGCACAGGATAGAAATGTTACCACTAATTGCTGGTTGAAGTGAACAATGTTTTCTGCATAGAAATTAATGATGCATGCATCACAGCTCACTCTTGAATGGGAAAATTCAAGACTTTCTGGAAGAGAAGCATCTTTTTTTTTTTTCCTTCTCTTTTCTGCTAAATGATACGAGAGCCTGATCATGTATAATAGAAAGGAATATTATTTTGTGCACAATCCATTTTATCTTTGCACCACACTTATGCAAATGCTTTAACTTACACCCTTTGTAATCTTCTGTCTACAGCAAATGCATGGAAGCACTGTCCACATGCACATCTTAGTCTTTCATGGTCGTTAGTTCGAGAAGCTCCAGCCCTTTGGAACAAAGGTTTCACCAGCTACGGAGCTGTGATTTGTAGTTACAATTGTTTAATAAATATATTATGCTTGCACCGGATTAAAGCATTTAGGTGCCTCTCTTCTTAGTAATCTTCTTTGCCTTTGGAGGAGGGACCTTGATGACAACTTTATAGAAAGTGAAATGAAAAATATTTTACTTATGAAACTGAAAAACAGCTCTGTGTTTAGCTTGCAGTTTGATTTCACTTCAGGACAGATCAACCTCCTTCAGTATATGTTAAATTTCTATTTGCTGGGGTTTTTTCCAGTCTTTCACTCTGTCTTAGCATATGTATGGATATGGATATTAGGAATGACTAACCAACTGAAAAAATCTGTGTATTTTGTGCCTTGGGGCTCAGGAACTGCAAGATGCGATTGAGATGACTCTGAAGCGCAACACATAAGCACATGGGTGAGAGCTCCATTGGGGCCACCACTTGCCATTATCACTGGCCTGTTACTGGCAGGCAGAGCTTTGTGATCAATGCAGTGAGTTTTCATCACCAGTCATGATTTTCTGTATAACTATGTGAAAATCAGGTTTCTGGGAACCAAAGAGGGAAACTCTGGAGGAGGGACCACAAAAATTAGAGCAAGGTAACACTGAGGCAGGGACTGTGGCTTTAAGTACCAGTGTTTTACTCTGCTTCGCTGGGTGAGTTGGGGAACACTACCTAAACTTACCTCAGTTTCACTGTCAAATGTTGGTAATGGTGTTTGGTGTAGTCTGATTAACACCATTGTGTTAAAATACATGATGCATGTAAAATGTAATTTCATAGCGGAGGTGAGGTTCATTGGAGGAGAGGAATAAGAAGTTAACACCTTTTAGCTGCATGAGAATTCATCTGTAAAATGTGTCCAGTCATACAGCTGCAGAGAATTCATATCATTGCCTGTACTTAAAAGCAACTTTCCCAGTTCTTTTACACTTCAAGTCATCATTTTTTATTTTACTTTAAATTTCTGTCACTAGGACAGAAAGATATCACAGCTTTTAATATGATACACAATGTAAAGGCTAATAATTGTTGAAAGGCAGATAACAAAATAGCCACATTTTTTAATAAAACTGCCATGCTGTTCTTTCTGTGGCTATTATCAAGCTTCAGCTCATCAGTAAGATGAGTTTAATAAAAGGAATTACTAGAAAGTGAGTCATGAGACATTTAACCATGGAGAGTTTAACAGGCATAAATCACTGCATAATTTCTGAATGGAAATAAAATGTTGACTGCCTTACCCCTCCAAATTGCTCATTGTAGAAGCAGAGCGAGCTATAAATATCTACAAGAAAATGCATGCTTCTCTTCAGCAGCAATTCCCAATGCTGAGTTCTGTGTAGTAGTTATTTTAAGCCTTTATAATGTAGCCTGAACCATTAACGTGAAATGTCGAGAAGTAAATACACACTAGTTGTTGTGAATTCCTATATGCCTTTTTTGCAATGGTAAACAGGATACAGCTCTACTGGGAACTCAGCCTAGCTTTAATATTGCTCTCTCCCTCCAAGCAGGGCTCCTTTTTGGCTGTATGGCAAGCTCAGGGGAAGGATAAGTGTGAGCAGTAGAAGAAATTACTTTAAAAATTTGTCTTGTTAGGGCTTCATAGAACTATGAAAGTTTGGGTGTTTTTTGTGTACAAGTAACTTGAGCTTGTTAAATAGCTGAACTCAGCTTTTGACATGTGCAGTTGTTGAAGCCTCTTTTCATTCCTCTCGTAAACAGTAGCGTTTCTACAGATATGAGAAGATAGATAATAAATGAAATAATTCAGTAAACTCTGTATAAGTACCACATGTATTAAACAACAACCTATCAATCAGTGTTACAAAAAATGAATCCATTTATCAACAGGAACAAATTCTAATTATGAAGAGAGGATTAATTTGACAAGTTGGTAGAAGGAAGTAGATGTGATAGAAGGAAGTGTAGACTTTTATTTTCAATTGAGCAAAATCTCATTTCAGATGTTTCACATTGGGTGTTCGCTTGAACTCAAAGGAAAAGTTAGAGAAAATGTGCATATCTTTCTCTGTTGATCAAACTCCTAACAGTGTTAACCTAACAGGTTAGTACCTAACAGATACCAGCAGAGGCTGCTCCATGGTGAGCTCTGGGGTTAGGGGATTCTCCAAGCCCTACACGTTTAATAACACACGGGGTATGCTATATTCCCAGAACTACGTAAGCTTGAATTTATGGGGTGAGGACCAGAAGCATTTGTTGGGAATGTTCTGCAAGAAGTGTGTGACACAGCTGTTGTTCACACCATGTCTTCGTGTGACGAACAAATAATAAACCAGCTGTTGGTAGCTCAGCCACTCACCTCAGCCCGGGTTGTTGCCCTGTGGTCCTGTGGAAAGGGTCATCACTCCAGGCTTCAGAGAACTGAAGATCACTGACCAGAGCCCAGGTGTTTGGTTGACTTCTTTCTGTACAACTAATGTACGACTGCCACGGATAGTCTTTCTGCTCATCCCCTGGGTGCAGAGATCCTTTGCATCCATGCTCCCATAGAACTAGAATGAGAGGAGAGTTTTCATGCTTGGTGATGGCATAGAGGTGAATACTTTTTTTTGTACTCGATGCTAGAAGTTCAGAGAGAGCTCAGGGTCACAGGCTCCTTTTTCCTCCCAAATAGCCTGACTTATAGTTCAAACTGCAGTACTTGTATATCTTCTAGACTTGGATTTGCAATGGATTTGTAATATGTAACATTGTCATCACACTGTGAAATCACCAAAGTCTAATACTTTTCATGTTCCATATCTCTGCATTTCAGAGCTGTGTCTAAACAAGCAGGAACAGTAATGGCTGTCAGCGGAGCGCTTGACAATATCTTCAAAGCAGAAGAACTGAGTAAACGTTTGCTGTGTGCGCTCTATTAGGTGTCAAAGAAAGTTTTATCCCTCCCTCCCTCATCTGTGAAGTGATGGATGGGGAAAACATTACTGCTCTGTGTTTCTGTGGCAGTTAGTCTTAGAGTTGCTGCTACAATACTTCTAAATCAGTTTGAGGTGTAAGATTATATGAGACATCAGGATTTGGCAAACTTCAGAGAAGTTGCAAATGTAGCAACGTTGTTTATTGCGCAGTGTTTATTCACAGGGCAGTAAACGATCCTTTGTAACAGAAGTATAAGAGTTTTGCACTATTTGCAGAAATATTTTGATGACCAGCTAAAGCTTTGAAAGACCTCTGTTACTTCAGTGTTGTAAACTAACAAAGTGAAATTAATACCTGGTTTTTTAAACTTATCACTTTTAGATTCCTCTGTGGGAAAAAACTCATCAGCCCAGTTTAAAATAACTGTAGGAAGAGCTCCCAGAGTTCCTTTGATTTACATTGGCTTCACATATGAAGAAAAAAAGATTGCAGCTTCAGATAAGCATTGGTCAAGTCAGTAGGAATTTCTTTAAAAACATTTGCAAATGTGGGCAGATGGCGTCGGGTGTTCTGCGCTGTAGCAGAGCAAGCAGTTACATTAGACTCTTTCTTTTCCCCAAAGTTATCCTGATTTTTACAAAAATCCTCCTGTTGCCATTAATTTCCAACATTCTAACAAGCTCTAAATTTACTGCCATGCTGTAAAAGTTTACTTTCTGGCCACTTTTTCCCCCCCCCCTTAGAATAAGCTCAGTCTAGTGGTTTTAACTTAAGACAATAAACCAGGAACTCCCAAGTTCTAATTCTGCCTTGGTAACCATCTTGCTGGGTGGTCTTGGCACACCCTAAAGGTATGCCTTCTGTGCAGATCTAATTTGTGAAAAACTAAAAAAAAAAAAAAAAGTCTATTTCCTAGCCTGGATGCGGCCAGAGGTGTGGGACCCTGTTTGTTTGTTCTAATTAGGTATCTTTTCTCTTTGGTCATAACCTGAAAGCAGCTGAGGTTTGGGCATCTTCTAATTTACACTCTTGTAGCTGAATAATACTCCAGCTTGGCTGAAATCTGAATACCGTTGCGGTCCGTCTTCACTGTGGCTGATTCACAGTTTGGAATGGAAAAGACATCAGAATTTGGTGGGTATTTTGACCTCAAAACAGATGAAAACTTGGAGTTGTGGAGTATTTTCTGTTGGTTAAAAAATTGGACCCTCTGCATGTGAAATTCAAAGTTCTTCACAGAGGCTTCTAGAAAATAACATCAAGGGGAGAAAATAGAAATCGTTAGTACAAAACCCATCATGTATAGCAATACTACAGGCCTGGAAAGAGGGAATATATTCCAAATTTGAAGTGTTTGGTCTTTTTTTTTCAAGAATAAGAGTTAGGATAACAAGACTGCAGAGTAAGTTTAATAAAGTGTCTAATTTATTCTTAATCCAAAGTAATTTTCTTATAGCTGCAGGAAATAAGCCCTACTGGACTCAATTCAGAGAAAATTCAGCAAATAGAAGTAGGTCCCACCCTTCTTCATTATCCTGAACAGAAATCTACACAAATCTCTCATATTCCGCTTCTGTTCCTGGTGCTTACTGAGCCTTTAGTACAAATAATTAGGAGTCATCGCTCATAAAGCACTTACAAGTTCGTGAAATGTCAGAGGATTTCCCTGTATGTTCAATTTTATTACAAATTCATCTACTATCCTCTCAATTTTCTTAGTGGATACAATTAATGACACTGAAGACTTCTCAGGGTATAAATTAAAGTTAAAATTTGAAGTAATGCCAGTGGCTTATGAAGACAGTTTACTGATAACTCCGTCTTCAAGCTCCCCAATACATCAATTACTCGCTTTTTCACCTGCCAGCCCTGGCTCTAGATTTGATACGTGGTATTAACTACATCTCTCTGCTAAAGGGAATTACAACAGAACTTAGTTGTATAAAGCTGTTCTTTGTACTTTAAGGTGAAACTAAAACTGTCTTTAAAACACTCATTGCCCTCAAATCTTTTTTCCAAATACTTTTTTTAAAAGTCAGTTTCATTTTCTGTCACTAGTAATATGCATATTCACAATTCCCACAGCCGAAAGCAAGCAGTGCAGGGAGCACTTACTCTTCTTGCAGGCACTAACGTTATCAAAAGGTAGTGGTTAAAAAAGTAGAACCAGCAATTACATACAATGTCTGAGATGCTGCCATTCGAGGAATGAAAAACATATTCTTGCCTTGTATTTAGGGTGGAAGAAAACTAAACATCTTTAGGGAAATGGGATGTATAAGGTAAAATATCAAGAAGTGCAAATGGGAAGATGAGAAATCCCTGTTGTGCCCAAGTAAGGTAACGTAGCGCCAAGATACCTGAAGCACTCAACTGTTCTGGTAGCTGGAAAAAATAAAGAAGAAACTGAAGAACAAAATTCCTATAGTCAGTACAACTATATAAAATTAAGGAATTTATAATCCAGGAAACACTGCGATTGCCTCAGATGTTGTTACAGGACCAAGAGTTGGGCCAGGCTGATGGCAGGCTTGGAAGTTTAAAGCAGCTTTAAGCAAAACTGAGCCAGCTGGATGGAAGAAATGTATAACTTATGGGTCCATTATCCTTCATCACCCAAGTAGGTGAAAATTGGCTGATCTCAGTGCACTTACATTAGAATTTTGGTTCAAGGGAAATTTGGAACCACAGTCCCTGATGCCAAAAGAATTGTTGTGTGAAGCTGTAGTTGGAAACTGCAGTGTGTAACACTGCTGTAGCGGGGCTTTTCATCTGCCTTTTTCCTTTAGCCAAGGATTGTTTCATGCAGTCAATGCTGAGTCTTTTGTCAAGGTTTACTTTAAAGTTTGAAATTGATGGGCTTCCCACAATTTCTCCCGAGCAAGTTTTCTTTGCAATGAATCTTCTCTACAAACTTCTTTGGAGCTTGTAACGGACCAGTGGGATAATGCTGGCATTCAATGTGCTTACACAATTTTCAGGTGCAAAAACCCTGCCCTTTAATTTGTCTTCTAGGAGAAGACGATGTTCATGCAATGGCAGATGTTGATGATTTATTTATATTACATGCAGTGATTCTTAATTAAAGAAAGAAAGAAAGCAAAACCCAACCATTTCACTGCTTGTCCAGCCTTTTGAGGTTAGTGCCTTTGTGGAACCTCAGCAGCAGCCTGGGAATAACAGTTGAAAAGAAACCGCTGCATGGAGAGTGTAGGCAGGACTTGTCGGTCATCCGATTGCTGTGCTATTTGCCTTCAGCATGTCTCTACAAATTCAATATCTCGATATCACATCCAGAGAAGGCTTAAAAAATCCAAAGGGCATTTATGTCTCACCTTTCTTTATAAAGGATGTTCTGAAATGTCCAGACTTGCCTCCCTTCCCCACAAAGGTTTTTACGTAAGGCTGCTATCTAATACTATAGGTTGTTATCTAATATGTTAATGTAAACAACAGTGTTTTTACACTTTAATCTTTAGAAAAAATGATTGCACATTTTTGTACATGATTGAAGCAAAAGATACTGCACAGATGAAGTGAGACATTTCCTGGCAAGAGGAAGGTGTGGTTCTGTGCGATAGAAGGTAGATGTTCATTTTGTCACTACAGGATTTGTCTGAAGATACATCTTATAACAAATCTACCCTTGACGTTGTGAGGATCCATAAATTCAGGTCAAATCCAGCCAATCTGCATTTTAAATAATGGTGTGGTTAACAAGTAGAAAAAAGATCAGAAAGCTATGATGTAGCAAGTCCTCTGAAAGTCTCTTAATGGCAGTTAATAAAGAGAACTTCAAAATCAATACATGACTTTCCGGGAAGCCAATGTAAAGTCATTAAATTGGGAGTAATATAATGTAAGCTGGTATGCCTGCAAGAATTCAAGCATTTGTGTCCTGGGCACTTTGTGTGGTGGGAAAAAGAGGATCAAAACTTCTGTGAAGCAAAGCAACGTGTTGCGACACTAATTTCTGCAAAACGAGCTTTCACAAGAAATTGAAAATCATTCCCTCAAAGTAACTGTATCATCTTGGCACCGTTTCACAAAAAGTTGCATTTTCTTCCCAATTGGCTGCAAAGGGACAGACCATTTCATTTTGTCTTGAGAAAAACCCACTACTGTCTTTCCTTTGTAATACGGGAAATGAAAGGACTGTGCCTGGCACAAAGACAAGCTCTCCTGTGAATGCTACAGATTGTTTTTCATTGCATTGTTAAAAGTCTTTTATTTCCAGCCTCTCCCCATTTCCTAGACCTGGCTACCAAAGCTCAACAAGACCTCAAACCAAACAAGCATTTAACGCAACAACAATAAAAGCCCAACTGTATTTTAAGACTTTACAATATTTTTCTTTCCTCGTTCAAACAGTTATCTATTTACCTTCAAACACAAGCAGTCTCTGAGGTTCAAGCTGTTTATATCAAGAGACCCCTCTCCATCCCCATCTTCCAGTAAAGCCTTCTGAACACTTGGTATTAACTATAAAGTATTTATGCAGCTTTGTGGTGTTTTTTTCTACTGCAACGTAGCATGGTTTCACTAGCAACTGACAAAGCTCTTGAAGGTTACTTTTACAGAGGTTTTTTTGCACATTTTTCTCCTCCGTGTTGATTCCTTTGGGTTTGAATGGGGACAGCCTGAAAACATCCCTTTAATCCTGACTGTGTCTTAGGAAAAAAAATTAAAAAAAAAAAAAAGCAGAGAAAATCCCGTCCCTTGAGATTTCCCTATGGACGAGCGTGCTGTTTCTTTTGGCTTAATGGAGAAGATGTGGTGGAAAAACTAAGTTCCTCAGTAAATGTAAGTTGTTGCTATATATAGATCTAGTTTCATGTAAAGGCATAGGAAGCTTAGGAAACCTGATAATGAAATATATGTTAAGGCACAAAGCCATTTACATTCAATATGATTTCAGGTTTTATTAAGAAGACCCTCTAATGTATTTTATGGAGTGCATAAAGCTGAAAATGTAATAAAACCAGACATAGATCTCGAACGTGCACAGGTAGGCTAGCTCCACTCATTCCCAAATCCAGATACACACCCTATTAGACCTTCTCCACACAACATCTTGCACCAATGTGGTGTAACACTCACAGTTACACTGACATAGAAAATGGTGCAAAATCATGCTGACATCTCTGAAATCGAAACCTGAGTTGTATCAGCTTGCTTACACCTCTGAAAGCAGCCACTCATAACTGAAATCAGTGTTTACCCAAGATTTTGCACTTATTTGCAAAGCAAATTTCAGGTTAGTGGTGCAACTGTCTGTTGCTGATAAGGCCTAAGGCTGCCCGCTGCCGGTGTGCTCGTGGTCCGCGGCACTGGCTGCCGGTTTGTGGGTGGGTGTGCTTGTGTTTGATCTGCAAACACTTTGATAAGGTTGAAACAACTATACGGTGGGCAAAAAGCAATCTGAAACCATCCCTGGCAGTGCTGAGAAAGGACCGTGGGTGTGGGCACCTGTGGCCTGGGTCATTTCTGAAACAAGAAAAGTTGATTCCAACATTATTTCTCCACCCGATTCATCTAACCTCTGTCCCAACAAACAAAGTAATGGTTGGCAAGAGGGGATCATTTCCAAGTGTGTAGTCTGAGCATCCTGGACATCAGCAGCATCCAAGTGATGTGTTCGATGGTACAGCTGCAGGAAAGCAGGGGCTCGGCTCCTGCACTCTCCTACGTGCAGTGCGCGGGCAGCGCTGGAAGTGGAAACTCTCTGAAGAGCCCACAGAAAGTGTGCAAATGCTGTTTGCCACCGAAGGCCGACTGCCGTAACGCACAAGGGCTGCTGAATATGAATTTATGAGCATCTGGCCAAGGGACTTCTTTTCCAGCAGATGAGCTGCTGCTGCTGCTTTGGCTCCGCACGAGGGTGTAGTGACAGCAGTTGGTCCTTCCCCTAGTCATGACATAACCTGTGCCATCACCGTGACAGATCAACTGGTAAAGCATTAGTGTAAAGTGCACTCATGTGAGAGACACCTCCCTCCCATCCCAGTCTACCCATTTGTAACCTGAAAACTATTCCTTGGTGTCGTTTCTTCTCCAGCACTGGTAGGGGACTCTGCCCTGTGCAGTTTGGTGCACAGAGAAATGGAAGCGAGTTGAAATGGCTCCCGCAGGTTAATCTTTGTTTGCTTTTTTGCTTTTTAATAGAAAAGCAGTTGCACGTGGTCTTCAGAAATGACTGTTGTGATATTAAAGCAAATACAGCTTTTCTGCCACCAGAATAAAAAGACCTGCTTGTGAAAGCATTTCACAAGCCATACCAGGCTGAGAGACGAGTCAGTTACTGAGAGCCACGTAGAGGGAAACCTATTAACTCTGTTACAACAATGTTAATGAAGTGTATAGCAAAGTATAAAAGAATTCTGTATTTATAAGATAATGTTGTAAGATGTGGGTTTGTTATATCAGACATATTAAATAGAAAACACAGATCTTGCTTGCAAATAAATATTACAAAGATTATCATGTTTTTGATCCTGTGATAAAAGTCATTAGATGTACAAATGAGATATCTGGAGGCACATTCCTGACCTACAGTTAATGGTACATATATAGAGGGGATGTGAAGTCTAACAAAAATCAGATCACACAATTCTAGAAATTACTAATTGCACAACTTGCTTTAATCTAAATGCATTCAAAAAACAATTTTTGTTAGCACATCAAAACATGATTACCCTTTTATAATGTATAGGAAGAAAGTAGTTGAAGGTATGTAGCAGCTGTTTTGATAGACCTAGTAAACTTTTTTCCATATGTAAAAGGCACTGTGGAAAACAGAGAAGTTCTTGGAAGAAGTAAACTGGTGGGAACGAGCACTGTGAAAAGGTGTCTAAATGGGAGACAGAACTGAGTTTATTTGTCTAGTTCATTTAATTCCCCCAAACTACAGACTCCTGGTTTCATAGAATCATAGAATTGTTTTGGTTGGAAAAGACCTTTAAGATCATCAAGTCCAACCGTTAACCCAGCACTGCCAAGTCCAACCACTAAACCATGTCCCCAAGCACCACATCTACATGTCTTTTAAATACCTCCAGGGATGGTGATTCCACCACTTCCCTGGGCAGCCTGTTCCAATGATTGACAGCCCTTTCGGTGAAGACATTTTCCCTAATATCCAATCTAAACCTCCCCTGGCACAACTTGAGGCAGTTTCCTCTTGTCCTATCGCTTCTTACTTGGGAGAAGAGACCAACACCCCTCGGGCTACAGCCTCCTTTCAGGTAGTTGTAGAGAGCAATCAGGTCTCCCCTCAGCCTCCTCTTCTCCAGGCTAAACAACCCCAGTTCCCTCAGGTGCTCCTCATGAGACTTGTGCTCTAGACCCTTCACCAGTTTCATTGCCCTTCTCTGGACACACTCCAGCACTTCAATGTCCTTCTTGACATTTCAGGTAAATGGAGCTGTGCTTTCAGCAATCTTTCTGTCTTTGTTGCTCCCCGTGTGAGCAAGAAGAGCTACAGAGCATGGCAGAGCCTTCAGCAGCATCCCTGTGTTCAGCTGGACCAGCACCATGTTTAGGTGGTTTTTCACATACGCTTTCCTTCTACCTTCTGTGTTTGGCTTTTTCTCGTATCAAAGTCACTAAGGGACATATCAGTTTGAAGGACAATTAGTGACTGCCAGCGAAGAGAAAACCAGGCTGCAATGAGAACTGATCTCTGTGTTTAATAAAAGTAACTCCTCAAATTTTCATTCTTATTGTACTTGCTCCTAAAAAATGCTGTGAAAATTGAAGGATTTTGACTTTTTTCAGTTTCTTTTGCAGCACTTCAGAGAAGGAACAGAGCAGACCCCTCTATGCGGCTTTGTTGCCCTTCACTGAGAGGCACCTAAAACTCACTGTGTCATCTAAGCATTATTGCATTGTCAGCAACTAATAATGATTCTCAAGCAAAGAGGCTTTCCTTAATGCAATCTCCTAGAATGCAGGCTGTCTGAAAATCCAAGATTTGTTTCAGTTTTTGGACTGCCTATGCATCTAAAAGCAATTCTAAGGTTTTAATTTATTTGAGATGTAACTGAACGTGCAGCAAAACTTTGGTTGACCTTTGTAGCAGTTGGAAATACAGGCAGATCTTACTGGAGATGTATAAAACACGTGATGTTTTACATGCACACCCAAATCTAGAGAGTAACTGCCAAACGAATGATAAATTCTTTGAAGAAGGAACAAGCAGTATGAATTATGATTAAGTAAATGGACCCACAGTGTGTTAATAATGCCAAATGTTAAAAATTAGCTGGAATCTGGTGTACAGAGTGAATATTTTTGGTTGACTGGCTATGGCTTATTTCACAGTCAGAAATGCCAAGTGACTGACCTGGTAAAGGTTTCTCTCCCCATTCACCCTGTCCAAGTTCTGACAACATTTTTGTTTGTTTGTTTATTTGTTTGTTTTTTCACAGCTCTAATGTACTAATTACATTAGGGAGGGTATTAAAAATTTTGGGAGAATTAACCCAGTCTTGTCTTTTCATACCACTCCTACCATTGAAAGTTAAAGTAATTTGAAAAAACAAACTTTCATCTCCTTCCCACACCTGCACTCAAAATTAGAGTAAATCTGCAGGTCCTAATTATTGTAATAAGCTGTAATTCATGTAGATACCTGTGAGTCACCAGTAAAACTTTGAGTTCTCTGGTACAGTAAGTCTGTGTATGTATGTGCATGTAAATGCCATGCAGAAAATCTAGCACTAGCGGTATTAAAGTTGTGAAAGCAAGAAAACACCCTTTAAACTCAAATTATCATCCTGGACCTGTGCTTTGTGCGCTTGCTATATCCTGTCCAAACAGGAATTGCATATACTGTTGGCCATGCCCGTAAGTAAGCAAATGTGATATAAGCTAAGCTCCCAATTTGCACCTGGCCTCCAGGGCTAGCCCTGGGTTTTTTACTTAGACAAACATTAAACGTTTCATTAACGTCCATGGGACCTTAGCCCAACCTTAGCATCAAACCTTGGGTTTTAGAACTGAAACTCTGTAATTAAACATATAGTTAGACATCCACTAACTGTTGGCTTTTTTTAACACACAAGGAATACTGATTCGAAATCTAAAATGCCATCGATTTGAACACTGTTTCGGAACTGATGAGTGGAAAAAAATTGCAGTGCAAGCTTCACACTGTGTACTTCCTGACTTGCACAGTACATGCCTATTAAGAGAAATTGCTGTGGAATGACTTTCCTGCAAAATAGCTCCATTTTCATGCATTGTAGAGGTTCATCATCTCTTCTTCCTGGGCTGTGTTGCTTTCCACCCATATGAATCCTTTTCAATTTGTCATTTCAGCGGGATCTCCATAACCGGTGCTAGTTTTATTTGTTGAGATACTCCTTTTTTTTTTTTTTTTTTTTTTTAAATAACCTGTTAGTGAAATATCCCTACAAGATGAGGTAAAATAAATTAACCTGATACCAGCTTATTGTGCTGGTTTTGGCTGGGATAGAGTGAATTTTCTTCACAGTAGCTGGTATGGGGCTGTGTTTTGGATTCATACTGAAAACAGTGTTGATAACACAGGGATGGTTTCGTTATTGCTGAGCAGTGCTTGCACAAAGCCAAGGCCTTTTCTGCTCCTCACACCACCCCACCAGCGAGTAGGCTGGGGGTGCACAAGGAGTTGGGAGGGGACACAGCTGGGACAACTGACCCCAACTGACCAAAGGGATATTCCATACCATATGATGTCATGCTCAGCATATAAGGGGCTGAGGGAAGAGGTGGTGGTGGGGAACACATTCAGAGCGATGGCGTTTGTCTTCCCAAGTCACCGTTAGGCGTGATGAAGCCCTGCTTTCCTGGGGATGGCTGAACACCTGCCTGCCCATGGGAAGTGGGGAATGAATTCCTTGTCTTGCTTTGTTTGTGTGCACCGCTTTTGCTTTACCTATTAAACTGTCTTTATCTCAACCCACGAGTTTTCTCATTTTTACCTTTCTGATTCTCTCCCCAGTCCCACTGCAGGGGGAGTGAGTGAGCGGCTGCGTGGTGCTCAGCTGCCGGCTGGGGTAAAACCACAACACTCGACACTCGTATTCTTGTATGTGAATGGCTAAGTTCAAGGTTGCATACCCTGTATGACATAAATATCCATAAATGGGTGTGAGAATGCAGTTTGATTGCATACCACTTCAAATAGCAAAGATGTTACAACGAGACCTGGTGGAAATTTTCTGCATGAATCATTTTCTTTTTTTCTCCAAAGAAGGAGTGACATTTATGAAAAGAATTCATTTCCTTCTAAAGTTTGGGAGGGAAGGGGAATCCCCCAAAACAGATATTTAGGTATTTCTAAATATGAGACTTAAATGGTTTTTATTCTTTCCTTTTTTCCCCATCTTTCTTCTGTGATTGAATGTGACAGAGTACATCTTTGGGCTATTAGATTCTGCTCTCTTTTGTTCCCCTCTCACTAGCTTTACAAACAATGAGGAAGTAGAAGAGAAAGTTGAAAGGTAAAACTCCTCTAATATTATCAATTGTGAGATAACTCACAAATTAATTTATAAACTTCTTTTTTTATATGTATTGATGTGTTTTGTTTTCTTTTTAGATGTTACATTTCTTTTAAATTTTCGACTATAGTGGTTTTTTCCTTTATTCAGCTCAGCCTTTTGACAGTGTCTTGAAATATTGAAAAATAGCCCAGCATTAAATTACATTATGGTAAAATTACAAATATAATACAGCACACTACCAGTGCATTTAGAGTTACAGCAAGTCTCTGAATTTTAAACTATATTTCAATCATATTTACAGCTGTGATTTGAGTTGCTTCTGATAGGCTATACTTTTCCCTGTTTGTCATCCTTCGCTGCGTGTTTGCAGCCTATAATTACAAAGTACGTTACTGTCTGCCTCGCTCAGCCATGGGCTGGATCTGAGCGCAATGCAATGGGAGCCGATGGCAGGTTCTCCAGCACCTGAGCAGCCACAAATTCTCTTCCTGCGAACTTTGCTCAGTATCCAATTCATTGTCTATTGTGACCGGATGAAAAACACCCCAAACCACTACCAAACCCCTCTGCACAGCCTCTCCTCCTCTCTCCCTGGGACTCCCTCTCTGCACAAGCACTGGGGGAGAGCCCTGCACCCTCCTGCACTCTCCTGGCACTAAACACCTGCACACTCAGCTCCGACCAAAACCATGCTGGCACAAAAAAATTCAAGGATTCCTTTTTTTTTTTTTACAAGAGTCTGTGCCCTTCACACACGGCACAGTGTATTTCCATAGATCTCCATTGCAGCTTATTGATTTCTGGTAGAAGCGTAGCCTTGGTTTATAGCGCTTTTCAGTTTAACTCAGGGAAGCAACCCACATTAAAGGCTGTGTAAATTCCTTCAGAAATACCAGTGGATCTAATAAAAAGCCAGAGTGTTGATTTATCCTACGGGATAAACAGGGAAGGGACGCAAGCTGCCCTCCCATCCTCTGCAGAGGCGCTGGGCACAATCTCTCTCCCCAAACAGGGCCGGTTTTACCGCCACTGCCACCAGCAGAGACAAAGCCTTCAGCCGTGGCAGCTCTGGGAAGAGGATGCCTTGGATCCAACTACTAGAGCAAGCTGAGGAAGAAATTTATGATCAGGGATTGTACCTAGAGGACTGAGCCAGACCATACCCAAGTGAGGGCATGCAGTGTCCACACTGTACCTCCCGGGTACCACCAAGCCCCCAAGTTCCCTGCAAAGCCCTTCTCCTCAGCGCTCCCCTTCCTGAGTCTCTCTTGGCACAGGGAGATGAAGCAGGACCTCAGCAACACACACCTCTATCTGGGCCTTAAAGGTGGTTCTTAGTCCTGTGTCAGCCAACAGCCCCGCACGTCTCTCTCAGTTGCTGTCTGCGCTTACACTCATGTTCCTGCAGGTTTGCCCAAATGTCTGCACTGTACAAAATGCCCCAGCACTCCTCCTGTGCAAAGGAAAGGCAGCCCTGGGAGAGCAGCATCCAGCCAAGTGCGAGAGCTAATGGCCACCAGAAGGTCCCAGGATCCTCAGGGGCACCATACTCTCCCACAGTCCTTTTGGGCCTTCCAGGTCAGTTTTCAAATAAAGGAATTCCCAGTCGATGGAAACACCCCAAATAAAAGCACATCCAAAGCACACCTTAGGGCTTGTAGGGAAGTCCCTTGCCTCTCCCTGTACCCCAAGGTGTTTCCATTGCTTGGATTCCTGGGATCTTGTGACTGCTTTCTGCTGAGGTTGATCTTATGTCTGGTCCAAGGCAGGGTCTGAGGGGCTCGGTCATCCCTAGGACCTTCGATTTCCACTGACTGACCAAAAGCAATGCTCAAGGCTTTAGCCCTCACCCTTCTCCAGCCAGCAGCAGGCCAAGAGGAGATGATCAGCATGATGGCTTCACCAGTGGTCAGTCACAGGAGGGCTGGAAAAGGAGACCTGTAGAGCAAGGGCATGCCAAATGCCCCAAAACTACTGCCACCCGCAGAGGCCATTCTGTCTCCCAGAGAGGAACAAATGTGGCATTTTGAGATGAGACCACCTGTTCTACACTGGATTTCTAACATGTCCTGAAGACCACGCTACCCAGTGCCTGGTTTTGAGATAAGACAGCACTTTTTGTTTGTTGCATGGGACCATATACCCACACACCACTGCAGTTTATCAGCATTTGAGTTGGTCAGAGGAAAAGGAAAGGGAGGTCGAGATGTATCAGTAGGAGTCAGAGATACCAGTACTGCCAGAAGGATGGTCCATATACAAACCTAGCTGCTGTTGGAGCACTTCTGCATGCTGTCTTCTGGCTAATCAAGATCAAAAATAGAGGATGGTGGGCAGTCTTTCAGAGCTGGCCAGTCCCAGCATTTTCTGGTTTGCAGACATAACTCCATTGAGGTGGCTCGCACATTGCTTCTGTGGAACAAGTGTCACCTTGGCCTCTTGTATGGTGGTGGAGGGAGCATTTTTCTGGCAGGCAATGGGCAAAGAGGAGGCCGAAAGGGCAGACTCTGACTTCTGGCAATGGCTGTCGAGGTCCTGGCCAGCTGCCTGGCATGGGCTGCTCTCTGCTCCATGCCATGCACCGTGCAGCGGGGCTGGGGCTCGTAGGGGACATCTCTGCTCGGTGCCTGCGACGGTCACTTGACTCTTGCTGAGCCTGGATTCATTTCTGTGGTGTGACATGATCCCTACCCGTCACACAGGGGCCGTTATTAGCAACATAGCGATTAATCCTCTCTCATAGATGGGAATAGGCACCTGGATGAGGCCAGGAAGCTGCAAAATGCTTTTGAGCATCTTCGAGACAAAAAGTGTTAAAGCAGTGGCTGTTCCCTGCTGGTAACCGGTGAGAGGACAGAGAGGAAACATAAAACAGGGAAGGCAGGGAAAAATTACCCTGGAGTCAGCTGCAGACGCATGAGGAAATATGTGTGGTGTTATTAAAAGACAGATGTGCCGGGGAGTCCAAAGCCTAAAAATCCCTTCATTATCTAGTTAAAGGCTCCAAAAAGCTGTGGCTAAAATGTGAGATATCAGCCTAACAGGTCTGTTTATACAGACTTCTCTAAACAGTTCTCCAGTTAGATCTTTTGCTTCTGCAAAATCTTTCTTTTTCCCTTGTGTTTTGATTCCTTTCATCTTAAAGGACACCCTGCCATTTCCCAATCTGTAAATAAAACTCACTATGATAAAGGTCACGAGCTCCGTCTCTGGGAAGAATTACCCCGCAATGAAAGGTAAAGCCAATTTGGGGCCTGCCAGAACTGCCCTTTGCATCCACCGCTGCCAAGACCTGATGAACATTGCCCAGCTCCTTGCATCTATTGAACTTGCATGAATACCAGATCTTCCCCTTGCAATTATCCTGCGCCGCAAAAACGGGATTTTTGGAGATTTGCTAAAGGGTCAGGAGAGAGCGTCAGGGTGGGCAGAGCTGAAGAACACCATCGAACCTAATTTTTGGCCCGTGTGGTGGAAAAGGTCCCTCGCAGGTTGGGCGTGGGTTTTGCTTGCTGTGCGTGGCACGTGTGTGTACTCAAATGCCTCAGTCCCTCCGCTCGAAAACCAGCTCCGTTGGCAACTCCTGCCTGAATTCCACAGGAAAATATTTGGCAAATCACATGCTGACATGTTTATCTTGTTAGCTGTCAGGATGAGTAAGTGCGCACGCTGAATGCTATCATTCAGCTTGAAAGGAGCAATAGCTACCACTCATGAAATCTGACAGAATAAATATATTTTCAAACATGATTTTTGTCAGACTTGTATTAATCCTTTGTTCGGCTCCTGTCCTAAGTGACCTTAAATAGACCCATGCTCACTGGCACCCCCAAACTCCAGCTTAGGGTGACTTTATGCAATCCAGAGGTGACAAAGTGACACTGTTGCCTGTTCATAAGCGACGGATCGAATTAGCTTCTGCCCTGGCATATATACATTTACATGTCTTCTAACATCTAATTACACTGAAGCATCCCACAGAAAGCTCATATTTGGGCTTTTAATGCTAATCCAATAAAAAAGCAATGCAACCATTTCAAGATAATTATGGCATCGGCAACCCCCTGCCTGCTTTCAGGCAGGCATTCATGGGAACCCCTCGTGGGTGTTCAAACAGTGTGAGAAAATAGCGAGCGCATTGAATCTCATTTCTACGGCACAAATATTTCAGTGTGTTAGAGTACCTCAGAGCTAAGAAATCTCTGAAACATCAACATTTGGTTTCCTGCTTGATCTGAGCTGGTCTCGCCTGAGGCAGGGGTCGATAACATACTGCTCTGCTGTTTGCCAGAATTAAGAATAGCGGAGCTTGTCTGATCAGCTCCCTCTCTGGCAATATCAAAGTGCCTCATTCACATTAAAAAGCATCAAACTTTGGCCCATTTCCCTTCTGATATTGGCAGAAGGGCGAACAGGAGGGGGAAAGGATAGACTGATGGTTTCCCCGTGCCTTGTTTGTTTTGCTCTTTGCTTCAGCTTGCCCGAGAGGTGCCGGCATACCCCGGTCCGCGGTGGGAGTTTGTAAAGTGATGGCTTGAACAGTTCAGCGCAATGCTTGCACATGAAGGTATGAGGCACTTAAAAGCCCTAGACAGTCTTTTAGGGCTGTTAGTATCGAGTAGGTAAGGACAGGATTAAGTCAGACGTCCATGCAATAGGATAAGATCTGGAAATCAGCACAAGCTCTGGGAAGACAGAGTGGAGTCGTGAAACTCAAAAAGAAAAATGTGGCATGCTGATGTGAAATGGCAGAGTGATGAAATCAGGGCTTTTAGCAGCACTATGCTCTATTTTAGCAGTGACAAAGACATGTCAGAGATAAGGGTTTTTTTCTCAGAACCAACCACATTTCACGGTTAGAGCACTTTAAGGGCATGAGACAGGCACTCGAAGTGAGGAAAAGCCAGAAGATGGTACCTGGACCCCCAGCTCCTCCCCTTCCACACCTGCAGCATCCTCCGTGCGTTACTGCCGCAACCACAGACTACCCCTCCTCTGGGTCCCTGCCTCCTTTGCTGTGCAGGGTGAATAATGCTGCCTGAAAGAGCCACTGCTCAACATTTGTTTGTATCTGCAGAGTTCAATGTGTGACCTTGACTGGCGGTACCGCACAGTGCTGAAACTCCGCGCTCCCCGACTCCTGCAGCAAATGCAGCAGAGGAGCAGCAGCTCCTTTTGCACGTTTTGCCTTGGCCCATGCTGTGTGCTGAAGGAGCTGGAAGGGAAGGATGTCCATCCTTGTTATTTAAAGACCTTGCCCTTTTGAAATACCATTCGATGAGGGAAGAGGCATTTGTTTTGGGAGGGGAGCTTTGCTGGCTTTGTTTGGAGTGTTTATGTACTGAATGGTATGTCATGGGAAAGGGAAGGCTCCTCTGTGCTGTCCCCAAGGGAGCATCCAAGTGAAGCAGAATGTTATAGGAAGCTCTGAGAGGCTTTCCACATTCACCCGCTTCAGTAAATCAAAGACAGCACCGTCCCTCACATCACTGTAATTTAAACTAGGGTAAAGTCCTGTGTAATGTTGCTGCAGTACATGACACCGCGATTACCTCTTGTCCCCTTTCCTCTGTTCTCAGCAAAAGGCAGTAAAATTATTCAGCTCGGCTTATGAATTGCAGGACCGAGCAGTACCTGTAAATTCACATCATTCAAACCAGCTCTTATGTCTCTTGACACAAATGCCGGACCCTTGTGTGCCACCGAACGGGCTGCAGGCAAGAAACTGTGGCCGAGTGAGTTATGCCAGTAATCCTGAAGTCTGTCAGCCAGCACAAGCTTCCAGGGAAAGAGCAGGTTATGCTGGGACAGGAGGGCAAATCTGATGTGAGAATCTTTTTTTAAGCTGAAGGGGCATTGGTTAATGTGGCTGCCTGAGCCCAGGTAATTTTTCACTCTAGATTCAAGGTTTTACCTGGAATAAACCAGAAAGCAATAAAGCCTATTATTTCACAAAGGACTTCTGTGACTTACACATTTGTTCTTCTCTTCCAGTGGAATGACCTATATTTGCTTTTGATATAAAATTTTTCACAGGGAAAAATTTCCCCTTCAGTTGTGTTTTACTTGCATTCATCACATGCATTTTACTGGCAGAAAAGTCTTTCTTTTAAAGTACACCTTTTCTCTTTCTTTCTGGTCTCATTACTCATTCAGAAAGCTCAGAAAATCTTTCTAGAAGTACAGTCAGCTCACTGGCATTTGAAGAATGAGCATCTTCCCAAGCAATGTAACATCTACATTTTCATTTGTAATTTATGCCAGGAAAAACAATCACTGTCTTAAAATGCAGCTCAGTGTGTTGCTTTACTGTTCCCTGGTTAAACCATCCCTGAGCCTTGGCCCGGCAAGTCTTGTACCTATGTACCACAGCTCATTCAAGCAGCACCAGAGGGACCTGGTCCATGAGGCAGATCCCTCAGAGCACACCAGGAGAGGACAGTTGCCTTCTGGCCATTTCAGCAAACACCTGCAGAATGTGGCCCGGCTGCCACTGCTTCTCTGGGCTGACTGGGTCTTCTTCAAAATCTCACAGTGTAGCTCTTCCAACTTAAAGGAAGGGTGCAGGGGAAATCACAATTCAACAGTTACTTTCCTACTTTACTCCACGCTCTGCAGATGCATGGTTCAGAATTAATCCCAGAGTCAGGCAGGCATTTCTATTTTTTGTTCACAAATATTGATAGCTAAAGGACTACATAACTAAGAAGCACCTTCAGTAAAGAAGAAGAAGGATGTTCTGCTGGTGGGGAGAAACCCCATCTCTGTGGTTGTCCTTTTAATGATAATGAGTCAGTCTCTTCATCTGTCCCTTCCTACCTGTGCCCTTTTGAAGAGAAACCCACAATCACAGGAGGTTTCTGAAGGATGGAGAGCTTATCTGGGACAGCCAGGGCAGGCCTGGTATGCCAGGGCTATCCAGCTTCCCAACAGGTGAGTGCTTTGCTCTCTGCAAAGAAGTAATCCAAATCCAGGCCTCCTGCCCCAAATTCTCCAAGCTTTGAGTCTCTTCTGCTCAAAATGCAGTTTCTCTCTAAAAGAAACAAATCTGTGGACCAGCAGAATGAATGCGCCCTTTGGGGTAAGGGCTGCGTCTCTCCATGTGCGCTTACAGCGTAACTGATGGCAGCCCCAGCTGTGGTCTCTGACAGCATCCCGACTGGCAGGCAGGCTAAAATAAGTCATCTTTGAGTCCTGAGTAATTTCTCCAACCAAAAGAAAGCGCTCCATTCGAAGCCTGTCAGGTCTTTCAGGAAAAACGTAGCCACGCCAAGCAGAGGTTTTGGAGACACAGAAGGAAGGCTCGCGAGCTGGAGCAGCCAAGCATTGCCATTAATATCCCCAGACATCCACGGCTTCGGCATCACCTCCCACTTCTTTGAACTGCTTTGCTGGTGCTGAAGCTGCATCAGCCCAAGACAAAATGTGCAGCCCTGATCTAGCTGTGGGGTCCAGAGAACTTCAGAGAGAAGCCATTGTCACGCTCTGTCACATTAATCTGGCTAGCAAGTCGATGCTGCTGCCAAAAGTCCTTGTAAAATATACTCTAATTAGGCAATTTCACAAAGCTTACAAATGGAATGGGGGGGGGGGCTTGTTTTTTTTTTTAAACCTGCTGGATTATAATGTCTCCTAACAGAATAGTTATGGTTTAGTGTTACAGTCTTGCTTAGTTTGCTGAATGTGGCATTTGGGTTAATCAGTCAGCTGCCATTAATTTATGCAAACTGTGCAATATCTGAAACATCTGGGGCATTTTCATAGAAAGTTCTAAGCAAGAGAAAATTATCAGTTTAATGTACATTTGGTGCTCCCCGAACTGACCACTGTTTTCACAAGTAGCCCCTGGTGTGAAGTGCCAAGGCTTGTACAAATGTGCTCTTGTACAAATCTAGGGAGAGCCAAGACACAATGAAATCCCAAGAAGCTGAGCCCAGCAGCCAAGGCCCTCGGTGCTTCCCTCCACAGCTCTTCCAAAAAAAGGCTCGAGAACATGTGTCCTCCTGCCATGAACATCAGCATCATAGTGCGGGCACATCCTTAGTGCTTAGCCACTGCAGGGATCTTAATGCATTTGCTCTTCACACTGTCATTTTTTATAGGACATTCTCTTTTTCTTTTCTTTTAATTTTCTTTCCTTTTTTATTTTTTCCTTTTCTTTTTCTTTTTTCTTTCCTTTTTCTTGCACCCCAACCTAAACATGCCAGGCAGATCCTCACTCAACTTGCTCCCACTGCCAAAGTATGGGGGAGATCATCAGCTGCCATTGTTCCCAACTCTAGTCTCCTAAATTTTCCTTGCATAAGGCATAAATGGCACGTTAGATTTGAGGTTTGGCAATACTGTTAGTATTTTCTTTCAGAAAAAAAAGGAAACAGCATGCTCCCACCATTCCTAAATCTGTAATTTTTTCTGGGTGATAGTAAGGGTGTTAGGGAGGGGGAATGTTTTGAAATGACAGCTCACCCCTTGAAAGACAGCTACCACCACTGGTGTTCAAGTGGAAACTTAACAAGGAGTTAATACAAAGTAAAATCTTTCTCTTCGAAACGAGGGGATAGTTGGTGCTTTACTCACTTTCAGCATGTGTAAAACCCCTGATGTTTTGAAGGAACCACCATGACAGTGGCTCATGGAGTTGTGCTCGAGATCACTTCTGGCCCTTTGCTGCCCTGGGTGCCAGGAGCAAAGCCATCACGCAGGGGGAGGTGAAACCTGCCGCCTGCTTACACTGCAGGTTCACAGCGTGCCAGCTCTAAGGAGCTGCCAGGCAGTCCCAGAGCACTTCATGGAGTAACCAGACTTCGGTTTCGAGCTTTTTTTCTGCTTGTTTTTAATAGTTTGCTGAAGTTGGTGTAATCTGAAACAAGAGCCTCCCACTCTTTGCCCACGCTGGACTATCACCCACAGCAGTGGGCTGGAGTCCTGCTGTGCCTGTAAGGCATCACTGAAATACTTGCAGAAATTGCAGCCTAGCCCAGTTCTCACTAACATGGTGTCAAACAAGTGCAGCGCCGCTGGATTCAGTGCAATAAATCTTTGTCTTTCTCGGTGTGAGGGAAAGATGTTCACTGAGCTGTTGTGGGTGTAGCATAACTGTGCTTGCTCTTATCCATCTGCTTGATAAGAATTATCCCGTGTTTGTCATCTACATCTGCCTTGTGACCTCCCTGCTATCCCAGCATTGCTTGGCTTGGGTTTTGGTGGTGGAAGAGACAGTTCTGTCCTAGACAAGAGGAGAACTGGAGGCCTGGGGCAGGGATTTCTCATAGCGACCCAGTGCCCACAGCCCTCCGTAACTCTTCATCACCATAGTATGGGTGGATTTGCC
Source organism: Grus americana (assembly GCF_028858705.1). Classification (NCBI taxonomy): domain Eukaryota; kingdom Metazoa; phylum Chordata; class Aves; order Gruiformes; family Gruidae; genus Grus; species Grus americana. The sequence continues at coordinate 25,158,097 of NC_072853.1, read as the reverse complement.
AAGTTATTTCCTCTCTTCTTGTTCCGCTTCTGTAAAACTGCAAAATCATTAACACGTTAATCATTTTGTAAATTGGCAAGGACGTTTTAATTGAATTTTTCTCTCCAAGTGGATATGGAGAAGGAGAAGAGCATTAGAGCAGTTAGGAATGAAAGAGGTCTATTAGATCTTGCTTTTCCCTCTGGGACACTCACTAAATATAAAATTGGATTCCACTTGCTGGTAGATTGGTGACCACAGAGAACACAGCAACATGTGTTTTCAGTTGCCTTCACAGGCCACTAGCTTCATTGCAATGAAGACCTCAGACACCCATTGAACAAACTGGAGGAGTATGTGAAATAAAATAATCTCCACAGAAAATGATCCTGGAGCCTTCTGTTTGGGAACTGCCGGCCTTGTGCCCTTGGTCCTCCCCAAGAATAAGCAATAGCGGTCTCCTGGTGGTCTCCTGGCCATGGCAATCAGGCTTGAATCTGAATTAGGTCTCAGAGAGCTGCAGTTGTCCCCAGCGCTGCAGCTACGGCCCTTGGTGAGAGGCTGGACCTGGGCTCCCTGCATCACGGCTTTACAGGATCCCTGTCCCCATGGCCTCATGTGCGGCTGGCGTCAGCGCTACGCTGTTGGGAAGGAGCTGTCAGTTTACTTTATTATTTCCATGAACAGCTATTAATCATCCTGTTTCTCTTAATTTTGTTATTTTCAGAGGCGCAAAAGGAACATTAAACAAATAATAAACTTCTTATGACTAAGGAGGATTAGAGTCAAATGCTCAAACAAAGGACAGCAGGGATTTAAGGAAAATTATATTTTCCATTTGTCTTTCTTCTACACCAAACCCCAGGGCAACAATCTCAGACAGCACATTTTGCAACTTTAAAGGAGCCTCAGCAGTTTCATTTCATCTCAAGAGTGGTACAAGGAAAACTTGTGAACAGGCACCCAGACAAAGCCATTGAAGTTCAGTTCAATCACGTGCTTTGGAGGAAAGCTGTGTGATATAAAAGGAAACATTTTCAAAATCATCTAAAAAATGACATCAAAGTCCAAGACCATGCTGGGGACCTGTCCTTTACAGCCACTTTGTGGCTTTTGGAAATGTTAACCATCTAATTTTGTGTAGATATTTCTCCATCACTCAAGACTGGGAGATATTAAAGGAAAAGTGAGAGGATTGCCCTCACAAAGCTCCCCTGAAGACGGACACAGCATCAGAGCCAGCAGAGGAGAAGTGGGAGGAAGTGAAGGAACCACCTTTTCTCCTAGAGAGGGGCCATGTCTCACCCGAAACCAAAGCCTCCAGACTGCCTACAAACATGCCCTTTCTGCAAAAATCAACCTGTACCTTTTTCTCAAAGGAATCCAGCTGGTACCAGAAATGCCACATGTCAGCCCAGGAAAGACATTCCTAAATAAATACATATTTTTAATAAATTCCAGCTTCAGCTGGTTACTGGTGGTGGATTGATGTATTATTATGCATCCATAGCTGAGGAGTTTACAGTTATCATACATATGTCAACAAAGAGAGTAACAACTATGGGTTATTTGTGATGGTGGGAGTAAACGGAGGATGATCTGGGATAAGAATGAATTGAGCAAATGAGGATACTACGGAAGAGTTTTGAAACAGGCATTCACACACCTTCATTTACTGCTGCCACGTTGGTTTGTTGCCATTCCTAACCCTGCCTCCAGTCTTTTCCTGGCATGATCCTGCCCAGCCAAGAGAAGTTCAAGGGCAACTGCTTAATGGCACAAAAAAAAAAAAAAAAAAAAAAAAAGAAAGAAGTGGAGAAAGAGTTTGAATATGTCCAATCCTGCCAAAAGGACAAGCTGTGTTCTGGAAAAAGAGGCGCAGGATCACAAGCAAAAGAAAGAGAGGAGATGCCTTCCTCATCCTTTTGGCGTGCAGGCTGCCTTAGTGCTTTCCTCCCTGCCTTTGCATAACAGCACCGGAAGCCTGTAACACATTTATTACTGTTGGAAACGCTGAGCCTGAACATGGGAGACGTGTGGGACAATGCAGATACTACAGAGCAGAAGCTGTGAATGCTGACACCAAGCGAGTTGCCAAAGCTGGCCATGAATAATGTAAGAATAGCTCCAGTCCTTTTCCTGCCCACACGGGGAGGTTTGAATGAATTCAGCGCTAATGTGCTCTCTGAGAACGTACGCTGCCAACTGTATTTTCATGGGGTAGAGTGGGAAAACTTAAACTCGGCCATCAAAGTTAAACTGCTTCGCATTTCTCTGTAAGATGATTACTGCTGAGCATAAACATGCATACAGTAAAAATGTCCCTTTTTCTGGGCAGAATGACTGCAGGTGACTTACAATCAGTGTTGGATGCTGATACCGCAGTGAGAACTTCCTCTATACCCCCCCTCCCCCCGCTGGCACAGCTCAATAGAGACGGTATTCAAACCCGCTGTTGCAAACAAATGGCTGTAGCTCCGTGAGAGGCACCTCTGCTGGGGCACACGGAGTGCTGCGTGGCGTACCCACAGCTCGGTGGCTGCGTGCCCACCGTTGCACTCTACCCTGCTTCGCTGGAGGGGAAGAAGTGGCAAATGGCACAAAACTGAGAAATTGAGTAAGACTAAAGAAGGTAGCCCAGGCAGCATCATCAGTGACTTTGGCAGAACCATGTTTGGGTTAATTGCTGTCATGATAATCAGCCAACTGCTCCCAGACTGAAGTATCCATGTTCTGACCGTGCAGGGGATCAACTGCATTCGTAGTGAAACCCTGCAGTGCTGCCTTCAGGGGCGTGCTGCAACGTAGGGAGGATTAAGACAGGAGGTAAAGGTGGTGCTCTTCCTCGTGGTCCCATGGATGCATTAGAAACTCTTATTTCTCAGTGATTATGAGCCGGGTTATCCAGACAAATTGAGGATGATTTGATAAAATTCAGCTCATTGTTCCTCTCACTGACTTAACTGTACCAAATCCTGATCAGTTCACACGAGTTAAGCCAAATCAGGGTAGAAGTGATGCATTGATTTATTAACGAGCTGCAATGAATTGGCAAACATTGAACAATACATTCAGGATCGATATCAGCAATACAACAGATAACCAAGATACCACCCACTTATGAAGTGGTAACATGCAACTATCCAAACTCCCTCTGACTGATTCCAACATGTGCCACATGCACACACAGATTTGTGCATGCAGTCACATACCCTCCCCCAGGCTGTGGGGGTCACAGACACCCTTCCCAGGCTGTGGGGGTCACAGACACCTTTCTTCATCTGGGTGTGCAGGACCTCCTGCCTGCACTCCCCCTGCCGTGGGAGGTGTGGGTGTCCCAGCTCTGTTCAGTCCTGCCCTGTCCCACATCCCTGCCAACCCAGATGTGGGTGGGTACCCCATCCCAGGAAATGACCCCCCCTGCACCCAGGCTGTAGGTTCTTGTGCTGCACCCATTCTGCAGGAGACACTTCAGGATCCCCAGGACATCTCCAGTGCCAACATCCATTTTGCAGTGTAAACTGATGATGGTAGAGGTAAGGTCACGCTTTTGCATGGCATCATGCAAAATGATTTCCTAGTTAGCACCAGTACATGACCTTTAAGAAAGCCCAGGAACACTTTGGATTTGGGTTCTTGAGCATTGCAATAGAAGTGGAAGGATTTACCAAATGATCTGCTAAGGAATAACTCCAAGAGCTGCTTTGTGCATGTGCAACAACCCCTCCCAGCCTCAGAGGGAAAGATCTCTCCCCACTATCTAGTCTTTGTGGGTTTTTTTCTTTTGCTTTGGTCCTACCCTTAAACTAGTCTCTCTTTCCATGAGACGCATGTTACACAAACTTCCTGCTAAAGTGAAAAGCATATCTCTGTCCACCTGAACTTCATATCCTGTTATTGCAATATGACAACTTGCAAGGAGTTTCCTCATCAAGAATGTAGTGTAGGGCAATAGATAGGCGTGTGTCGGCATGTGTTGTGGCTGTTTTGCTGTGTGTTGGTATAATGGGCTTCTGTGAAAAGTCACCTTTTTAATGGTTTGTAAAAGTATTAAGCAAGTATTAGAGTTTTACTCTGAGGGGGTAAAGAGGCAAAGAGCCCTGACCTACCCACGGAGGTGAGAACATTGCGGTTTGAGAGACTGTGAACTGATCTGACCCATATAAATAAAATACCTTTCATCATTCATCTGTCATCTACAGGGATCCCTCCTTTCTGCTAATAAGGGTATTTTCAGATCCTGAGTTATGGATTAGCAACTTTTGAGCTCTGAAACCGAGATATATTTTAACAGGTTTTAAGCTATGATATCTGATTCTTCAGGGGGCCCAGAGTCAGAAAGTCAAACAAACCAGAGCACAGTCCTTTCTGCAAAGGCCTTGGCCTGTGGTTAATGGAAACAGCAGAGTTTGCAATACTTATGTACTGTCTTGGCCAAGTTCTACATTTTGTTGAAGTCAGTGGTGATGGGGAAAAAAAATCATCTGATCTGTAGAAAGCCTCAGCTCTACTGGTTTGGTTTTTTTAGAAACATTTACAGAAGTCAACTCGGCACTATTTAGTATCAAGGTCTCCGTCATTCCTTGAATGAAGAGTAAGAGGACAGTGAATTTTGGAAAGCAACTAAATGTTACAGCATGAGAACTCCTTCTGGAATAAAAGTTTAAATAAGCGCCCCCTTTTCCATAAACCTTGGGTGGCTGGGAAACAACTTCTGCTCTGTCATTTTTCGGAAGGGAGAAGGGTCAGTGAAGACTGATGTCTACTTCTATGTGCAGAGCACATTTTACAAGAACAGGAAATTCATTAAATTTAATTTTAAATTTAATTTTAAATTTGTAATTCATTAAATCCTGGTTTTGATCCCAAGAAGGCAGGGGAGAGAAAACCAATTTTATTTGTCTTTTTTATTTCAACTCCTGTGGGCTAATTGTATCGGGGGGTCTGAAGTGATTCAAGTAGTACCAGGAGCACAGTGGGTGAAAAGCATCATATTTCACAGACGAGAAGGAAGAAATTCACCCTAGGCTTGAGCCTCCAGGGTGGAAAACCAGGAGAAACACACAGCTGCCATTCCACTGTAAACACCCTGACTCGCTTCTGTGCAGTGATAATGTTACTGCTTTTACAAAGAGACACTAAAATTGAAAATGTCTTTCCTTGTATTTAGAAGAGAGTACTTGTTCTCTAATTCAAATGAACTAAAGCAAACATAAAATATCTTTCAATGAAGAGCTAAGTCAGAAGTGCTATTAAACTGTTTGAGATTTGTACCTAGTCCTAGTCTGGGATTTAAGTGAATAATGTGGTCCAAAGGAGCTGTTAATCTGAAGTCAAAGTGTGTATAGATGAAGCATTGTTTTACTTTTAAGGACAAGATCCTATATTATAAAAGATTTGTTGACTTTTGCTTGAATAGTTTTGTGAAGTATTTTGTAAAGATTGAAAGTGGCTGTTCAAGGAGAACATGTAGTGTCCTGGTATCAGACAGTGCTACATTTGTAATAAAACCAAAGTATAATAATATAAGGAAAATACCAAAAAAATTTTTAAAGAATAGTATTTGTTTTTAAGATATTACTGCTTTCTTTTTTATTCCACTAAGAGCAGCAAAACCACATTTAATATACTCACTGCTTGGAAGCCAGTACCTCTAACAATCCTAAAAGATACCTGATGTGATTTAAAAATCCCATGCCTTGTTTCTGCACAAAAATTTGATCAAGTATATTTGGTCAAGATTTCTGTCATCTCAATGTGTAAATGACTGTCTAATCAGAAACACTTTACAAAAGGGTTTTGGTACAAAGTTCAGATTAACTCCCAAGCAATAAATATAGAGACTTTCTGCTGATGGTAAATATACATCATTGCAACTTAGTTTACTGAGCAAGTAGCAAAAGCTTTTGAGTTTCTGTCTGTATTGAACATAATTTATGTGACCTCTTTAGAATGAAGCAGACCCTGACCCCAAACATGATCTGAACATTGACATCTTTACTTCAGGCTTATGCGTCTTGTAAGTCCTCCTCATAGGTCTTGCTAGGACAGCTAACATCTGTCTGTATTAGTTCTAGACATCTTCTATAGACTGAAATGCCACCAAGCAAGAAAAACAACTTTGTGCTTTATCACTTGCGCTTCACTATGGGGCTCTGGAGTGACGCTTGGCTTTTGGGTATGGTTGAAAAGAAAGGAGTTCAGAACAAGTTTGTGAGGTACATGAAGGGATGCTCTTGTGACTTCTTGGTCTGCTGATGTTAATCTTGGACAACTTGCTAGACGAACATCTTGATCAATAGATGTGAACCCTGGAAATTGTGGGGTTGCTGTTCATTCCAAAATTCAAACTGGAATTTCTAGCAAAATGATTTCTAGGATGGACTCACATCTAATTTAAAGTGAGCAGGCTGGTGACTGTAAATAGTCTAATGGTACACGGCTGATGAATGACCAAGCAAGCATACTGTGGTCTTTTTATTTATAAAGTAAACTCACTACCTTCTGATTACACAAAGAGCAGCCCTATCCCTCAGCATCATACTGCCTGATCATACACTTAACCGAAGCAAAGAGCTGGTAGAAGTTCTCATCTCTCAATGATCCAAATATCCTATTTCTCAAATGTTCCAAATACCTTCCTTCCTCCAGGGCTTCAGTAATACTGGGATTTATTTGCAAACAGAATCCTAGTAATAAGCCTTACCACCAAATGCTATTTGCAGCTAAGCAAATATATGTAATAAAATGTAGAGAACTAACCAAATTCTAAAAGGGAATAAAATTAATGTCAGAAGTTAAAAATAGCTACTTTATGGAGTTCAGATTTATCTAGTGATGTAAATCAATTTAATTTAGTACGATTACGTGGCAGAAATATAGCCTAATACATCTTGGCTTGCCAAATGATGATACGTATGAAAGACCTAATCTTTTGTTAATTTTTCTGATGTGTATTAACAAATTCTGTATTTTCGCGAGCTGTTTCTGGTATACTTTCTATGTGGTATACTGCATAATTAAAACCTCAGCCTTTCTCTTGAGGTAGCTACTTATTTATTTCTGGTGATGAAACAGCAGAGCACCAGCAGCAATATAGATAGATGGCGATGTATTTCTCTAAATAGTGAAAAATCAAAGTGTATCTTTCACAGCAAAGAAAAACCTTTGCTTATGGGCTTTCCTTATTAAAAACAATTACACATGCTTGCTTTATTGATGCTTTCCTCAGAGAGAGAACTGTTTGAAAGGGCACGTCTAGAGAGCTGAGTGATGTTCGGTGGCAGCAGGTGCTCAGAGGATCCCTTGCAAAGGAGCGGTGCCCGTGCTGGAATCATCCTTCTGCCCAATTCCACCCCTTTGCTACAAAACCTACGTGGTGTTTCCAAGAACTGTGAAACGCATGTGTCAGCCCGAGTGTTCATGTCCCAGCTCAGTGATTAAAGGCTAGCTGTGTGTGCCAGGAAATGGAAATCTTCTATTATCCATCTCAGCCGAAGAAGTTGTTTTGGTGTCTGTTAAAAGGAATCGGTGAGTTCTGCCCAGGTTGAAAAGTAGCTCACAAAGCAGCTGGATGCGGTGGCTGAGCAGGAGGAGGAATAATGTGCTCCCCCGAAGGGATGCAAGCACCACGGTAACTCGTACAGAAAGCTGTAACAAGATTTTAGAAAAGTGATGTTTCTTTTGATTAATAGCCGATTCTGAGGGTTCTGAGACTGGAGAGGGACTCAATAGACATGATTTTTGTCTATTCTAGTTATGAGGAATAACTTAATCTAATGCCATGGGTAAAACTGACAGGGATCCAGGACTCCTGCGGTTATAAATCCAACTCCATCTCTGAGCTGGTCAACTCAGGTAGCTTTCTGACTCTGCCAGATAATGGTAAGATTGAAGTAGGAACAGCAATATAGACAGGGCTTGAACAAATGTATTCACAGTGATTAAATAGCCCGTCACTGGCAGCTATTCACTCTGGATTCTGTCAGCCCAACTGAATTCCCCTGGTGAGACCAGTGGCTCCATCAGTGGCTTCCAGTTGCTATCCTTAATGGTGGGGCTCACCCCTACCTGTAACAGGTCAGAGAGTACTCGGGGAGACAGCAGTGGACCCCAGGAGGAAGCTTGCACTTCCTCAGGTTGGTGTGCAGCCTGCTCGGTGCTCTCATTCCTTTCCCCTTCCCCCAAGCAGAGTGAAGCTTGCCAGGTGAGATGAAGCTCACAGAGAGGTCCTCTCCTCTTGCACCAGGAAGGGATCATGGGGTACGTCCTGGGGCAATGCTGCCTTTGAGACCTCATCCTGGAGTCACCATACGGGAGAGAGCACTCCCTTGTTGGGTCTGACCACTCTAAGGTGTTTTGTCAGTCCTAAATAGCAGCTTGGCTGGACTGTTAAATGCCGACTCCACCTGCAATACCGAACAGCCCACTCCAGTCCTGCCTGCCTCACCAGAGCTGGCTGCGAGGACTAGCTGAAGGTCTGGCAGCCTGGCTCTGCGGGCAGAAAGGTGGTTATTATCTAGCAGTGGTACTAGTAGACACTTGCCTCCTACGTGGGATGCGAGAGCCTTACACCGTGCTTGCGGAACGTCAATGGGATGATGCATCAGCTCTGCTTTCCCTGGCTTTTTGCTTCAGTGTCACTTGGGCTCGTGGGATTACTCAATAGCTGCATGGCCACCTTCGCCCTACTCATTGGGTCTTACAAGGATGATGCCTTCTAGGTGGGTAGATACTGGTTGACACATTGCCCTGTGCAGCTTGGTTAGGTTTTTATTCTGCAGTGGTATGGGCAATAATCAGCAGTACGGTTGCTTTGCAGCTTTAATCTTTCCCCACTTATCTTCTCCCAGCAAAACAATTTGCACATCTTTGCTCAGCTGATTTCTCCAAACTTGCCTGAAAGCCTTGTCTATGTTAAGTCAATACATAACAATAGGAAAATTTAAACAGAAAGCCACTTTCCTTGCTATTTAATTTGAGAAAGGAGAAAGGAGGGTTGATAGGTAATATACAGGACCCAGATTAGAGGGCGAATCAATCCTTGATATAACTCTATGGTTCAGCAGCCATGGATGAATTCTGCCTAGTGACGGGCAAAAATGTTGATAAAGCTGAAATGCCAGTGGGAGACAAGTGATGGGTTTCAAGGCGTGAGGCGAAATCAGTGTCCAGTTGCTAGGTGATACATGTCTAGCAGACCGCTCTTCTGAAAACATGAGTGCGGTTTTCTTTTGTTTTAGCAAATATGATTAGATCTAGCAAATCACATACATGCATGTACACGTCTCTCTCTCTTTTCGTGCCTCTCCTGATTGATGGATTGATTTATTTTTTTATAACCCATGTTTCTCTTTCTGCGCTGTTCTCTACAGTTAATGAAATCTAAGTGAGAGCCTTGTAGTAGCTGAAGAGGAAGTTTCGTGTGAGCTATGGAGACTAGATCACAAACTAAGCCATATTCTTCCCACTGAGCTAGGCTCTGAAGAAGAAGAAATTGGCCTCTGCTATTCCCTCTCAAGATGCAGGAAAGCCTGATGCTAGTAACTTGACTGCAACTGGAGCTTAATTGGCATTATTTCTGTTGTTGGAAATCACAGTGAATCTTCAGCACAATGTATATATATTTGCATTTCATATATGTGTTCCTACTTCCCTCACTTGCAGGTAGGACCGAACATCAGTCCTGAGTTGTTTGAGCTGCTACCAATAACAGGTTAAACCCCATATTATTTCACTGACTGGCCATTTAAATGTTACAGCACGCTAATTCTATTCACTTGTTCATTTATTAAGTAATGTCTTAACTGTGGGGCTGTTCAACATTGACTTGATTAGTGTAGTTGTAATAATTCAAAACTTCTGAGAGGGAGCAAGGAGTAGGAATAAAAACAAGGCATATGCACCAGTTTCTTATCAGCATGCTTGGCTTTCTTTGTGTGGTCACGGGACACAGTGCACTGTGTCTGTCTCTTCCCAAGGGTGTGCTTTGGGAGATAATGTCTATAAGGGCTGCTTTTGGCAGAAAATTCCAGACGTCTCCTGGATTCGCCTGGGAATTAACTCAGAAGTGGAATGAGTCTGGACAGTTCCTGAAAAGGAGTTGTCTTCCTTTCTCAGATGGTTATCCGTCATTTCGGGTTTCCTAGGCTGGGCGGTGCTTATTATAATCTAAGCTTCACTAACGAGGTCTGGCAAGGTCCTACGAGTCCCACAAAGTTAACTTAAAATTCAGCCATGAAGTCTGTTAGGAGTGTTGTGCTGCGTGCCTCTGGGAAAGGCAGAGCAGCAGCAGTTTGGGAGAGCGGGGTGCAGCGCATCCACCAATGGACTGTGTAACACCACACAACACCCTGCTACCTTTGCTCATGTTGAATTACGTGCTCTTCAAATGCCCTGGTCCGTATCCACAGTGCCTGTTTTCCCCGTCATTGTTATTTCTAAATCTGGATTTCCTTTGCTTCCCTTGGTTTTAATTCCTTAAGGAATGAGATACTGAACCCTTTGTAGAAAGGTAGCCCACAGCAAAAGTTCAGAAGATGGCTGCGACATGCTTGTGTCCAGCAACTCATATGATTTGCCTCCCAGGTCAGGCAACGATGCTTTTGGCAGAGCTTCCCTGGCACCCACCTGAGATTTAATCCAAAAGCAGTATTTGACTTTCTAAACTACCAAATGTTATTATCTCTTCTTACAAAAAAGCATTTTTTCCTGTGCATGCTCATAGTTTAATGCAGAAAATGTAACATCACAAAGAGCAGCAATATGCTGAGACCTCTCCTCAGGATAGAATATGGCTTAAAATTCCTTTTATGTTCTTTGAAAGTACAAGTGTGCCTTGATATTGCTATGATATTGAACCCACTTCTGGCTTTTTGTTCTGGAGCTCATCCCCACAAATAGCCTCCTTCTGTTTCAGGCTAAGGTTCACAACATCGCTGGAAACAACCCGCTAATATGGTAGAGCACTACCCATCAGAGCCGAAAAGTGTTGTGTCACTTCTCTGCAGCTGTGGCAAACTGCCTTGACGTTGTGCATGGTTGCCGATGATATGCAAACATCCGTGCAACATGACCTGCTGACCCACCCCAAAATGGTTGGTGATTGCTCTGGAGTTTGAGTCAGAAGCTCAGATGGCTGTGGAGCACATGGTTTTTACCTGTTCTCGTGGGGGGCGAGGAGGGGTAGGCCAAAGGTCTATGTATGAAAAAGGCAGAGGGGCAGCCCTGGGAGGGACCCTCTCCTACTGCTGTACCCATTGCTCTAACCCTTTCCTTAGTGGCAAGAGCAAAATGGCTTTGCCATTGAATGTACGACTAACTTTTCCTGCGTGTCTCCTCCATCACCTGCACCACCCTCTGCTTCCCCAGCAGCTGCAGACTCCTTTGGCCTCTCTCTTGCCCCTCTCCAGCCTTGTCCCCGCTCTCTGCACAGGTCAGCATAATGACTCCAGCATCACAGTAAGGCAAAATCCCACCCAAATAAGGGACATGGCTGCTGCCTTAGGAGGGATGAAGGAAGGGAGGATACATCTATGCTCTGTTTGGAGTATATTTGCTCATATTTAAGGCTTACAGCCTGGTGGTTTTTTAGGAAGCTTTCATTTTTGCTGTCATTACCATGTGGACAGAGCAGCCATTGGTGTCCCCAGTCTCCACTATATATCCTGCATTCCTACCCCCAGCTGCACTGGACAGACAGATCCTAGAAGCTCTCCAGAGCTGCGTGCTGGGCCCAGGCAGTGCACACACCGCCACAAACCTGCCCAGCATCCCACATCCAGCAAGGCAGATGCACAGCCTGGGTCGTATTTGTTCGTGCATGCTCAAGAGGAATAACTCTCCTTGTAGGAAAGCAAATGTGTTAGAGGCTTAAAGGGGCATTTTGACAAAAATCAGCTCATTTAAATGGTGTTACTCCAGGACACTTAGAGGTTTGGTTTGTATAATTTCAACATCCCATTGTGTCTGATAGCATCTTTTCTCCCTGCAGTCCTCAGGCTCATAGGCTACATCTGTTCTTCTGAGCAGAGCTGTCTGGATCCATTCGGTAGCCCTGCAGCCAGGGGGTAGGACACTGCTCCTGAGCATGAGTGAGCTCTACCCCCTCCGCCCCATGACACGGACATTTTGGCAGTGGTCCTTGGCATCACTGTCCCCTCAGTCGTGACTAGGCAGGGGCCAGGAATGTGCCCGTTGGTTGGCACGGCCGAAACTGGTGCTGGGGTATGGACAGCTATGGGAGATTGCCCTGTGGAAGTCCAGGTCAAGTTCTCCTCTAGTTTTAGGCATAAGTCTAGGTGCTCCTTCTTTACAGCTACCATGGCTTCCAGATACAGCCAGCTGAAATTTCTTGTAGACAAAGCTTTCCCAATTAAAATATCCCACATCTATTTTTTTTTTCCACTGGAAGATGCTAATTCAGGTGAAAACTTTTAGATTTTCTATGGAAAATTTTGAAAACAATAGCTTAATTTTAAACATTTACAGAATTGAGCATTTCCAGATCAGGAGAAAAAAAAAAAAAAAGAACCCTCTATAGTTGAAATATTTTTTCCTCCATTTGAATTCATTTTTAACTTCCTGAAGAAAAAGAGATGCTTCATTTGACATTTTTCACTTTACATTTCCACTGAGAGAACCTCAGTTTTCCAAATAGCTTTGGTTTTTCTTCTGAGAAATTGTCAGATGTAACTTACAACTTACATTAAACTCTCATCTTCAACAGACATGATATAAGCTCCTTTAACTGTGAAAGACGAATTGGTTTTGCCTGAACTACAAATATATTAAAAACACTTCTCTCTTGCTTGTGAATCAAGTACTTTATTTCTTATTCAGGAAAAAAATATCCTGCTCACATAACAGAGGCAGGGGTGGCATATTAACATCATTATTTAGACTTGAGATCACCAAATGGGATTAATTTTAAGTAATCAATGTCCGGAGCTGACAACTCCAGCAGCTATTCAAACTACTTCTAACAACTTATGAATTCAGAATTTATATTGTTTTTCATGCAAAAAGTATGTGACACTGTTTCAGCTCAAAGGCTCCTTTCCCTGAATGTCCTGGTTGTAGCAAAACCAGCAGATCTTCGTACGAATTCTGTGTGCCTTAGGTCACGCTGTGCCTTTGATGAATACAGCCAGGTCCTGTGACTTTGCTGCATTTGCAGTAGAGATTCTCCGTACCCACTGTTCTCTTTCCACTCCAGCTGAAGCTATAATCAGTGGTTGTGGAGACCAAGACTTTTATTAGTGTATTGCTCTATTGGTTTTATTTGTGGGGGTTTTGGGGGTGTTTTTTGGTTTTGTTTTGTTGTTTTGTTTTTGTCAAGAGATTGGCAAACTTTTCCTCAATTCCCGTTTCCAGTAATGAGCTCAGAGCAGCAGGAAAAAACCCCAAAGGCATGGAGACCAGCCACGCTCCCGGGACTATCGTTTCCAAGCAGATACACTGGGATCTGGAAATGCCAATCTGTCAATACCAGGAATGCTTTAACCGTCTAACATGCTGGAACCAGTTTCAGCTTCCCGTAATTCCCTTTGCTTAAGTGGAATTACTCCAGGGGTAAATGTGGCTCCTGATGCTATGTGCAAAACAAGCCGGTTAGGTTCTAATGTGTACAGACTCTGGAAAAAATAATAAAGAAAAAGACCTTAGAGGAAGATGACGTATATTGTGGCAGCTACTCTGGCTCAGGAAAAATACCTTAATTTATCAAAATTAATGAGTTTATTTAAGATTACTCTATGCTAAAAAATTCTAGAATGATAATTACCTAATCATTTTTTTAAATAACAAGGCCACTGATTTATGGAAAAGTTCACGTGGCCTGTAAGACCACAGTTCCTTTCTGGAAGGAGAAGAGACGATGTAGATGTAAGGCAAGGCCAACACGCATCATTAAAAAAGAAAAAATCCAACAGCACAAACCCCCATTTCTTCGGGAAGGGGAAGGAGTGCTTCTGAGCATGGGACTTTTGCAGGTTAGGCAATAAAAGGGAAATGAAGAGTCTGTCATAGCAGAGGCACCGATCTTCTGCTTGCCCAAGAGAAAATGTCAGGTTTCCTGGGATAGGTTTCTATTCAGACACCAAACAAGCTGAAAGGGATGCTGTGAGGGTCATCCTCCCCTGCTGCAAAGTCACGTCTCTGCCGGCGGCTCCCCAAGGGCATTTCTCCTGAGAGAGCAGGCAGTGCTGACATCCCAAAGGGTCAGTGAAAAGGCAGTGGCTTTGTCTTGAAGCCTGGGCTTGGCAGGATCTCTTGCGGAGCCTTTAAAGCCGCCCCCCCTTCCCTGCTGGTGTTGGAAGGGGTTGTTCTCCAAGAATGGCGATTGCACAGGGTCCCCAGTGACCAAGGGGCATTCCGGGATATGTTCCTGGATGAGCAGGGATTATGGACACCTTCAACTCACCACTGCAACACCTCAAACCCAATGCATCTGCAGCCAGATTTTCCGCTGGTGGGGACCTTATGATAGCTTATGCCTGCAGCATTACATCACTGAGCTGAATCCGGCCTGGGGCCAAAGCACTCATGGTTTAATGTAATGAGACATTACCCTTTTGGCTACAGCAGAGCGATGACCTTGAATGATGGCAGGAGTACTAATCTGCAGAGCGTTTATGTGCAGTTCTAAATGAGATTAACATTTGCTGTGTATTCGGTTGTTTGGTAACGATCTATCATTTCACTTTCCAAAAGGGAGCAGCAATGGCCAGGGTGATTTTCTAGAGAGCTTGCAAAGTGATAAACCCGGCAATAGTGCAGGATACCTGCAGAGAACCCCAGAAACACCGTACTCCTCTTTTGTGTCAAATCCCTTGTCCCCTGGGTTTTGAAAGCAGGCTTCAAAATTTTTGGTGTATCAGATGTATCACAAAGACAGTGGACTGAGTCCACAATAGATACCACTCACAGCATAAAATATTTGGTCAGTCTGCCAAACTGAGGGTGTCTGACCTGCTAGGTTCACTGGGCATTGCTCAGTCCTCAAGACTTAAAAGACCAATAACTGTGTTTAGCTACTTATAATGTGATGTGCTATACCATTGTATGGCGCAATATGTCAGAGTGAAAGGACACCCAAATAGCTCATGTCCATTAACAGTAAAAGGCCACGTATAGCAATCCCATAAGTCATACTTGCATTTCCCATGGGAATTGAACAGACGGTTTGATAAGCTGTTCTGCACAGCATCCTAAAGCATTCTTGCAATGGGGAAAGATCATGTTTAATTTTTACAGTAATTTTGTGGTCTCAGAAAATCATTGTCATAGTGAACTGAGGTGATGGGGAGCTTTAATCTCGCTGCTGTTTAAACAATTCAGGGAGGTGTTGTTAGGAGCGCTGGTAGCCATTGCCACTGCCTGGGGTGGCACCACGACGCACCAGCTTGGAAGTAATGACACCACATTTGAATTATGGATGCAGCGGAGACCTCTGGGAGGTGGTACACGTGCCTCTTCCGCTTGGTGCTGGAGCACTGTATGAGCCACTGGGTACCTGAAAATGGCACCTTCTCATAGGAAATGAAGAAAAGAGAGATACTCATGTTTGAGTGCTTCAATTACATTGGTTGCAAGCCTTCTACTTCGTATTTATAATTGTGGGAAAAGTGCAACACTTGGAAAAGATCAGCCTGAACTTGAGGCTGGAACTACACATGCCTCCATGCCCTCTGCTTCTCACGGCTAGGAAAATGCCTTTTTTTCCTTGAAAAGATATAAGAGGGATGGTTACCTCTGCTACCTCAACCATTCCCACTCTTTGCATCTTGCCATTGGATAATCACAGCACGCTGGCTCCCAGCTCGCTAGAGAGGACAATACCTGTCTGATACGGAGCAAGCTCCCAGGGCAATGGGAACTGCTCTGCCCCGCTTCTGGGTCTGCTGAGCAGAAGCATCTGGATTTGCTTCTCTGTGTCTCCCAAGTTAGGCACTTTTTAAAAGGTTCTTGATACTGCTGTGTGATTTTTTAAAAAATTAAAACAAGCAAACAAACAAACAAACAAAAATGTGGGATATCAGACAAAATTGCCTGTGTCTTAGTGTTGCATTTGATCATGTACGACCAGCAGCAGCTCAGTCCTTTGTCTTCTTTCTCTGTCTTATACCTTCTCATCTATATGTACCTTTTCAGTGACAGTAACTTTTTGATATGTTTTAGCACCAAAATTGCTACCCAAAACTTCTGCGAAAAGAAGATCAGAAGATGAAAAATCTCACCAAATAAAACTCTAAAAACATTTCCTATGAAGTTTTTAATCATCTTCCATCAGCTCTTGACAGAACTACTTCAGTTCCTGGGAATTATTTATTCTGTTGCATATCTTATTGCCTAAATGAATGGCAAACAGGACACAGGAAAGAGAATGACCTGAGGAAGACTGATTGCCATGTTGCAGGGAGGACATGTATATATCTATATCTATATCTATATCTATATCTATATCTATACCTTTCCTTCACTCTCATGCTCTTGAGAGAGTGTGATGGACATGGAAACAGGGACAGATCTGGGAGGTGTTTCTTCTTGCCATGTGACATGGGTCACATATTGCTTTCTTCTAACACAAAGCAAGGAACATCATTAGCTTCGAGAAAACGGTGCTGCCAGTGCTTTTTCCTGCATTCACCCCTTCTGTTTCCATGTAAGACTCCTTAATTTTTTTTTTTTTCATGTTTCCTAGTTGGTCTCCTACATCTTCTCACTCCTCTGTCCAGCTGCAAAAGCTCTCTCTGGTTTTTTTTTCCTTCTTAAATATGTTATCACAGAGGCGCTGATTGGCTTGGCCTTGGCCAGTGGTGGGTCCGTCTTAGAGCAGGCTGGCATTGGCTCTATCAGACACAGGGGAAGCTTCTAGCAGCTTCTCACAGAAGCCACCCCTGTAGCCCCCCCCCCCCCCCCAAAACCTTGCCACACAAACCCAACACACTCAGTTTTAAAGGAGGAACATATATATCCTACTAGCTCTGAAATGTAAATAATAGGCAGAACCCAAGGCAGCCAAGCTACAGTGGTAGAGAAACCCTTCTGTTTCTGGGTAATCAAACATTTGCGTGATTAAATTCAAACTAGGTAACATACTGCTTTCACAGAGTACCTTGTTTCTCCCTTGCTACCTTTAACAGCCTTTGGACTCTTCAGTCTTTCACATGTGACTCTGACTCTATTTCTTAAAACAAATGCTGACACCTGCTTCAAAAAACAGTATCTCCTGGGCCACATAAAATGTGAAAGCTTGGTAACCCTAAAGCAATTTCAGATTCTTGGCTCGAAGGCGGTGCTAATCATAAGCCAAAGACCCCAGTCATAACCAAGGTGCTGCAGTTTAGCTTGCTGTATTTCTATCGCTCTGCAGTCTTGCAGTTTTCATTTCAGAGCATGCTTGCTTTTCCCCTCATGATCCACATTTTAAAATAAAACTAGAGGTTTGTTGTTACAACATAACAGCAATAGGGGTATTTCTCTCAAGCATAAAGACTGAGTGGAAAATCCTCCTGCTGGCCCCTTCCTGAGCAGGGAAATTCAGAGGCAAACTTAAAATATCTTTCTCAGTTTATTCTAGCATCTGTGGTCATTTCAAGGGTCTTTAAGAGGATGCATGAGTTTGCGTAAGACCTGCAGCATCATGCCTGAGCTTGAAGCTCTTCAGAGAATCCACCTGGGAAGAAGGTGTTTAACATCTCCCAGCTACCCCGGTCGGCTTCTGTCAGGCTTCAGTGTCTTTATGGCTCTGTTTACAAAAGAGCAAAATCCCCAGTTTCCAATTTGAATGCCACTAGTCTTTTGTAACCTTAGAAAGCAGAGTGTAGCAAAACATGAAATTTGCTCCTTTTTCATTTCCACTCCACACCCCCCCGCCCCCTCCTCTCTCCTTTGAACTGTTCTCACCGCTTGCCAGTGTAGTACAGCTTGTTAACTGGCTGCCACTCTGATTTTTCACAAGTTTGCCACGTTGCAGTGACAAGACCATGTCAGGGCCCAGATGCTTCAGAGTAAATAAATAGCACATCTGGGATCTGGAAATGGGCCGGCTCTATATTATGGAAAAAGCTGGTGTGGAAACACATCCAAAGAATACACAGCTGGAAACTGTTAACTCTGGAAGGAAAGTTAAAAAAAAAAGAAAAAGAAAAAGGAGGCAAAAACTCAGGAATTACTACTGCTGGAGATCTTGTGCATTATAATTGCTGAGAAACAGAAACTCAGTTTACACAGCAGTTAAATTAATGGCATTCCTGAAAATTTGATAGTTTATGATAATTGACCTCAAGCAACATAAAGGCAGCACAGGGTGGGAGTCTTGACTCCTCGCTGTCTGGCTTTCTTGGATGTGTTTGGTAACATCCCAGCTATTTGAATGCGCAGGCGAGCTGGTGGGAGGATGTTGGTGGTAGAGCGATGCGACTGCCCTTCTGGAGCCACGCTGCTGAGAACCGCCGCAGTTTCCCAGGCCCCCGAGCAGCCTGTGTCACTCAGGGTGTGCCGGCCCCAGAAGCGCACAGTGGAAGGAGACCGAAACGGAGGCAGCCGCGCTCATTGCATCACTCCCGCAGCCGGAGGAGCAGCACCCCTGGTAGATGATTCAGGAGGGTGAATCAGCACAGCTATGGAAGGGGCTGCTCCCACCCACTCTCTGAGCCAAAGCCACGTGCTGCTTCCACCGAGGGCAGGGCAGAGCTTCAGCAAGGTAAAACCAGGACAGGGGAGGCAAGAAGGAACCCAAAATAGAATGAAATTGTATCTTTGGACTTTTGGTTTTTTGGACAAGAATCCTTGCATTTAAAAAATCTAAGCCAAAGCAACAAAGCCTCAGACAGTGAAATGACTGTGAGCAATTATATTAAGCATTGCTCCAAGGGAGGCACGCATCATGCAGAAAATCTCTTACTTTTCACATGGGCACCAGTCCTGGTGTAGAGCTATCGATGGAGCACCAGACGCTGCCACAGTCCCCGTGCTCAGCATGTGCCTCTCCTTCCAGACTCCAGTAAAACTCTTTAATAGCTCTGAATGATCCTCTTTTCCCCGGATGAGATAACCATTGATTGCAGCTCAGAGCCAGTCAGGCTAAGGCACCAGGTAGCCTCCATCCAAAGGCAATGCAGCAATAGGTGCATCACACATTGGAGATGAGAAAACATTTTTTCACTTACTTTTTTTTCTCTCTTGTTTGCCAGACTTCCTTTCCCTGGTACACATTAATTTGGATTTGTCATTGCATAAATGGAAAATGTAGTAACAGAGCAAATCCAGGTTTCTAGATCAAAATACACTCACTTGGGCAGCTTTGGGTCTATGTATAAAATAAGGCTAGTCTGTGGTAGAGGTAGGTGATGCTACAGATGCTTTAGTGTAGTCTTGTATGTTTAAGAAGCCCTTTAGTGTGCCAAGCCAGATGCCATTTCATTTTCTGCATGACTTATATTGATGCCTGAGTATTTCCTAGCATTTATTTTATTTACCCTAACAACACTCTGTTTCCATTTTACAATTAAGAAATAGGATATTTTGGCAAAATCCTTAAAATATTTTGGGCAGAAGAACCTCAGAACCGTCTCTGAAAGCTTCCTGCACCACAGATGTAGGGGTGTGGAGTGAAGAGACCCATGTTTGGTGCCTCTGTCCCTTACATGGAGCACGGGAGGGACAGACAGGTCCAAAGCCACGAAAAGCCAAGTGTGATTTTGCCTTCTACCTGAGGAAGATCAAACCAATTCTTCTGTCTCCAAGGGGTTGCCGTTCTCATTCAGACTGTTGTGCTGGCCGCTGAGGCAGCCCCCTTGCACACACCCCCACCTGTGTTTCTGCTGTGCCATCATTTATCCCTTATTAAGCCCTCTGCCCTTATTCCCTTAATTCAGGTTAGGCCGAAGGCAAGTGTCTCGTATGCACGGAGAAGAAACCTAAAGCCTGAGGCTAAGAACATGATATTTTGGGAGACTCAGAGTTAGATCAAGCAAATTGTGTTGAGCGTGCCCATGTCAGCAAGCCAGGACCATCTGCTTGCCCTGCCGCAGGGTGTTCTGTGCTTCATCTGTGGATTACTAGCAGTGCCAGCAGCAGTTATACTTTCACTATAGTCGTCTCTTGAAGCCCCAAGAAGGACTGGACATTAGCTGCTCTTACAGACACAGCTGGTTATATGTCAGGATATTCGGTTCAGTTGTGTTATTAAGAATTAAATGAAAGAAATTGTATGGCCTGGGCAATGCAGGAAATACATACCATAAAACCAATCTGCAGGAATTTCTGAAGCTGTGTTAATCCAAACAAAACAAAATATCCCACAGAAGGCTGGAGGCAAGTCCTGGCTTCACAGCCACTCAGCTCCCTCTTCCCCAGAGATACTTTGAAAGTGACCCTGCTCACTTTCTCAAAGAAAGGCCTGGAGTACCCACCAGAGGCTGGTGGTGACTACATGGATTTGTTTTCTGCAACCATAGGACCCTCTTTGAGGATCAGGGACAACTGGGGAGAAATAGGATCCACCTGACAAATTGGGACAAAAGCATTGTTGCCAACAGGCTGCCCAATCTGATGAAGAGCGCTTTAAACTAAGAACAATGGGGAAGGGAAATGGTCCACAGCCTCCAAGTGAGGAGGAGGTGGACCAGGCTGGTAAGCAGATGATGCAGGGTGATGCAAACAAGAGAGAACATGTAAATAACAAAGCAAGGGCAAAGGGAGCCCACCTCAAGTGTATGCACATAAATAAGGATGGGTCCACAGGGCAGCATTATGGGGAAAAGTCTCATACCTCTTCCAGGGTATCAGTGGGTGTCTCTCTGTTCTTTCACTACTGGGTGGAGTGGAGGCACTTGGGGCACACATACCTCCATTTGTGGATCTGTGATGGTGCTAACCCTGATCGCCATTGACACTGGGCCCTTTCGTCCCATGGCTGGTAGGAGTGGTGCAAAGCTGGCCACAAGTGGCGTGTGGTCCTGCTGCAGTTGTGCCAGGCCTTGCAAGTTGGGCATGGTGCTGCAGTGTGTCAGGCCTCAGTGGAGCTGCTGGCTTTTAGTCTGCCTTTCAGAGTTCCCCTGTACGTAGTCACCTGTCTGCATGCTCACTCTGCCTTGGTCCTGTAGACATTCATGGCAAAGCTGAAGCACACGCTAGGAGCCTATCTAGCCATTTGACCCAGAGTAACAGGGCATGTGTAGCGTCATGCTGGTACTAGGAATTTTGTGGAAGATCTGGAAGAAGAGCAAGGAGTTGTGGAAAATCTGGGCAGTGTATGTGACCACTAGGCTAGTTATCCTATCCATTAATGTTTTATCATGTCAACAAGGGCCTGTAAGATGATGGTGGTGGTATAGCCATAAAAGACATGTGAACAACATGGGGATGTGAATCCTGTTGGTGTCACCACTTCCTAGCACGGGAATTGCTTCTGATCCCCTCAGGGGGTTAGTATGACAGCTGTGCTGGGGACCAGCAAGATGGCATCACTGTCTACTGCCCTATACCAAATTATTTGTCAAAAATGTTTGGGGGCTGCTGAGTTGAAAGGGTCAGGAACACTTCCCTCTTGGTGAGCAGAGGAGCCCAGAAGGTGGCATGCTGGTCCTGGATGACGGGTTAAACCTTGGAACAGTGTGAGTGCAATGGACTCCCCCAGTCACCTGCCAGTCACTCTACACCATGCCTAAGGGGTTGTCACCCTCGGCCACTGGTCTGCTGGGCCCAAGCTCTGCTCGGCGCAAGCTCTGCTCTCAGAGAGGAGGATCCTGTCCACGCTGTGTCCTGGTTTGGTGCCAAAGACCTCAGGCATTTCTCATCCTACAGATCCTGCAGCACAAACTCCTCTAGATTGGGAAGCTCAGCCCACCAGGTGTCCTCTCCAGAGCCCTGAGGAGGAGGCTAGCCCGGTGATGGGCATCACGGGAGCTAGGGGACAGGCAGCAGCAGGAGCGAGTGCATGGTGGAAGGGAGCATGTTGTCACAGTGAGTGCAAGGCATGCTTCAGATATGTATGGAGTACGCATGGAGCTGATGAGCGCTAGAAACGTCCATGGTTGCAAAGGGCTGCAGAGGAGATGTTACACATAGTGTGCTTCGTGCAGCACTGGGGTACCTGCTCTGTGTCAGAGAGTCTTAACCTTGACTATTATGTGCGTGGATGGCTTAGCAAAGGTCTCAGCAGGACTCAGTGTTGTCATCACAAAAGCCAAGAATGGTTTTGATTTGCCAAGCAATTAATTGTAGCAAGTAGAACTTCTTCAGTCAAATCCTAAATATCTTTTGTGTAAACTACTCTTAGACATTAACAGACTTGATAATTTTTTCTCTTGGAATCCCCACATAGTGACAGTAAAAATAGTTTTACTTAGTACAGCTAAGTGTAAACAAATGATTAAAAGCTCAAATACGAAAATCTGTGACTTTGATAGGGCTAGAGTTCTGCTCAGAGCCATCTAGAAATTTCGGGGCTGGTTTTACATTGGTGATGCTTATTCCAGATGCTGACTGTTTGCAGAGGTGGGCCAGATTTGCATAGGTTTGCATTCATTTCACAAGCTGAACCATGGCTTTCTAGTGAAAGCTTGGGTTTTGGAGCAGAGTTTGCAGCTAGTTAAATTATTGCAGAAGAACAAAAAGCCGAAGTCACCGAGCAATGGGCCAGTGCCTCTCAGTCTGAATTTGCTTGTGCTTATTTGAAAACATGCCTTTGGCCCATCTGGTTGTGTAAGTTTGTTTGTTTGTTTGTTTCTTGGGTTTTTATTGTTGTTGTTGCTGCCCATTTGTTGCTTTTTAAGGACAATGTGGCTTTAGAATTAGTACATAATGGAAAATGTTACGTCAAGTATTTCATTGAGCTTTCAGTTTAATCTGTTAAAGATGACTTACTGATACACTGATTGTTTTCATTAAAAAGGGAGAGGTCCCTATTTCTAAATTTCTCTAGAATTCTACTTTGTTTATTTACAAAGTATAATGATGCTGGCTGAACAATCTTTTAAAGTATCACTTTTTTTTTTAATAGTAGTGTTTTGTGTGGTTATTTTTAATAGGATAGATAGGTTAGAACTTGGGCTGTGTGAAACACGGACGACCTAATTCTAGATAACAAACCTCAGGTTTTCCAAAGATGTGTTTCCCTCCTATCCTCTCAAGACTGTCAGCACAAAGCCCTCTCCATGCCTGAACTTGGCTTTGGAGGGAGCACGTTGCCTCTGAACAGGCAGGTGGTTGAAGAGGTTGGAAGAAGGGTCAGTGGAGACCTGGGACCATCGCCCACACTCCCCTCCGGAGGCTGCTGAGAGCAACCCTTGGCCCGTGCGGGACATGGCTGGTACCTCACAGCCTGAGAGCATCCTGCAAAAATGCAGACTAGCAAAATCAGAGTGCCTGTCAGAAGCACCGAGCATTTTAGGCCCATGGCTTTGGGGCAATTTTCGCATGACCGTTTCGACAGGTCACGTCAATCCATCTCTGGCACGCTCAAACAATTGGGACTACATCTGTCCCCAGAGGTTGACCAGACGCTTTCTTGGCCAGATAAAATGGTCATCCTTGCCAGGTTTTGAGTACATTATGTGGCTGTAATATTCCCATCTACAATCCGCTATTCATTAGCATATGCTGAGTGCCAGTGTTAATTGCTTTCTCATCCTATGCCTGTGTGGTAGGAGAGCTCGTCGCTGGCTGCATGGTGGTCTGCAGCTCTTGTCTGGGTTCCTACCAGGAACTTTTTTGGGTCTCAGGAATGTACATTTCCCAGAGAGGATCTGTTAGCTTATCATGAAGACTTGCAAGGTTGTGTAGGTCAGGATAGCACATGAGTTCCCTCAGTTGGGTAATTAATTTCTGGTTGTAGGATTAATCTTTTCTCTTGTTGATCTCGTGTCCTTTTCTCTTGTATTAGACATCTGAAAGTGTCTTGGATCAACACAAAGTCTCTTACTAGCATTGCATGTAAATTCACAGTGGTGTGTCTGTACCTGCATCTTCTATTAGTCTATTATATTTAATTTTCACCTTGTCTTTTGTAGCTTTCGTTGTACATTTTTCCCCTTGTTGACAGCCTGACCCTACTACTGAATGGCTTTATGATAGTGATCCGGCTTCCCAGTGAACTAGCAATTGCACAGGCGTGCAGTTCTTAGATTATATTCACTGGCTCTTTTTCTTCAAGTTACGTATTTAAAAACCTAGGAGGAACAGTCAGCTAAAGCTATTTGAATTTTTTTTTTTTTAGCTTTGTGCTCAAAATAAGAAAAAGAAAACAGGACAAATAGTGTACTTGAGTTGAATCAAAACAATGTTTTGGGGGGACGATTGGTGAAACTAATTGAAATATTTGCTTATGTTACCAAATTTTATAATTTTGCTTAATCTTTTAACTTAGGTTAGTTTCATTTCATATTTCATAATACAATAAGAAAAGTTTCATTAGGAAAACAGCTGTGTGAAACGTTATAGCAGTTCCAAAAGTAAACACTTCATGACAAAATAGTTCTGCATTGACAGCTTTATTCCCTCCTCAAGATTTCTTGGCTTAAAAACCTTTCACCAAACTAACTCAACCTAAAATCAGAATTCCTGTGAGTTCGACTGCTATTCCATGTTTGGTATATTCACTACTAATTTTTATATACATATGTAGTGTCTCTGATATAGATATAGCATCCTTGTACCAGACATCTTGGTACAGAAAGCCTTTTCCTTTGAGGGTTTTTTCCTGCATCTACTAGTATTAATTCCTTGGTAGGTGTTAGAAACCTTTCTTCTAGTGCCAAAATCTTGCACTGAGCCCATGATGTTTTCCCACAAAGTATTCAGTGTACTGCTTTTTGCGATTAGCACTGTTTTTCGTGTACATTGCCCAGAGTGCTAATCAAAACAAATGGAAATACTGGACAAAACCACTGCCACTAAGGAACAGAAAAATCTGCCTCTACATCTCGCTCGTTCTGCACAGGAATGAAGTTCTAAGCGGTAACTGCTGCTGGTGCACCAGGCGACTCTCCATCACCACCTCACTGCTGTCACCGGGATATTGTCAGGCACGTCTTGAACACTAATTCCATTCTTTCTGATGTTCCTTTTCAAAGGGAATACTTGTCTCTGGGCATTTTATTTTATTTACTGTGTCTTAACTGTCTTCTTTTTAATGCTTATTGGTCCATGCTTGCTTTACTTTCTTCTTTCAAAAAAACCCTCTTTTTGATCTTCTGATTTTTTATAGTCGGATATTCATATCTGAACTGGAATGGACAACCCTATGCATTGTATATTGGTGGTTTGCTCTTTTTGCAATCTACTGATGGCAAAGCAGTTAAGAAAATATTTCTGGAGGCTACAGGCTTCCTTTTGACAGGAGAAGAGTCCTTTCTTCTTTATGAAAATACAGAAGGAACTAGAAAAAAACCAAGAAGAAGGAAGGAAAAGATTTTCTTTCTTGCTAAGCCAATATATATGTGTGTGTGTGTATGTGTGTATGTGTGTGTGTATATGTGAGACATTTTTCCAGGATTTCTGTGTTCCTGGAAAAGCGTCTTACAAAACCAGTTTCCAAAGTTAGTGTCCTTTCATGATGTATTGACTTCTCTCCTTTTGAAGGAGAAACTAGCAATGTGTTGAGATGCAAACTCAATCACCAGGCTCTCATTTCCATATCTGGCAGTGACAATACCTTATTTTCCTCTCCCTGATACACTGATAAACAGTCAAGATAAACAGAATTATATTCTGGAGAGCCATTCCCTGACAAAAACCACAGTGTTTTGGATCCCAAACCACTCCCTACTTAAATCCTTTCTCCCCTTTTAATTTATCTATATCCTCAAGCCCTGAAAATTTAATTAAAGTAACTCAGTACTCTGAACCTTTCACTGATCTTCCTGTACCACTGAAGGGGATGTTGGGCGTTTAAAGAAACACTGCTCTGACTTACCAAGTGTAGTGATACTATGGGAAACAAAGAATAAGATATTTATTGAAAACCATGCTCATTTTTTTCTCTGTTGCTAATATTAATATCTTTAACTCTGGACACCGTAGGAAAAAACATAGTATAATATGTTGTAGGGGCACAGCTAGCAGCAGGAATATAACTGAAAACCACTCGAGGACAGTTCCAGCCTCCCCCTCTAAAACATGGACAAACTTTCAGAGCCACATGGTCAGGGCTGCTGGTGTGTGTCCCTCTGGCCACCTTCTTCTCCTTGTGCAAAGATCGGTACTGCGAGCGCGTGTTTCTGCCCTCCTTTCCTAATTATCCATTTTGGCTACCTCCTTTCCTTCAGCAGCTTTCTTCCCCTTCCACCAGCTATGTCATCTTCTGCAAGGAAAAGGAGACATGTGAAGATGTAAAATTAAGTCATTTGTTAGGTTGCCTGTGAACATCTGGAGAAGGCAGTGTGCGTGCAATATCTTCTTGAGACAATCCAACAAAACAAAATTACCAATTTACTATCCTTTGGCTTGCAGCAGGGCAATCTTTACAGGCTCAGAATTCCCCAATCTTGCCTCTCCCCTTCTTTGTCCCCTGGGTACCAGTGGTGACGTGCGACACAGCTGCAGGGCCAGGCATCTCCCCCGAGTCCTGCTGGGCGTGCCGGGCACCGTGGCCAGGCCATGGGAGGAGGAGAGGAGGCCCACAATACTTATTCAGTGCAAATTGGATGGGGACAGATTTCAGTCTCTGCAGAGCAGGTTCAGTTCAGGCTTAGAAGCAGAGATTTGAGTCACTGAAGGAGAAAACCATCACACTCAAAACCAGTTTGAAACGCAGGGGGTTTTCTCCCACTGGTGTTCTTGTTCCCCATCCCAGGGGCTAGGTAGAACTCAGCCGTTCAGGCAGGACCCACGTCTCCATCCACAGTTTTGCAGTTTGCTGGGGAATTTTCTCCTTTTCAAGGCACGTGCTCCCCAAACCAAGCACCGGTCTCAAACAATGCCTTGGACCATTCTAGCTGCAATAAAAAACCTTCAGAAAATGTACTGATGCAGGGCAACGTGCCACACTCCACAAGGATGCTAAAACAATAACTTCAAGACTTGGGAACTGCCCTGTAAGTGTCATGAGACATTAGCCCAAAACATTCATTGAGATTACAACACATATCTTGCTGAAAAAGGAAAACACAGTGAGGGGCAAAAACTAGTACAACAAAAGAAATTCAATGAGTTGTTGTTCTAGGCTGATTACACGTCTTCATAGCTAAGTCATTAAAAGCTATGGCTACTATAGCTGGCTTTTCTGAAATCAGTGAAACACAGACTCCTGCACACGCATCCATGTACAGCCTTGTATTTTTTTGCTGTATGCTGCGTCTTTTTGGAACATTGTGAGATAAATATGAAAAAAAAAAAAAAAGTAATGAGTAAAAAACTATTCCCAAATCATTCCCTGTCATTCATGAAGTTATTTGTACACTTTCAGCCACAAAAGAAGCTACACCTTGCTCTGCCAGCTCAAAACGTCTAGAGCTGTCAGAGTAATGGAAGATGGGAATTGGCATATAGGACATTTGATTTCTCACCCCTAAAACACTGTTGCTATTATTATATAGGGTACTCATAAGATTGAAATACAGGCTTTTGACGTGGTTACTTTCTCACATAGCTTTCTGCCTTTTTGGAGATGGAAGCATAAGCAGACTTAATCTACATTCGTTCAAAAGGAAAGCATTTATTCTTGTCAGAAAAATCAGAGAAAGGAAGACCTGAAGAAATATTAAAGTTGTAAAAAGGTTTGATCAACTGGAATGAGATAAACTCTTCAGTCTGATGAGAAGTCTGGAAAAACAAGAGACTCAGTCTAAAAACTAGGAAATTAAGAGTGAAAGGGGAATACAGGCACAGCTATTTCAATCAAAAAGTAATAAGCATGTGGAATAAATTATTGCTAGGTGAAGCTATTGAAGAAAATAACAGGAATGAATTTAAAAGACAGCTAGACATCTTTATGGAGAGAGCAGAAACTTCACATTTTTCCTACTTATATGCTTTGGGTTAGATCCAGTAAAGGACTTAGTGTTTAAAAAAGGACTTAGGAGGACTTTAACTGCTTAAATCCAGAACTACATCCAAAAAATCCCAACTGACTACTGTGGATGCTGGAAGCACTTGGGTTACATAGTGCCAAGTATGCTGAGACCAAGGGCAGGGTCTCCATGTCCTCCGGGGCTGTGTTGGTCCCTGCAGCATGGGGCTGCCTCCCACCTCAGACCAGATTTGAGCCAGTCCCCCCCAGGGGCCTGATACAAAAATCATTTTCAAAGCACACCTAATGCAAAGCAGGGGACCAGGTCTCACACAAAATGCTGTAGCAGCTGCCACTTAACTTTAAAATTATGAGGGGGTAGTGCTAGTCTGTGCCATCTTTAACATAGTGCTTTGATAATAACATCATTGGATGTGGAGGACTCTGATGCTTTTCTGCTGGGTGGGACTGAAATCTGAATGTCCCATGTGCCGGGAAAGGGTGAATCCCCTTTCTTGAAGGAGGTTGATTATGCAGAAGGGCATTTCAGACTCACTAAACCAGAGAAAAAGTGAGAAGTTGCATGAGTACATCCTACTAGGCGGGCAGACGAGGAAAATCCCAGTATCTGGTTGGTCTTTCCCAGGACTGTTCTTGTCTTTTGTATCACACAGTCTTTTTATTGTTACTGAATAGCAGTGATGGTTACAACATTTTTATTATTATTCTGGGACCCTTCTACCATGCCTGATAAAAGACTTTTATTGGACTTACAAGTTTTCAAAAATATTCATTATCTATTGAGCAGCTTGAAGCTGCCAGCGGAGGGCACCACTGGCAGACTGCAAGGTAGCTGTGGTCCGCTATCTGGGAGACATGAGTTTACTGGGCAATGTAAGCCTCAGATCATAAATACATGCTGGGCTCTGACTAACATTTACAAGAGCCAAAGAGAGACTGCAGGCTCGATTTCAGAAACTTTTAGGACATTTCAAGCTGTCTGCAAGATGTCCCCTTCTCTCCCCCCTGCTCCCCACCCACCTAAATTACAATCACATGTTATCAGAGTGACTCTGAACCGGCTACGATGAAAAACCATCTTGTTTTTCATTTAGGCTGAGTCATGCACCACTGAACTGTTCGGATAGATTTTCCTACGGGTGCTGGGTTTGCATGCGTTGTGCATCTGAAGTGGAGCTGGAGGCAGAGGGAGGCAGATGGAGGAAGGCAGGAGGGGCTCTGTGCAGCTCTGCAGGGCTGCCCGGCCAGGACCGGGGGTCCCAGGGACACCGTCCCGCCAGGCAGCCCCAGGGAGGCAGCACCCTGGTTGTGTCACATCAGGGATTCCTAAGGACTTTCTGTAATTCAAATTGCACTGCGTAGTCTCCGCAAGCCCACTTGCTTAAAGATCAGCGTACAACTGGAACTATTTTGCAATGAGTCCTGGTGTTGAGGGAGTTAAAACTCTCTAAGGTTTACACTGAATTACACCCCCCTTGCTTTAATGCTAAAAAAAAAAATCCACCTTGACAAGATTTGTACTGATAAGAAAGTATCCTGTTAAAATTGTACTGATAAGCGCACTGCACTGATTTGCTGAATTAACTCTCTGCATGACCCAAACAAAACGTGCTCAGTGATGTAATTATATTGTGCTTGGATCTCTCTGATAAGGCTTTCTTCTATACATCGAGTTCAGGGGGCAAGTGAACACATTTAATGCCGGGGAAACCAGAGCAGGGGGTAATGTTGGAAGAAGGCTGGCATCTGGCTAAGAAGGTGACTGGGTCATCATGTGGAAGTAGGCCTGGGGATGGCTTGCCTGAAGAAAAAGGCAGAGGCTGTTCAGGAACAAAGTGGCTCATCTTGCAAAGCACATGGGCAAGCATTTTTGCCCAACTGCAAAACACAGTGGGTTGCTATTTTTAAAGCACAGAGGGTAGTTATAATTTGGAGGAAAGGTGGGAAATGACTTCTGAAACATCCCTTCTTTCTTTTTCTTTCTTTCTTTCTTTCTTTCTTTCTTTCTTTCTTTCTTTCTTTCTTTCTTTTAAAGAATTTGTTATGCTTCTATATCTCAATTTCTGTTAAAGTGCAGCAAGTGATTGCTCGTATGAAGGTCTGGGTTAAGTAGGGAATGCAGAGGCAAAAATCTGCTCATATCTGATCCTGGCTCTGAGACTGATTCAAGCTTTGACCTTGAGCACATCACTTAACCTCAAAGGAATAACTTGAGGATTCATTAGCTGGTCCTTGCGGAGTGCTTTGAAGATGAAAAGGGCTTTCTAAGTGGCAAATATTATTATGTGTTCTGGGACCTGGAAATTTTCAATGTTTGTATATATAATCATTTTTACAGAGGATTCGCTACATAAAAGAAACCGTAAATTTTGCTGGAAATTGCTGGAGTGCAGATAAGAACTGCCTTTTCCAACTGAGAGGATTTTTCATTGAAATCTTTCTCTCCCTTTCCGTAAAGCCTTTACAACATGAACCAGGGACAACCATTTCACTCAGCTGCCTGTCTGTGGGCTTGTTTTAAAGGGAGCAGTTGCATTGCTCACTGGTTGGGCAACAAATGCGAGGATGAGGGAGAAGATTTACGGGGAAGATGCTCCTGAGCTACATGGCATAGCAGCCCATGGCGTGGGCTCGTCTCCAGGAGGTTAGACAGGCTGTGTGAGTTGTATTCCACAGAGACCCTGTGCAAGAGGAATGCAAATCGGCAATCACCAAAGCTTCAGCACCCTGTTGACAGCAGATATTGAAATAAGGAAGAGTATGGAAGCGCTGACTGTAAGGAGGTGGCTGGCTCCATAGGCTTCAAAGGAAGATTATGCATTAGCATCATATTAGGATTTCTCCTTTGAATCAGCTTTCAAAGAGGAAGGCAGCTGCACAGAGCTGTTCCATGCTGTATATTATAAGACAGATTTTGATACATTTATGAACAGGATTAGGTGGCACGATGCCTTCAACAAAATGGGATCGAACTCTTAATTCAGGACGTGTCTCACCTTCTTAGATCCTGCCTTTCCCTACATCATTCAAATTTGTGATAGTGCTATTGACAGCAGCAGCATGAAGTTTGTGCGCTGATAAAAGGAAATAATTGTCATGAAAGGGCTGCTTATTTAGGGGTATCCTAACCTGGATAGCTGGGCGAGAGCACGGTATCGATTACCTGGCCGAGCCTGCATCCTGCTGACAAGAAAGATTGCGATGCTCTCAGAGGCAGAACTTCCTCGTGCAGCTTTTAAAGATCTGTCAGAGCCAAATCTGCTTCTGGACCATGTACTCTTATCGAATTTATATTAGTGTTGATACAGCATACATGATGCCTATAGGCTGTGAGTGCCCAATGGACATGAGCTTGCTGCTTCCATATCAATCAATTTCAGGCGTGTTTTCCTCTTAATCTGGGTGAAATTGGCTGACTCAAATCCTATAGTCTCCACTTAATTGAATTGCTTATTGAAATCAATGGAGATTCTGACTAAGGACTCCCTCCTTTGTCCTGTTGCCTCTGCAATGGTCATACGCGTTTGTATATGTGAAATAAAGAAAGGCATAGTGTAAAGAAATGGAAATTACGCAGGGATGTTTAAGCACACAGGGAACAAAAGTAACTGAAACTGTGTGCTGGTTTTGGCTGGGATAGAGTTAATTTTCTTCATAGTAGCTGGTATGGGGCTGTGTTTTGGATTTGTGCTGAAAACTGTTGATAATATAGAGATTATTTTGTTACTGCTGAGCAGTGCTTGCACAGAGCCAAGGCCTTTTCTGCTCCTCACACCACCCCACCAGCGAGTAGGCTGGGGGCGCACAAGGAGTTGGGAGGGGACACAGCTGGGACAGCTGACCCCAACTGACCAGAGTGATATTCCATTTCATATGACGTCATACTCAGCATATAAGGGGCTAGGGGAAGAGGAGGGAGGAGGGGACACATTTGGACTGATGGCCTTTGTCTTCCCAAGTCACCATTACGTGTGATGGAGCCCTGCTTTCCTGGAGCTGGCTGAACACCTGCCTGCCCATGGGAAGTGGGGAATGAATTCCTTGTCTTGCTTTGCTTGTGTGCACGGCTTTTGCTTTACCTATTAAACTGTCTTTATCTTAACCCATAAGTTTTCTCATTTTTACCTTTCTGATTCTCTCCCCAGTCCCACTGCAGGGGGAGTGAGTGAGCGGCTGCGTGGTGCTCAGCTGCCGGCTGGGGTAAAACCACGACAATATCCTAAAGACGTGGGCATTGAACATTGCTTCTCAATGAGGTTTTTTTCACTTTTTTTGCTTGGCTGACAGTAGCTGATTTGCTATGAGCTCAGGAAATGTAGGGGGAAGAAAAGAGAGAATTCTTACATCCCAGAATAAAATGCTCCCATGAACAGGTAAGCTTGTGTTTCTTACCCAGGTGCAAGTCCCTCCTGCCCCCAGAGAACCCACACAGAGCCTGGAAACCAGGAGCTTCCAGTAAGCTGGTTATTTTGGGATCATGCTGAAGATGCCATTAAGACAAAGTAGACATGCCCAGGTTTGACTCTAAAGCAAACCTAAATTGTTGGACAAAATAGAAACAATATCTAGAAACTCCTCCTGAGATTGTCTGTTCCTTCTCATCTCACAATGTTTTCTCACTGGCCAGCACCAGGAAAAACATCCTGCTGCAGAGGCATCTTTTTCTGCTTCCCATATCGTCTGGAAGTAAGACACACTTGTTTCACACTAGGCACAATTGCTGGCACTAGGATAAATGTTTGGGCTCTGTACAACCCTTTTCTCATCCCCACTCCCCAAATATCCAACAGGCTACAGAGTGCTCCGCTGAGAAATGCTCTCAAGCAGGTACCTGCTCTTCATTCACATGGCACCCAGCACAGTGGGACTCTGAACCTCTCCAGGGGATACATCTGACTGAGTATAAAGTACAGAGACTCACAACAGCAGTGAGGTTGTCTCAACTCACCTCTACACAATTGGGAATTTGTGGAAGAATCATATTGTGCACAGCAGGATCCGGGTGGAATCCAGCATCTGGCACAAGCAAACATTAATTACCTGATCTGGTTGGAGAGAGAACCGAAGCATGGAGAACATTTAATTATCTGCACTATCTTTAGCACGTCCAAAGTATTTTTGTACTTCCTATTACCTCTGTAGCAGACACTTCATTTTTCCACGTAAAGATTTTAATTACATAAAATGCTCAATTAGAACTTTAATTTCCATTTCAGAAAATAAATACACCGTGCAAATCACTGACTTGCTCTTAATTTCTCTAACAGTCCTCTCAAACTTTTCAATAGATGCTCCCAGTTCTCTTCCCATTAACAATGTCTGTGGGGATCCCAAACACCAGACTTATTACTGCTGCTCTCTGCAGCTTTATTTAAAGGAGAAAAATCTGGATCCTGTGTCAGGCCTTCTTTCCCTCGGCTTCTCCCTCGAATATCTGTCCTGCAGACAGCCTGGAGGACAGCCAGACTACTGGTTGGAAAGGTCTGTGCTATAGGAACTGATTTTGGCAGTCAGCAGCTGGACATGTTGTAGTGAAGTTTGTATTAGAGCAAATCCAGTATAAAAGGAAAGCATATTGCCACTGGCTTTGGACAAAGGTGGGATTGTATGAAGCAACCAAGATTACTAAGGGTGGGATGAGCAAAATTTGGCTTTGTGGAGGCAGGGAAGTGAATTGGGAAAGGAGAGGTGTCGGTGAGGTAGAGAGCTGGGGGAGAGGTGATGGGTTTGGGGGCAGATGGAGGGAGGATGGGGCAGGAGGATCCCCACGGGGATGGCCAGTGCAGAGATGAGTGCAGGGAGAGGAGGAGGGCTCCCAGGGGCTTGGGGGTGTGAAACGTGTTTGGAGGCTGTGGCTACAGCTCCTTCCTGTGGGGTGGGGAAGCCTCTCCATTTTCCAGAGAGGGGACTGAAGCACACGATAGGGTAAATGACTTGGTGAGAGGATCCAGCATCCACTGGCATATTTTTAAATAGAAAACTGTGGTTTGACGACATAGATGATGTCTTACTTCAGCAGATATGGAATTTTGATTTTCAAGACCATACTCACTCTCCCAATCCTTAACACTTCTGACTGGAAATTTTCAATGGAAAAAACTGTAGAAGCCCCTTCTTCCCCCATCTTCTCCCACCACTTGTACTGTAGCTATAGTCACTCTAGAAATCTGTGGCTGTGCTACGGGCCAGCTGAACGCCCTCTTCCAGTGGCTGTTCTTAGAGCTCCAGCATGGGCAGAAACCTACTCATGACATACGAATGTACTCCAGCAGAAGAAGGAATTGCTCCAGCACTTTACGCTTATCCACACAGCATCATGCATCAGCATACAGAGAAACCTGAATAAGCCTTGTACCATCTTGCAGAGGCTCTTGAAGGAATGCTGCCATTTTAGTAGCACCTTTGCCTTCCTCCAGCATCCCACCTCTCTGCAGAGATGATTAGCCTAGGCAGAGGCTCATCTATAATGTACTTTTGAGGTGCTAGAGCGTGTCCAGGGAAGGGCAACAGAGCTGGTGAAGGGTCTAGAGCACAAGTCTCATGAGGAGCAGCTGAGGGAACTGGGGTTGTTTAGTCTGGAGAAGAGGAGGCTGAGGGGAGACCTGATTGCTCTCTACAACTACCTGAAAGGAGGTTGTGGTGAGGTGGTGTGGTGGGTTGACCCTGGCTGGGGGCCAGGTGCCCACCAGAGCCGCTCTATCACTTCCCTCCTTCACTAAACAGGGGAGAAAAGGTACAATGAAAAGCTTGTGGGTCGAGATAAGGACAGGGAGAGATCACTCACCAGTTATCGTCACGAGTAAAACAGACCAAACTGAGAGAGGAAATTCATCTAATTTATTACTAAGCAAAACAGAGTAGAGGAATGAGAAATAAAATCAAATCTTAAAACACCTCCCCCCACCCCTCCCATCTTCCTGGGCTCAACTTCACTCCCGGCTTCAACCTCCTCCCCCCTCAGCGGCACAGGGGGACGGGGAATGGGGGTTACGGTCAGTTCATCTCATGGTGTTTCTGCCACTTCTTCATCCTCAGAGGGAGGACTCCTCTCATCGTTCCCCTGCTCCAGCATGGAGTCCCTCTCATGGGAGACAGTCCTTCATGAACTGCTCCAACGTGAGTCTCTCCCATGGGCTGCAGTTCTTCACAAACTGTTCCAGCGTGGATCTCTTCCACAGGGTGTAGACCTTCAGGAGCAAACTGCTCCAGCGTGGGTCCCCCACGGGGTCACAAGTCCTGCCAGCAAACCTGCTCCAGCATGGGCTTCTCTCTCCATGGGGCCACAGATCCTGCCAGGAACTTGCTCCAGCGTGGGCTTCCCATGGGGTCACAGCCTCCTTCAGGTGCCTCCACCTGCTCTGGCGTGGGGTCCTCCACAGGCTGCAGGTGGAATCTCTACACCCCCTCATCCTTCCTCCATGGGCTACAGGTGGACAGCCTGCTTCACCATGGTCTTCTCCACAGGCTGCAGGGGGATCTCTGCTCTGGCGCCTGGAGCACCTCCTCCCCCTCCATCTGCACTGACCTTGGTGTCTGCAGAGTTTCTTACATCTTCTCACTCCTCTCTCCGGCTGCAAAAGCTCTCTCTAACTGTTTTTTTTCCTTCTTAAATATGTTATCACAGAGGTGCTGATTGGCTTGGCCTTGGCCAGCGGCGGGCCCGTCTTGGAGCCGGCTGGCATTGGCTCTATCAGACACCGGGGAAGCTTCTGGCATCTTCTCACAGAAGCCACCCCTGTAGCCCCCCCCGCTACCAAAACCTTGCCACGCAAACCCAACACAGGTGGGTGTTGGTCTCTTCTCCCAAGCAACAAGTGATAGAACAAGAGGAAATGGCCTCAAATTGCTCCAGGGGAGGTTTAGGTTGGATATTAGGAAAAATGTCCTCACTGAAAGGTGGTCAGACATTGGAACAGGCTCCCCAGAGAGGTGGTGGAGTCACTGTCCCTGGAGGTGTTCAAAAAGCATGTAGACATAGCACTTGGGACATGGTCTAGTAAACATGGTGGTGTTCGGTTGACGGTTGGACTCGATGATCCTAGAGTTCTTTTCCAACCTTAAAGATTCTATAATTCTATTCTATTCTATACTGCCTGTAGCTGGCTTGTGGTGCAGGTATCTCTGCACAGTGCTGCACTGGGCCCCACAGATGTACCCTCCCTGCAGACAAAAAGGTGATCTCAAGCTGCAGAGACTGGCAGCTTTGCATTGCTATAGGTGTCTGTGTCCAGCTGCCAAGGAGCAGCTCACAACAGCCAGGGACATTGATGGAGAAGATGCCAGAGGTGACGTGCAGCATCTGAACATGAGTGATGGATTCAGAAAGGCCGGGGTGTAGATGAATAGGTTGGGCAGCCATAACAGAATAGCTGAAAACAGAAACCTTTCTTTGTGAATGAATATATGGCATGTGCGGAACAGTTCCAAGGAAACATATGAAAAGGAATGAATCCTACCTAAAGCTCTAGGCATTTTCATGACACCATGTGTTATACTATTGCAAGCCTCTTGCTGTTCAAATCAGAGAGCAGTAAGCATCAATCCGTTTGGGGATGAAATTATAAATAAGCAGATAACCAGAACATGAATAAACCCAAGTGAAACCAACCTGCATATCAGAGGAATCTGTGACAAGTGATACACTTTCACATGGATGATTGAAAATGGGAAAAAGAAAAATGAAAGGTGGAATTGAAGTACAAATGAATGAGAACTGGTGTGTAGGGGAAAAAAGCCAAAGAAATTTAAAATAACAAGATGTCAGGCAAGCTAGAGTTGACTGCAGTAGGATAAAACACTCCTTGATGCAGTATCACTGCCTTCCCAGGACTTACACCAGAGACTGGCTTGGCCCTCTTATTTAATTACATGCTGATACACCATCATGAGACCTCATGGGAAATCTTGCAAGATCTTGTGACAGATATTAAATTAGCATTTGCCTTTCCCATAAATATAATCTGATCAAAAACATTTCATGTGTGCAAAGAAGCCAAGTTTGAAAAAGAATGATTCAGCTATAAAAAGAAATAGCATCTATAAAAAAAGCTGTTGTGGAAGAAAAGTAGCAAATGATCAGGTATTTTTTTCTTTGAATATGCAGCACAGAAGGGGTCAGATGCATGATTTCAGGTGTAGACACATCCCCTACTCTACACACAGAGTCTGATCAAAATGTGACTGTAGTTTCTCCATTATTTTAATGCCACCTGCTATCCAAAGAAGTGAGTGATGTTGCCTGGTCCTCTACAGCAAGCCAGTTGTTTCCACCTCCTCCGCTCTGCCTGCCCTAGGGTCTGCACAGCAGGAGCTGATCTAGCTCAAAGCACACCTTCTCTCTCAGGTATTTTCAGAGCAGGACCCATTCCCACAGCTGATTCCCTGCGTGGAGGCAGGAGAAAAGGCATCACACGTGCCTTTTTTGGTGAAGCCAAGCTTCAGCACACATGTCAGGATCCCATGGTGCTCCATCAGAGGAATAAATAGACTTTTACCTGGGGAACTGTAAGACAGAGTGATTTAAGAGAAAAAAATGTGAAATCAGGACAAATAGGAGCTTCCAGGAGTTTGTCCACTGCAGTCTACTCATTAGCAGCATGAGAGGTCCCTAGACCTGTCCTCTGCCAAGCTCCCTGCTCCTTCCTTGTAAACCTTGGCAAACCTTGGCAAACCTTGGCAAACCTTGGCAAGGCAAGGCAAGGCAAGGCAAGGCAAGGCAAGGCAAGGCAAGGCAAGGCAAGGCAAGGCAAGGCAAGGCAGCAGGGTGTACTCAAGGCTCTGTTGTTTCGGAGCTGCTGACAAGCATGTCTACATCCAGCCCTGAGTCCTAAACAGATCCCCCCACCCTGCAAAGCCCTCCCCTTAGCAGAGGTAAAAAGGTCAGAGGGAGCGGAGTGTGCGCTCTGTGGCAGTGCTACTGGTGAAGCCCGTGACTAGCAGGGGAAGGACAGAAGGTATCACCCTTTAGATGCTTCTCTTCATTTTTTCATTATCTGGGAGTTTAATATTGGACAAATGCTAAACACTTGAGTGTTTATCCAAACTAGACATTCAACCCTTTCAAGATTTGCTCATCATTGGGATATAATGTTTACCAACGGGGATATAATATTTACTTAGCTTCATCAAGACCAAACACAGAAAATAAATAAAGGTTCTGGTGAGTTTCTGTTACAGTCTGGCAAGTTCCTGTTAGGAGGGGAGGCAAGTTTTTTCACAGAGTGAGCAGTGAACCAAAGGAACACTAATTTTTTCTGATGCATCATATGACTATATAAATATATTCATTCTTATTGGAACTGCTTGTAAACAGAAGAAAAGCAAACAGGGAAAAATTGGACTGTTAAAGGACAGTGACCTTGGAAAATACATGGTAAATGTTTTTAAAACAGAAAAGAAAGGAATAGACACTAGCAAGACTATCACAGAAGTAGTTTCATACTCCAGCATCAAGCTGTCTCAATCAGGCCTGGTTTTGTTTTTTGGTTTTTTTTTCCTATTTCACATGTTCTTGTGATGATTCTTCTCATGCTGCAATCGTTATGAAGTATGTTCAATTAGACTTCCTAAAGACAGTGATTACATTTCCTTTCTGGGTGGTACCAGAAGCTATGCCCTATGAGAAATAAGTTCCTTTCGACCTCCTACAGTACGTGGCCCTCACATTGCTTCCAGATGGAACAAGAAGTGAGGACTCCAAAGGGGAGAGCTGGGTTAAAGCTTGGAAGAAAGCTAAGTGTTCTTTTCTCTCCACACCTAAAGCAACCATACAGATTTTTCTCCAGAATTTAGTTCTCTGTAAAACAGAAAGTTGCCTATAATCCACTTTTCCCAGAAACTAGAGAAGAGGGATCAGAAATCTGGGATGATTGCTGTGTCTGGTAAAAGACATGCTTTACAGCAGCTCAGTAGCTCCAATGAAAGGTAAATAAGGTGTGTTTTTTAAATCGCACATATGCTGCCTCAGTGGTATAAATCACTGCACAGGGGCTGACTGCCCTGATTTGGAATTCTGCAGGCAAGAGCCTCAGCCGCGAGTCCAGAATATCTGATGGGATGGAGAAAACATCTTTCCCTTAAATTATCTTAATATCTGCATATTCCTTGAGTTAATGCTGAGATTCGGCACATTTTAGAGAAACCTCTTGGTTTCTCTAAATGCCAGTCATTTTTGTATGCTCCAAGAGGTCATGCCAGGTGGAGGTTCTCTGAGGCTTTGGGACATCCAGGTCATGCTTCTTCTCTCCTGTGTGGGATTTCAGAATGACACAGTTCAAAGCTCCCAAGCTTTATACACCACCTGGAAATCACTCTGCCACGGCTTTGCTTTCAACGTGCAAGTCTCATGTCACCTCTTCTAGAATGAAGGACAGCACAAGGACAGCCAAAGGGCAGCCAGATTTCTGACAGTTGTCCTCCAAGATTACAGTGTTATTTTCTCTGTTATGTGATGTTTGAGGTCTGGCCCAGGTGACACTTCAGATAGGTACCTTATCTGCTTGAAAAGGTATGAATTCACTTTCAGTAGTTTGTATCAATCTTTTGAGCTGTGCTGCATGGTTTATCTGTGGGGGATGCTGAGAAAACCATGTTGGGCTACTCGGGGAGGGGATCCTCCAAGGGAAGGTGAACCAGGGAAAGGGTTTTTCTGAAGGAAATGAAGACTTAGAGAATATCTTTCAGTTTTTAGGCATGACCGAGTACACAAGAAAGCAACGACCATTGCCCCATCTGGATCTCAGGCCACGGTGATGGGACAGCAAAACACCACTGCTGGGGAAGAGAAGATGTCTTTGTGAAGAGATCTGAGTTGGCCTGATCACAGTGGGTACCACATGTCCCCCTTTCTTTACCATGGGTCTGCAAAATGGCCACGTGCCTGCCCTGCAGCGCCCACCCAGCCACCACCGCACCCATCAGCCGAGCCCTCAGCCCAGGACACAGAGTGTCCCCAAGACACATGTTTGGGATGCTAGACACCAAAAATGCAGAGTCAGAGAGGAAGGAGTCAGTGAAAAGTGCATTAATGTGATATTCTGTGGCTCTCAGGTGTTTTCTTGGCAGGGAGTGTGAGGAAACATCTGTCAGGTAAGATGGTGTTCAGGGAACTTTTGCTATTCCGGGAAAAAAAAATCAGACAAACATTTTAGTAGTATTTTAACACAGTCTTTTATACTTCTTTCCTGCATTGTGCCTTTGAAATGAATTTTCCTGATACAGTTCTCATTGCCATGATTTGTGTACTCACTTATGGCTTTGCCATCTGCAGACAATTTTGCTATCCAACACTTTCTACACTTTTTCGCCACATGTATTCTTATTATATAAGCAGTAAATTGCTCCATCCTTTTAAGGCCTTGACCTGTTACTAATAGTTTTGTTTTATAAGTGCAATTTAAAAATCAGGACATTCTTTGGGCGCTTACTTACCACACAGGCTCAAGACTTTACTCAGGAGAAACACCAATGTGTTTAAAAGAGAAATTTTCTTTAACAAAACATACGGAGTGATCTTTCAGTATTTCTACTTTGAAAAGGGTTTGCTTTGAAATCCCAAATACTTACTAAGAGAGGACTGGTGTCTATTACACTGATTTGAAGTTTTGCAAGAAGTATATTTAATAAATAAGAGAAGTGGCATTTTGCTACGTGGTTTGAATTCACGATAGCATGACACAAAGATAATTAGAATTTTAGATCTGATTTTAAGCTCTTTTTAGAGAAGGAAAATTAAGAAGCTGACAAAGCAATTTCTAGGTCAGTAAGGCATTGCAAATTGTGTATGTGAGCATTAGCACTGCTGACAGAGTACAACATGTATATCCTTGTCTCATGCCATGTGTCAGATTAGGGCTGCACCCTCTCTGCTGGGTGCATGTTAAGGGTTAACCAGTAAGGGCAAAAATCTATCGAGGCTAATTGAAAAAGAAGCAAGAAGATTAATGACCAATGACATCCATCAAAAGAGAGAATACACTGTTGAATAATTAAATTAAGAGTCTCCATAATGCCATTAATTATAAAATGTATTGAACAAATTCCGCTTTGAAAAATTGCTTTGGCAAATGGCACAACTACTTTTTGTAATAATAAATGCTACAGAAACAGTATATTCTAGAAACATTGCTATCAAACATAGCAATACACACACTGTATGAGTTTCACTCTGATCCAGAGGAGCTCCCAAAGGTCAGTGCGCCATTGAAACCCTGTGAGTGAAATTGTAGCCCCATTGCAGTAATAGGAATTTTAACACTGACTTCAGTGGAAACATGCTTTCCCCCGTATATTTGGAGAGGTAATTGAGCCTAACATGATGAATAGACCATCTGTACAGTCATGAATCTTAGCCACAGAAAACATTCAGAACTAAAAGAGGAGGAAGATGTAGGACCTCTTTGAACCAGGCTCCAAAGAGCTGGTATTTCACTGTCACATGTACTAAGAGAGGACTTGTGATATCTAGAAAAAATAGGTATGTTTAATGAAGAAAGTTGAAAAATACTCCATTCTGCCTAG
The DNA here is from genome assembly GCF_028858705.1 of Grus americana. Taxonomy (NCBI): domain Eukaryota; kingdom Metazoa; phylum Chordata; class Aves; order Gruiformes; family Gruidae; genus Grus; species Grus americana. Next base: position 25,116,624 of record NC_072853.1, on the reverse strand, counting down.
AAAGATTCAAAACACTGGTTAAAAAAGGGCTTGATTCTATCCTAATAAAGTGCTTTTAAAATACATGTGTGTGTCTGTGTAGTTTGGCATGAATTATTGCACTTCTTTTCCCAAATAAATTCCAGATCTGGAAAAGAATCCCCATGTTTTACAATTCTGAATCAACAGATGATTTATCAACTACATAAAGGTGATTCAATAGAATATCAAGATGCAGATATCTGTATTTTTTTCTTCTGTCATTAACTTCTTAATTTTATTTTGTTAATTATAAGCATAAGATTTAAACATTTACTTTGATTTATGATAGTATTTTCCTCCTATGAGGTGCTTGTATTTCTATAGGTATTACTTTAGAATGGAATTTGGCTTGTGCCCATTTTTGGGAGGAACTTGTAATAGGGCGATATTATTTTTCAGCCATGTTAAATATTAATCCAGCCGGCACATAGTTTATATTATCCCAAAATAGAGTTTCAGAAGGGAACTACTACGGTTTCTTCCGAGAGCATGGTTTTTTTCCTAACTTCCCTAGTAAGGAAGAAAATTTCATGTGGGCATATTTTTCTAAAGCTGCCCACACTCATAATCTTTTCTTTTCCTTGCCTTGTGTCTTTGTGCATCCTGAATAGTTACTGAGTTATCGAATAATATTGTTACTATTTGTTTTTTTGTTCCTCTATGCATGCAGACAAGCTGGTTGTAGTTAGGAAAAGATGAGTCTGCTGCTCTTTCAAGTCAAGACCCTTCATGCCATTGCGGTGGAGCAACGGGCTCTCGGCTGCATCTCCGGAGGAAAGCAAGGTGAGTACCCAAGCGGCTGCTGGAGGAGAGACCTCCAGAGCAGGGGCAGCACAGAGGCGGCCGTGGGCTTTGTAAACCCCACAGCAAGGGGGGGATTATCTCAGACTGCAGTTGGAGAACATCTGCTAGGGAAAGCAGCTGTAGAAGACCAAAAAAAAGGGTAAAATGCTGGCTGGACTTCACCAAATACTGCAGTAAGAAGCACTAAGGGGAGCACAGAATGGCAGCAAAATGTCAAAGATCTAGAAACATCCCAAAACCCCTGAGGTATGGGAGGAGAGGGCCTGGAGCTTGGAAGCAGCAGGAGGAATGAGAGGACCCAACATGCCCTTCTGCAACTGGGAAAGAAACCCAATGTCATCTTCACTGTCCAGGTGGGGAAGAGGTATCACCGGGCTGTGCTGGCTCTGCGCAGGGTCAAGCCAAGTGCCGGGGCCGGTCATGCCACCATCACCTTGCCATGGCCTGCGATGCACTTCTGTGTGGTGCTGCTGTGTGCCTTCTGCTGGCAGCCCCTGATCAAGGGATCGCTACAAGGTCATCTCCAGGCAGGGAATGCAGCTGTATCAAACGTACGTACCTTGTCTCCTGGCTTGCGTCAGGCAGTGGCAGAGTTGGGCGCTGTAGTGATGGCACTGCCTGGGAGCAACACTGGGGATGGAGCTCAATGGCTGCTCCATCCCCTCCTGCTGCCAAACCTCCTGTCCATCAAACCACAGCTGTGCACAGTGTTGCACTGTACTATGGGGAGCTCTAAATATTTTCTTCCTTGTGGCTTCTGCCTCACACGTGCCCCATGAAAAACAAAGTAAAATTGCCATAAACCCCATCCTGCCATAAGGCATTCCTCTCTCCTAGTAGGGTCCACCTGTCCTGCTGGAGAAGGTGGTTACAATAGGTTTACTGGCCCTGAAGTGGATAATATTAAAGAGATATAATACCCTGTAGTTTTGCAACCTTATTTTCTGGTAGATTAAATCTGAACTTTGTCAGTTGCAGTGTATTTTTCTGCAAAGCTGCTATGTTTGCATATGGAGCTAGTAATTTAGAGAGTGGAGTAGATGTTTAGCAGTGCAGGGAAACACGCACATAACTGACACCTGTTTTATACAAACCTCACACTCTGTATACAGGCAAAATTACAAGGGAGGCATTTGTTGAAATCTTTGTTTTTATTACATAAACACTCTTGACAGGAGAAAAACCTGCCTTGATAGGCTGATTTGGAAATATTTTTAAATATCCTGCAGGCATATAAATTCTGGAAACTCTACAGCAAATAGCAGCTTCTGTATTAAACATACAGGAATCGCTCTGTTTAAAAAACATGAAGGCTGTGATACAAATCAGCGTGTGTCAGGAAGTTAAAAGTTAGGATGGTTCTAAAGCTTCCATCTTCCAGCTTAGGTCTCGGTTGCTCAACATAATGCAGAGCACAACCCTGATGACGTCAAAGACGATCGCCCAACAATGGATTTCCCCTCAGTGTTTCTGTCTACCATTAAAGTTTGTGCCATAACTTCAAAGCTATATAAGCAGCTATTTCTGTGTTTATGTCTGTAAAATTTATCCTAATATTTAAGTGGAGGTAATATTTGGTGGTAATATGTATGGATGTATGTCACAATAAGTTGGTCAATTCTTGCAGTAGCCAATTCAGCCTCTTTCGACTTTTCATAAGCAGATGCTTGAATGCCCCATTGAGCTGCTGTGGCTGAAGTCCTACTGTAAATACTGTTTTCTCACTGGAGAATATCGCTAGTCACTGCTAAGATTTTACTTGGCAGTAAAATTATCATCTGAATTACAATCCAATGTCATTATATCATCTGCAACATCTGTAGTCAGATAAATTTGGCATTTCAAGGTTGGGAGGAGAGAGAAAGCATCTTCAGTAACACAGCAGCGCCGGGGCTTGGAAAGAGCTGCAGGGGAATTAGGTTGTTTCCAAACACAATGCTGCTTTCAAATACTTATTGTGTGGTGGGGAATAGCCTCTGGAAACTATTATTTTAGAAACAACACCACAAAACATCACTGTTTTGCGGAAACTTAGGACAGTCAATTGTAATTGCAGGGTCCACAGAGGAGCACAAATAGCAAATCATAACGATAATGCTGTGAGCAAGGGAGCAATGGTTTCAGGTCATGCACTGCAAGCAAACAAGGCTTAAAAGGTCCTTCAGGACACAACCAGGATCACCTGGGCAGGAGGATAATTGTAGAAGAAGAGGCTGTGCCTATATTAGACAATATCAAAAAGCCCCAGTTGATTCATCTTTTGGTCTTCTGCTCCTGCACAGGCAGCTTGCTCCCATCCTACTGCTGAATCAAAGGATGTAACTAAGAGCCTGGTCCTGTTCCTTTGGATTTATTGCTGCAGCGGGATTTCTTCCTCCTGCAGTCGGAGATAAGATTTTATTTTTGCTTGAGGCTCTTCGATCATAAGGCTGACTTTGTGCTCATCGTTCTGTGTCACTCATGCCTGTTGCTCTCTCCATCCTAATAAATAACAAGGAAGAGAGAGTGCCTTGTAAGCCTAAACCCGCCTCTGTGACCGTTTCTGGTTAGTGATTGCCATTAAGGTATATTGAGCTTCTCCCTTGACTAGATGAAAACAATTATTATCATGTTGTTTACTTCATTCTCCTGATGTCTATTTTGAGTAGCAACTGCAATATATAGTTTATAAGGCTCACTTCATTTCTGACCACTATTAGCAAAAGCAGAATAGCAGAGCATGTACAGAGAATAGTGGGGAGGAATGAGCTGTCAAGGAGTGAAGATGAGAGACTGTCCCCGATCCTCAACCATGCTGCTGTCAAGGATGAGCCTGATATACTGCAGATTTTTTTCAGGAATTCATCTATAACCCTCGGGGTAGAACATCCCTGCAAGCAGCTTGAGTCACCTAATTCACTTGTGTTATGCTCTTAGTTTTCCAGGCATACCAGAATTAAAAGCATATTTTATACGTATTTTCTACTAAGCCCATTTTTTTTTTCCTTATGATGCTGCTTGGAAGACCCAAACCTTCCAAAGCTGAAACAGCCAGCAAAACATGCCTACAGAGGTGCAAGGATGTTACGGCGTGAAATGAGAAAATGAGGCTTTGGCATAATAGATGGGGGGAAAATGAAGATGTTCCTTTTAATTAAGCATGTTTTTCAAGAATATTTAATGATTTGCTGCTAGGTAGAATAGCTTAATTATTTCTGATGCTTGTTAACAGCTGCAGAAGTGGATGAATGGGGAACACACTGCTTTCTCAACAATGCCCAGGTAAAAAGAAGATAAGAAACAGTGATAGCTCCATCCTTCGGAAATATATATTTTAGTTGAAACATCAGGCTCTGGAGGAATTTTCAAATAAAGTCAGATAAATTGTATTGTACTGAGGCTCTTTCCTGCTGATGTAAGTATTTCTGCATGAAGATTTTTTGAGAGATTTCATGTTTGTTGCATATTCTTAGATGAGCCTTTGAAATCCATTTCCTCCATGCACGTACCAAGATGCAAATATAAGAGTACAGTTATACATGCATATAAAATTGAGCAATATATGTAGGAAATACTGCACACTCAAAGGTATATTGAGCTTCAGAGTTATTTACAGCAACATTTTTTTTGATTGTCGCCCCATAAATCTTGAGAGCATTTGCTGAGGGAGAGTGAGCAGGAAGCAGAGGAGCAGCATACTTTTCTCTTTGGGGTGCTTTGGGGTGTCGTTGTCTGGCTGGACGTTGGCAAATTCTGGGGTCAGGGCAATGCTAGCACAAGGCTGGTGCAGGGAAAAGGCTCCCCTCAGCCTCTTTGATCTGTGTTTGTGCCAAAGAGGCCAGGGCAGGAGGTACCAGTGGGGGCAAGCACGAGTGAGGGTCTCCAGGGTCAACAACAGCACAACCTCCAGTAGAGTGTATTTTTTGCTAACTCACTAAGTTTTCATGATCACATGCATTTTTTTCATAGTCTCATGCTTTGGTGTGCTTTGTGTCCATTCAAGGTTTGGTCAGTGTGGTGGTGGGGTTTTGCGAGGTACTGCTTGTAGATATGCCCTAAAGAAGTATTCCTCTTCCCTTTGCACATATCTTTTTGAGCCTTCTTCTTTTCAGCCTGTAAGACAGAGCCATCAAAAATCCAACTTTACCATCTCATTTAGTTGTATTCAGCTTGCAAAGGCATCTGTTCATTCACAGCAGCAGTCAGTGAAGGCCAGTAAAAAAACTGGTGGGTCTGGATCAGGCCCCTCCAGGTGTTAATACGCTGTAGGAAAATGTCACAGAAAACTCCTCCCTAGAAGAAACAGAGACATGAATGATCCTCCTCCCCCCTCTTTTTAGGACCAGGTCCAGAGTCAAACCCCCAGTTCTCTACCCTAGAGAGGATCACAGGTCTCTGTCATGGCTCCTCCCCACACTCTTGATTTTCTTCCGTGAGCATGTCTTCCCTGGTAGCCTCCCTTCGGCAGGTTCCCAGTATTCCTGCAGGCATCTTTCCTCTGCTGCTCCAGCATCCTCTTTCCAGGCATCAGCTTTGGGTATATTCTCCGGACATGGGATTTTCTGTGGAAGTAGCAAGCCTGTCTGTGCTCTTTGGGTATTTCTGTCCCTCGCCTGGTGGCTCTGAGGTGTGAACTGACACTGCTGACCATGCCAGCGCTAGGACTGGTGGGCCTTACTAAGTCTAAACCTCTGTTCCAGAGTGCTCGTGTTCCTTATTTGCAATGTCAGACCACAGTTTCAGCTGTGTTTGAGCACAAAATGCTTGCTCTATAATAGCAGTCCCGACGGTCACAGATTACGCTGCAAAGTGGCAGCACGCTGAGCAGAAAAGGAAAGTACACCATGGCTATGGACACGGTACCTTACTCCTTTCACATTTTTCTGCCTGCCTTCTGAGTCACAGCACTCTGCTTAAATGGAAATAAAAAGCACTAACAGGAGTCAAGCCAGCAGAGGCAGGATGGCTGCGGCACAGTGCACTGTGTTCGGCATTGCCTCACGCATCAACAAAAGAACCAGGCGAGCTCCAGCTGCAGATGCTTCACTCTTATCAATGAAGTGCAAAGCAAGGAGTGCTTTATTTAATTTTCCAGATACAGGGATGAATTGGCATTTAGCAAAGCGCTTTGCCTGGTTAGATGGAGTACTCTGGAGGTGGAGAGTATGGAAGGGGAATAAATACAGAACATCAAATTGTTTTTCTTAACAGGGTCACTTTTCTGACCACAACAACACAGACTCCTTTACGGGTGACTGTCAGCTTGGCAAGGCGAACGCATTCCTCTCTCCCACACTCTCCCTTCACTTTTTCCCTCCTGCTAAGCATCTGGTGCAGACAGCAAACCATAAACCATGCTGTGCCTGCTGGAATTTGGATGCTTCAGCCTAGTGACTGGTGCAGAAAATGGAATGAGCACCTTGTAGCTCAGAGGCATTCGGGGTCAGCAAGCTGCCGACGCGCTGCCTTTGGAAAGCAGAACGGTGCAGTCGCCTGGTGGGGAAGAGCAGAAGTGATTGCAGGAAGTCAACTAATTCAAGCAAAATGAAGCTAATCATTAATGGTGGGGTACACAGCCATTCTTCTGCAGTGCTGAACCATTACTTCTAAGTCATGTTTTAAGGCTAACATGTAACAAGAGTGTGGCTGAGTAGCTGGAGCAGAAAGCGACTCACTGGGCGAGCTGATTTCCATTCCCTCCCCTGCCCCTGCTCCTTCAGCTGGAGCAAGTCTCCACTTCTCAGGCTGCCAGGACAGTGTCATTGGTTACTGATAAATATATTGCTACTAAAAGCAGAAAGCGAAAGGATCAAATCTGGCTGCGCTTTCTGCTCGCTAGATATTATTGCAGTTCAACTCCTTTGTGCCCATCTTTGTTCTGGAGACAGAAACCCAGAGACCTGGCTCTAAAAAGGGACATGACCACCCAGACCACAGTTGCAGTCAATCTCTATTCCTGTTAGGAGTGACAAAGATGCAGAAAAAGAGTACACCTGAAAGGTGGGAGATCCAGAGGATGATCTAGCTTGACCCCACAACTTTTCAGTTCTGCTTTACCTCCCACTGCACATCTTCAAGTGTTGCAGGCACAGTCCAGTGTGGGTTGCTGCTGGATGGGAGAGATGTTTCCTTCCAACTAATTCCCATTTAAATGGCCAGGGATAGTGTTAAGAAGAAGAGGTTGGTGAAAGAAGAGAGCGAAGAACAAAACAGCCCTGGGCATAGCAGGTTCTCAGCGCAGGGCAGTGAACGGCAGGGAGAAACAGGAATACAACAAGGGATAAGGTTTGGACACTTACACAAAGACGAAAACTTTGTATCTCGTCTCAGTGTCCCAACATCCCACGTGTTACTATAAGTGGCTCAGCTCCACATATGTGTTTGTGCACGTGTTTCAGTTGCCAGGAAGCACAATAGTAATTGTTTGGGCTTTAATGGGTTTTCAGTCTTCTTTCATAAGGAAAATCAAATCCTAAAATTAAATCTTCCATTGCCACTTAAAACTGCAATTCTTAAGTTTCATTAGCAAGCAGCTGGCACTCATACAACAAATATGCTGAAAGACACTGATATTTAAGTCATGAACAGGTACGACATGACAGTGCCTTTCTGCTGGGTGCCTTGCTTATACAACCATGTAAATACTTCCTGGAGAATAAATTACCCAGCCAATTTCCTCTGTTTTCCTGTTTGTAAATTGCTTCTGAGTAGCTCCTGTTTCTCTTGAATGTGCTTTTAGTAAATACATCAGGCTATGGACAAGCAGCTTATTGTGACTGCTCAGTGTTTAAGAGTCAAGTTGGTTTCATTCATTTTAATTTTATACAAAAGCTATTTCTATTTTCCGGATGGATGGAAGTCCCACAGAGCCTGGTTTCTGGTGTGAACACTCATTCTTAGAAGTCATTGCATTTGCGTGTGACTGTTTCATAGTTTTCATTTAAAATTATTTCTTCCATAAAATAATTCTGTCTCAGGGAGCTTAGTGACCCCAGCTTAAAGGCTGTGCAAGCTCCTGTAATCAGGAGATGCAGCTCCCTAGGGGATTAAGGAATGGCGGCTTACTGCCAAATGTGTACGCTGATTTTCACGTTTGGGCTGTTTACCCCCAAATGTGAGTTGGGGCCACTTTGATGCCCAGTTTAGCTCCCAGAAGCCTCAGTCCAAAACATGAATGACACCAGGTTGGGACAGACCGAAGGCTGGGACACGGGTCACACATCTCAGTGTGTGGAGAGAGGGCAGGGAGGGGGTGATTCCCATGGAGATGGCTAACCCAGACCTTTCCCATTCACAGACCATCCAGGTCCACGGAGAACCTTTGCTGTGCTATTTGGAAAGGGTCATGCAAAGCAGCCACTCTTTGCAGTAAGACCTGACCCACGCAGGCTCGTAGCAGAGCCTCTCCTGTATTTCTGCCCAAGGTGTTTTATGGGATAGATCGATAAGGGTATATCCTCAGCTCTCCCCCACAGAGTTTGTTTTCTCTTCCTTACCTTTCTAGGCAGACAAAGTAACAGCTCCAGCTGCCCCCAGGTGCCTGTGGACACTCTGCTCTCACAGAAGATCCTGGACAGGGCTCCTTCAGGCAGACCTATGGCTGAATACGAAGATCACGAATGCTCCCTTTAAAATGCATCACGTGTGATGTAGGTGCCCTTTTGCCAAACAGCTCTTCGTCCTCCACAAACATCAGACAGGCATTACAGTACAAGAAGAGCTCGTACTGTACTTCTGCTAATTAGGAGACGCTGCAGATGCAAGTGCTCCTGTGGTTGCCTTTGCTGACCTGGCTCATTGACACACACAGCACATTTAACATCACGCACCACAGCCACCCCAGCAAGCAGTGCCAGCTCCTTACCCGCTGGCGTGCGTTATCCAGTGGTGCGCCTGCTCCCTTATCCTGCGGAGTCACTCACGACAGCGCTGCAATACGGAGTTTGGGCCTTTAAACCAGACACATGGGGTAGGGCATGATTTTCCATTTTGTTTATATGAGAGGAGGTGTAACTATAGCAGTTGGATATAAATCCATCTGCAGCTTCAGATTTTCACCAAATGTACCCAGTGGTTTTGGTTCTTTTTTTCAATAAGTATCTGAAATGTTGAAATTTTTGATCTTTCACATAGCTATTTGAAAAGCATTTTTTTATATTCTTGAAAAATATACAAGTTCTAACTATTTGTAATCCAGTCATCCCCAAAAGTTGTTAAACACAGTAACCAATGTTCAAGAATATTTTAACAAGAATATAAGACCACTATTCCTTTGAATAAAAACTGAAGACGGACTTTATTGCTATTCATTAAGCCACTCGGCTGCATTCCACAAACACTTGTGTTTACCAGAATGCTCATAAAAAGAAAAAATGTTGTAAACATTCAAGTGAATGGGGATTTATACAAAAACTTTTGCCCTCAGAATATTAAAGTAGCTGCCTTAAAATGTCTCTCTTGATTTGGGAGGGATTTGGTGAGAGAATAGAAATACTGTATAACACTAATCATCAGTGGTAAAAAAAAATAATCTGAATAACTCCATTGCTTTTGGTGTACTTATTCTGGATTTATAGAGATATGCTGAAACCAGATCCGAGCTTTTACTTTTACAGGCCTTTATTTTTTTATCTAAAATGGCTTTTAGAGGAAATATTTTGAATCAAGTTCTGTCGTGTTTGTTTGTTCTGTGCTGTATAAAACTGTTAAGAATGATTTAATCTGTGCATGATTGTGGGACTGAAGATAATGTAATAATAAGACTTACTAAAATCACATCAGAGAAAACAACACTATATTGTGATGTCAGGAAAATGTTACTTTATCTCTGAAAATGTCTCATTTTCAGTGAAGTTTGCCAGGAGAATGGCAGGTATAGACTACTGTGGTATGTGGACTTTCATTATCTACAGCATCAGCACACATCCCTGCACTTTTTCTATGGGACCTCGGGGCACCCTACAGCCCCTGGTCTCTGGGTCACCCTACTTTCACCTTACTGTGATCCTTTCCAGACTGGGTCAACTGTCTGGAAACCTTATATCATCCAGGCGCTGTAGCTGCAGGACATCTCAGCTGACTTCCTCAAAAGATGGAAACATATTTTCTAACCTCTAAGGTATGAAACTGAGATGGGAAAATCTCTGCAAGTCCTAATTCTTGCAGTAGCAAAAAGATCTACCCAAGACAGCAGGGAGCCACAGAAACAATTGCACTCTTTGTGTGGTATCTAGTCATCTTTGTGGCAAACAATCAGCAGTCCAAAAAGCTCTGGGAGAACAAACTTGAGCTGCCAGTGACTGACCTGGATTGGACAGGGCTCCTTCAACTGACCCGAACTCCTGGGGAACAGCAGGAGAGCCCTTGGAAATGGAGATGCAGACCAGGAATCTTTAGGAGGAAGACATCTCCATTTCCTTAATGAAACACGGACCAAGTGTTTCCAGAACAATGAGCATCTGAAACACTTGTTCCACAGGGAATTTAGAAATTTCTCGGGACATTTTTTCCTGATTTGGAATAAAGTTTTTTTTTCATTCTGGCAGAGTTTCCTATTAAATGTGGGTATCTCAGTTTGAATCAAAACATTCCTTTGACAAACAATTCTAAAAGACAATATCCACCTTCTCTTCTTTCCCCCAGATTTCCTTACTCTTATCTATGACAACAGATAAAATGGTAAATGTTATGCCTCTGCTCCACTACTAATTTTGCTTTGTCTCTTTGTGATGATGGTGTATCACAATGCAAAGAAGGGATTATGTGGCAGATTCAGAGATTTTGGCATGAGAGACCTTCAACCGAGCCTGATGGCAGCAAGCAGGTTTCTTCCAGGCAACACACTACAGATTCCAGCTTCCTCCATGAGAACTGAGAGCATTTCACCATGAAGAGTATAGAATTTCCACAAGTGTTAAATTTGCTTAATTTTATAGGCCAGGATGTTTGTCTACAGGCTGAGGTATAACACTTAACCCAGACCCCTTTTCTGAATAGCAAAGAGGAACTGTGGCAGGAAATCTGGAAGGATTTTCTTGTCCAAACACTGGGAGCAGAGGGATTGCTCAAATCAGTCATTTTTTGATGGCTGCAGCATGTGTCTAGGCTGTTGCTGGTCAGCTGTACCGTCTGGTCCATGAGGATGCCAAATCCAGAGCTTGCCTTCTACATTTCAGGTGTGTGGAGCATCAAGGGAGATGCTGAAGGAATGAATTCTCTGATCCTGAGGACAAGAAGCTGGATTAATTCACTGGGCTTTGTTTTCCATCTGGCCACCTGAAGAACAGCCTGGCTTGAGTTGGACCTACATTATCTACCTGTATTTCCTGCACCGGTCATTGACCTTGCTGTTGAAAGACAGCAACTATTGAGATTCAGTAGCCACAGCAAGAAAAAGCTACAAAACAGGACTCTGCGAGAATTCCTTTCTTCAAGATACAGACTTTCAATCCCTTTATCAAAGCATTTGCAATTCTCATTTCAAAGTCATGGAAATAATAACTAATATTGAGTAAGAATAATGAATATATTTAATCAAAAGTTAGAAAATGTGGTGAATAGCCACTGGCAATGAGATTTCTGATTACCTGACTGTGCCAGAACAGGCAGTTCACAAAACAGAGCTGCCGCTCCAGAGATTTCACATTCTCAAGTGAAAACTGTAGCACAACCGAAATGGGTCAATGAATAGCACATTATTAAATTTATTTGGAATCAGACCACCATTCTTTAGTGGCCAGGACATGCAGACGGGATGTTAAGAAAAGAAACCCGCTCTTAACCTCAAGCCATTAAGAGCTGGTTGATGAACTGAATCATGAGGGCTGGTTGTGCTTCGGTGAGCTGAAAACAAAACCCCTTGTGTAAATATTCACTCAGATAAGAAGTAAATTCACTGTGGCTGCACTTCTGACATTTCCTCCCACTCACATGTATGCTCTAGCCACTGTGTTTTAGTGACACCTAACATGAATATTAAACTTGAAAATAAGTTTCATCACACAGTCATCTTTGTAAAGGTATCGTTCTGTCTGACCAAAGATTTGGTGAAAGCTAATCAACAGGTATGGTATGTCATGCTGTGGAAACTTCAGTAAATTTTGTGCATAAGAAGTTACGAAGAGTTTGTCTGTAAACAGTTCTCAGCAAACCAATCCTAACTGTACTGTATCACTGCCAGGTCCATGCATATGACCTCCATGGGCAAACCATATTGGAAAGTCTAAGCAAGGCGACCAGTGAAGCAGCAGAAGATGCTATTGATGAGATAATAGAAATGATCTTCTCTTTTGCTGGTAGCCAGTTATTTCTGACAGAAATCCTGGTAGGAACAAAGCTTCTTAAAATATTTGGCTACAGAGAAGGGAAGGCGCTTCTCAGCATCTCTGGGAAGGCATAGTCTGCATGGAAGGAACCACAGAAATGGGTATAAGACTTTCTCATAAATTAAAAACATTAATCTAAGCAGAGGTTTAGATTCAGGCCACCTCTATACTTTTTGCACACTAGCTAAACAATGGGTGAGAATGACCAACAGCACTGGGAAGAGGAGAGCATCCCCTCCTGGGTCTAGTCAGCTATGCATTGCATATGGTAGGAGAAATAGTTTGGGATCAAGAGCTGTTGGTCTGCTCCCGCTACCCATAGAGTGCTTTGATTTCCTAATTGGGTTAGGAAGGCCAAGATGTGGGGTTTTGTCTTTGAATTTCCCATCTCTTCCTTTTTAACAGTATCTTGAACTACTCTTGCTTTCAATGGAAAAAATGTTACTTGCCAAGTTAAGGAAACAAGACTAAGAGTTTTAAAAAAACAACCACCACCTTCATATATAAGTATTTCTACTAGTTATTTGCATTACTGTAACATAGAAGGACAGGGAAAAAAGGAATAAATGGCTGGTTTAATCTAGGCTCCCCACTTACATCATAGCAAGGTTAATCAAAAGATCTCAGTAGGGATTCCTTCCACAGTCTGCTCGTGTTACCATTTTAGGGTTACTCTGCAGGAGTTTTGCTGTGTTTTTCATCTTTACTCAGAGGCAGCAGGTTTTTGTCCCTATGTACTGTACCACTTAATAGATTGAGGATGTAAGGAATTTCCTGGCATGTAAACAGAATACTGTAGTGGAGACAGTAGATTTTTACTTTTAATACATTTTCACTAAATTCATCTCAATTCTTAGAGGATTTTGATTTCATTCACAATTTCCTGTCTGCTAATTCCTGATGGTGTCCTTTCCCATGCCATTATTTTCTCCTATTTCTTTCACTTTTCTTTTGACCCTTCATTCCCCCTTGACTCCTTTGTCTTTCACTTGTATGCCATGATTTTGTTCTGCCTCTAGTTCCTTTCATTCCACTCTCTTTTATTAGCTTCTGCCTCTGTTTCTTTCTTCATGTTGTCCTCTTCTTTGCCCTCACATCCTTCACTTTCTAGCAAATTGCCACATTGGCATGAATTACTGGGGAAAGATTGGAGATATATATCCTTCGAGGATAGAGGAATTTATCAACAATCATGTCTATGAAGGAAAGCCAGTTTCTATTTCAGAAAAAAAGCTAAAATGTTAGGAGAGAGGGAATTATTTGAAGGCTGCAGCTGGAAGTCAGCAGAGGAGTCAAGGTGATAGGCTCTACTTTGGTTATACTGCAGGCTTGATGTGTGACCTTGAGTAATTACCCAACTTTCATGTGCCAGGATGAGCAATTTACCTACCTGTTAAAATTACCATAACAATATTTCTGTCTTAGGAGTGCTGCAAAGTTTAATTAAGCTTGGTAAGCACTCGAACATTCTTCATTTACTATAATTACCATCATTATGCATTAACCCACCATGACATTTTTCAGGCAGTAGGTGTCTTAACTACTCTATTCTAGACTTAAACATGACAGTATCCTTCAACCACATTCAGCCAATAATTAAATTGTTTTGGAAAATATATTAATTGCATCTGGAATTACAGTGATTGGTTGAAATCTCTAAAAGACCTCTGAATATCGCAAAAGCCCTGAACAAACACGAACTCGCCCATTTCCTCTGCATATCCCAGGCCCAAGCCCCCAGCTAACTGCATGCATCTGCCTTCACGGGCCCCCACCTGCCTTTCCTTAGCGTAGGACATGCCTTTTCAAGTGGCTCAGACGTAGGAACCCCCCGGCACTGGCTGTGTAGCTGTTTTGTCAGTAAAAGATATCCTTTGGCCTGACGGGACAGTCGGGAGAGTGGCAGCATTTTGAAATTAGGCTTGATTACAGCACCCTGTCTTGTATAAGCACCTATTCGCCGTAATTCAGTTATACACATCAGAGAGAGGAGTAGATTTTAACACAACTTTGCACAAGGGTTTTGCACAAATGAAATCAAGGTAATTCTTTTTATCAGAAGTGGATAAGCCTCTTCTGATTTATTTCTGATAAAAACACAGGCTGACATTTTGTTCATAAGTCTAAACCAGTCCTTTCAAGATATTTCCAAGTCACTTCTTTTCACAAAGATCTGGATAAGATCTCATTTCTGAGACTCTCAGCTGACATGGCTTTCATATGAATTCCTCCTCCCTGACAAGGGAAGCTAAAACCTACTTCTCCCATGCATCTCAAAGTGAAATTCAGTACCTTTTTGTCTGACTGTTTATCATTTCTTGCAAATACTCAAATCCATTTCCTTTGGAAAAGGTTTGTCTTTGTATGACAGGCATACAAATAGGTTTTATTATAGTACTCTATTCACTGGTGCAGCTTAGCCTGGAGATAAAAAGGAATCCATTTTCTAGATTTTCCCCAAATGTCAGCTCTACATTATCAGAGTTCTTAACTCAAGAAGAATGGGCAAAATAAAAAAAATATGAACCGATATATTGTATCTGACTTCATATTAGTGACCGAGAGCCCAAACTTCCCCCGCAGTGAATTGAATCAAAGTAGAATCAAGAGTGCGAGATTAGGCAGAAAAGCACCGAGTCATATTGATTTCAATAATGGTAACTTAGTGCAATATTTTAAATATTAATGGTGAACTCTGCTCACTGACTTAACCATACTGCTCGGTATGCCCTAACGGTCAGAAAAAATGGATTTTATTTCCTTTTTCTTTTTTTTCTTGGCAGTCTTTGACATATATATCTAGGCTTCTTTCTAAAAACAAAATCAAAACCAAAAAATTACCATATTATCACATTAGGACACTTCTGGCCCTGTAAGGCAAAGCAGGATATCATGACAGTGAAGAATCAGCAGATAATAATCTCCAGGTTATTATCTTGCCTATTTTTTTCTGCGGAGTCTTGAAGGAAACCAGTGCAGGAGCCTCTTCAGGTACGTTTGCTGTAACTGCTCTTGCCACCTTGGCCATTACCTGTCATCGTGCAATTTGTTTTTGTAGGACTATTATTCAGCGCTCTATAATTAGGGCCAGATCCCAGCTGACAGCTAGTTCCACGGGTGGTAGCCATGGTGGCCCCTCCTGCCAACCAGTGGGTATTCCTGCCACGGGAAACTTATCCCCACTTTCCAAATTCCTCCTCGCAGTAGTTTGCCCACGTCTCAAGACACTTGTGCAAGTTGTGCTGACTGGGAGGTATTCCAGCAGCATGATTTGTGGCACCCAGAGTGATTTAGATGTGTCAGCGACTGCAGAGGTTGTGCTGATTATCAGAGAAAGATAGAAGATGGGTAGAAAGCTGCACATAGTCTATCAAAGTCAAGGTAAATATGTTTAGAAACAGAGTAGCAAAAATAAAGCAAAAAACCACTACCTGGAGATTCATACTGCCTGCCTCATCCCAGTGTCTCCTCTTCAAGAGCGGGACTGCTGAAGCAAGGAGTGGCTCAGTGCCTCGGTGAAGAGGCATCACATAGTCTGTGGCCCCACGAGCATGTCGGTCCAGCCGTGGGCTGGCTGGGCAGCTCACAAGCCCTGTTCTCAAAAGGAAGCCTAGCTCTTATCTCGTTAAACCACTGTATGCATTGCTATCCTTTTGGCGCAAAGGAGAAATAAAATGACGCTGCCAAGAAACCCTTCTTTTCATCTCACTGCTGAACTCCAGAGAAATTCCCTTGAACTACAAGTGTAAGCTTAATTGATTGTAATTGACCTACAAGGAAGACACAAAACTCTTCTTATACTGATCAAATTGTGGTGAAGCAGATTAAGCAGTGTTGCTCTGACTAGTTTGGGTACTGCACGTCATGCTGCGCTCACTCATTCATTGCTTCCTAAAGTCACCTGCTGCCTGATTCAGACACTCTCAATGGCAGCCATGTATTACAAATGATATAAAATTATTTAAGAAATTAAAATTAAGTCAAGAGCTTCATCACAGGACAAGCATTTGCATGGCAATAGCATTTCATAAACACCAGTCGTGAGCTGGAGGCACAGTATGTGAATGTTCAGACTGCCTCAGTTTGCAGCCTGGTCCCTGTGCTACTGCTAGGAGCTCTAGTAAAGGCAATAAATCTGTGGTCTGATCTGATGTTGGAATAAATCTCTTCGGGTCAGCTAGAAGAGTTGCTAGAGTCAAACTAGGAAAAAAATTGAGTACAAACCAAATAGAATGATCTTTTTTTTTACTGAAGTCTGCCTATTTTCATGTTTAGTGAGCCAGAAGCAGTTTTATCAAACACTCTATGTATTCTGACAAAGCATACACAGAAATTTACATTAAAAAATGCATTTTATAGAGTTGGCTCTGTTGCTTTTGTTACTGTATCATTAGGGCAAGAGTCATTTTGATTTTGTTGTGAGGAAGCAACAGCATCTTACATGCTCTTTAAGCCATTTGTGTCCTTCAGCTTCTCTTTAAGGATCAAACAGGAATTAGGAAGGGCTAATCTCAGGGTCTCTCAAATCTAGGTGGAGGCCCATCCCACACAGGCACTCCCATGCTTTGGAAGATCCTGATGATACGGTGGCCCTGGAAAGTGGGCAGGAGGTGCCTCCACATGCTCAGACAGACAGAGAGATGGCTAAACAGGCTGAAAGAACCTGAGAACTTCTCTCAGGCCTGCCCCCAAGGAACCTGAAATGCAGGCAATTG
Source organism: Grus americana (assembly GCF_028858705.1). Classification (NCBI taxonomy): domain Eukaryota; kingdom Metazoa; phylum Chordata; class Aves; order Gruiformes; family Gruidae; genus Grus; species Grus americana. The sequence goes on along the minus strand of NC_072853.1, from coordinate 25,099,781 downwards.
GGGACTTTGGGTCATACTGATGATCTTTGTTTTCTTTAACAATACTGAAGCTGGTGAATAAGAGAGAGATGATGATTTAGCTAGGCTAAGAGCGGCATTGCCTGCTGAGTGTCTTTCTTTTATAAACATCACCATCTGAGTCTGAAAAATGGTAATGTTTCAGACACATCGCAATACTCTGGAAGAAGACTTTTATGCAAGCCTTTGAATATATATGTGTATATACACATGGAGATAAGGGAGGCGGAGAAAGACCTTTTAAATATATTCTCTGTCATTCTCACTCTTCTCTTTATAAAGTCTAATTTGTAAAGGATCATTGAACTCTAAGTCATTGCTATAACAAAGTTATGAAATTTTGATCTAGAAGAAGTGATCCATGAATATCTTCAAGACTAATTTGTGGCTTTGAAATGTTTACTGACCATTTAAAACCGGCTTAAACTTTTTTTCCCCTGAAAATCCCCAGAAAGTTTCACCATTTTTATCAGCTCTACTTCTAAGAAAAAGTAAATGTCTCCACTATTTATTCTTAATGCAGTGCTTCTGATCCAAACATAAACATATGGACTTAGATTCTGCAGTAAATGTAGAACTCCAGAAGTTAGGCATGATTTTGAAGGCTCAGTGGATCCTATTAGGCATTTAATTCTGCCCTGAACTGTACAGGAAACCCAAGTATTAACCGTAATTGTGCATTACAGTATCTAAAAGTGTCTAACTCCCTGTTGCGAATCCATCCAGCTAAGGACAGAAAAACTTTGAAAAAGCTCTTCATTGCATATGATAGAATCTATTTGCCTCATAATTGTAGTGCTGGTTCTATAAAGAGACCCCCAGCAGTTCCTAATTGCATCCAGAAACCTCATTACATTATACCAATTGGATTTTTAATTAGAAATGCAGATGGTAACTCATTTATTACTGTTGTAAGATCCAACTGGGAAAGAAATCTCAATTCCGTTTTGGATGCATTCACCTTTTGGATGCCGGAAAAGAATGAGGAATGAGAATGGTGAAACTGTGACTGATGTTATGCCTTCCAATAAAGATGCATTATTGCACCGAGGCTGAAGGTCACAAGAAGTAAAAGGAAGAAGAAGCATCTATGAAGCCAAGTTCAGAAAAACAGAACCCCACAAAGAGCTCTGCTGGGATAGCCAGCTGGGAAGTTGAGAAGTGGAAAGCTAGCCAAAATGATTTTGTGGAGTTATTAATATAACCTTCTCCATTCTTCTGAATGGAGAGAATGAAGGTGAGCATCTCAACCTACTATTGAAACTCACTTGTGTCTATAAATCCTTTTCTCACTGTACAGAAAAGAAGACCGTAAATGTCCTGCCTTATGCTGACAGCGGTATACAGCCTGTTAAGTCTACGTCGCTGCGAGCTGATGTGTGCCGTGCCAATTCAGGTCCCGCTCCTGATCACGGCCATGGCAGCACCCACCAGTCTCTTGATTACACAACAGACGAGGTTACAGCCTTGCACCTTCAGGAACTGGTGACAACAAGTCAGATGATTGTCATTTTTCTCCGTTTGCTTTGTCCTTTTGGATAGTAAATTCTTTAGGAAAGTGGCTTGCACTTATATGTTTCCCCAGCCTGAAGAAAGCAGTCCTTGACTGAGAGCAAACAGACAGCAAGCTCAACCAGTACTGCCTAGCTCTTCCCTCTGAAGGTGTGACGGCTGGCAGGGAGCTGAAGTGCTGTGTTTCTGCCCTGTTTTTTGTTCAGCTGAGGCTTCTCATTTCTTTCATTTTGTTTAGAATCATTTTGCTCTGTCTCTTCCACTCATATGCCATCAGGCAAAAGAAAAGTGTTTCTCTTTCACTGTAATGAAATCACTTGAAAATAAAATACCAATAGCCAGTGAAGAGGCGAGCACTATCAACATGTCTGTTACTTCGTACAGTAGCTGAGCTGTTTCCTCTACAGACACATTTTTGTGTGTGTGTAAATCTCTGTCAAGTGAACCTAGTAAGATGTCTTCTTGCCTGCAAATTCTGTGAGAACAGAGCTATTGTCTTGGATCAGAAAGGAGTAACACAGCAACAAGGACATGGGTTCTCTTTTAGAGTATTCTGTTCCCTGTCAGGAAAGTGCAACCTTGCCTCTTCTCACTCTTTTTTTTTTTTTTTTTTTTTTACAGTAATGCTACAATTTCTACTGAGAGTTTGGGGGTAAAAAAAAATTAAAAGCTTTTACTGCAATTTTTAATTGTGAGTTATTAGAATCACAGTTGTGCTTTCAGAAAAACTTTTAATCCTTAATGAGTAAATGTCAGAGCCTGCTGCATGTTCTTCTGGATAAGTGAATGATTGCTGTGCTTTCTTTCTGTGAATCCAGAGAATTAAACATAGGCACCATATAAGAAACTAATCGTGCTACAGCCACAAAGAGAGCATTTTCTTTTCTCTCTGAGTAAGACAGGAGCAGGAACAGCCTCGCTGGCTTCCAAAGGGCCATATCCTTTCGTTCTTAGTCAGGCATGCTATTCAATGTCAGGAAAAGTTGAAAGTGCCATATATAATTTAGCTCACTTGATGAATCGTAGTTTAAGATCCTGACTTTAGTTGCTTTAACATGAACAAATTTAAACCATCCAGGCTGCCTTTTTGCATTATATTTTTCCTGGTTTCTTCCCCTAGTTAAAAAAATAATCTGCTTGGTGTAAAGTTTCACTCCAGCACAGGTATTTGAAGTTTACTGAAAGCAGCCCTATCGCTAACAATCCATTTTGCTGTTCTGTTAGAAAAAGATGGCTAAATAAAACCAAATGATGAACTTCTGGAATGAAGTCCATTAGCATGGGCATGGTAGCCATGCTAAATTTTGACAGCTGTATTCACCATGCTATTTGTCAGCAGCACTTGAGGCGACTCAGATCAAAGAGACTCTCTCCTGTGCTCAGAGGTAATCAAGGTAGTATTGAAGAGGAGAGATTGCCATCCAGACCAGCTTCCCGGGGGGAAGAATAGGAGGTGAATGAAAAGCAGGAAGAAAGAAAATAGTAGCAAGTGGAAGATTGCTTTCTCTTTTTTCTTTTTTTTTTTTTTAATGCAACCTTTGCATGATTCAGTGCACAGGGAGGACAGGGTGCAGTGGGCTGAGCAGGGCTGTGCAGAGAAGCAGGCTCTTATCTGTAGGATCTCCACTCCTCTTCGCAGAAGTCGCCAGGCAGTGAACGACCTGGAGGAGCCCCAGAAATGACTGCTGTAGGGTGTGTAAAGCTGAACGCTGCCTTGGAGAACTGGGTTCTGTACCTGCCCCTGCTACAGCATTCGGCTTATGGATTGCATTTTTGGATACCCAGTATAAAACTCCAGGAGCTGTAATGATAAAAGCAGCATAAAATTATTATGCATTTTAAGAAATATGCTTTAGAACCCTAACAAATGCTAAACTGCATTTTTCTAAAACTTCTCCTAATTTGGAACTTGATAAATGAGCATGCTTACAAGTTTCTGTTATGTGAAATAATCAAAGTGCACCTTGGACCTAGAGGCTGCAGTAGCAAGTTAAGAAGAAAGCCAGGGAGTGTGGATAAGTGAGCATTTTTACAGCTTTGTCATGCCTGTTGCCTTGATTTCCCAAAAGGTCACCGGTACAAAACACGCCATTCCTCTACGTGCTTGCCCAGGTAAACATCTAAGTGTCACAAATATCATCCTGCATCAGCATAGTCAATCCGTCATCTAACATCTCTTGTTCTCTGAAAAGCTGTAAAAGCAAGAAAATATTAAGCATAGAAATTGCTATTGAGTACATATGTATAGGCGTTAGCATGTTGCTTTGGGATTGTTTATTAGGATAATTTTGGAGATGTAGCAAATTGTGGTACAGTTTAAAAGCTCACTGATGCAGCATGACTCGATTTACTGACAGTAACCGGGGGAAGGGGTTTAGCCCGGTTGCTGCTGTACTCTCTCAACTACAAAAATCAGAACAAAGTGAATGGCTATCCTTTTGGGGTACCTACCTCCACATATAGGAGGCAGATAACTGCAGGTAGGCAACTACATATGGTTGTCTTCTCTACAAGTTTCAACATCGGAACAGGATTATTTTTAACTTGGGAGGAAAGGATCACCATGGAAACATAATGAAGTATGAGAGTGATCTGACTGATTGACAATGTTACAGCAAAGGAAGATTGACATGAAAGGCAAAGATAAAATTCACGCTGTTCTAAGACACGATTCCTCTAGCAGCTGAATCATCAGGTCTCGTTTTCCAGACACTAATATTACAAAAGATTTTCTTGTCCTTATTCAAGAGGAACACGTTGCAGAGGTCAAGTTTTCTCTCTGACACGTTCTCAGTCTCAGGGATGGAAACAACATTGAGGACCTTTCTATTTAGGTAACAAAAGGTTGAGACCTGAAAGAAAAGATTTATGTTTCTATTAAGCGCCATGCTGCTGTAAGTCTGTAGATTAGTTTGGGCTTCTCGGTACTAAAGCTAGAAGCAGCTTTGCCCACATTTCTTTATGGAAAAACAAGAGGTACTTGTAACCTTAAAATGCTTTGTAAATTCATTCTCATTTTATCAATTTTTTCAGTGTATGGGAAGGCCAGGAATGGAAAAAGTCCTGGCAGAATATTTATTTCAACCTCTCATTTGGAAATTAACTTCTGTTTTGGAACATCAAACCATTTTATTTTTGCTTATAAAATACTCACAGCATTGAAAAAAAAAACATTCTCAATCATAGTTTATAAAATATTTCATTCCATCTGAAAGGATATTTTTTACTTCTTTGTTCACATTAAAAAAACCCAACAACCTTTGACTATTTTAAATTTAGGCTGATCTGACTGTCTTGAACTGGTGATGTAGAGAAAAAAATCAACTATTTCCATTTCTTGAATTCATCATTTCAAGTGCAAACATTCATTTTCTACCCTTGCTACAAGGTAAATTTAAAAATCTTATGTAAGAATATTCTTCTAATCTCACATGAGAGTTGTAACTTCAGAAGATGCCTTCATTTCTAGGAACAACTGAAGAGGGGACTAATGCTATTAACCCAGTCTGTGATCTGAAATCTTGCGAAGAAGGTTGGGTTTGCCTGTTTGCTCTGTGCTGCCTGCTCAGCCGCGGCTCACTTTGTCCCATGGCTCCCTCTAGCTCATGCCCTTCTGTTCAGTGACCGACTCCCTCATCCACTGGCACTTAAGAAAAGTCTATTGAACATATTTTTCTTTATTCTACAGTGTTTCCTTTTCTATTTATTTATTGACCTATTTTTACTCAGTCTACTCATTATTCTGGAGGATTTTTCAGCTCCAAATCCCAAAGCTCTTGATACATGCTAAGTCTTTAAATTGGCCAAGAGCCACAGTTGGCATAGGCAGAAAGAGAGTTCAGGAACCCAATTTTCAGTCCTTACTCTACGATTTTAGGCCACGGTGTCTGATGTAAAGTGGTCACAGGACAGCAAGATAATCACTGTTAAGACAGTTCAAGTATGACAGTGATGCAGATGTTAAAATAAGCCCTGACCACAATGACCCTTCATGGCCGTTTCTGTTTTTCACTTTATCACCAAGCAAAGAATAAACTCCAATTACCTCATTCAAAAGCCCATAGGGAGCCAAGTCTGATGTTATAGCAACTGTGGACATTTAATGGTTTATTGCTGTGGTATGGAGACCTATGGGATAGTGCACATTCTTCCTGTAACAACGCCTTCATCTCATTCTTGGTGCCGAGTCCATCGTTGCGTGACTAACAGCGGATTGCCTTGTAGGGGAAAAGCTCGTGGCTGTTTTGTGTCTGATCTATGTCCGTTCTGTCAGGAAAGCCGGCCAGAGTGCACCCTATGGACTTTGCAAAGCAGCCTCTTGGGAGCACAAGCGGCTTTTCTGCCCTCTTAGTGATTACTGTACAAAGAAACAACCTGGAGTGGGAATCCTGGAGTAAGTCCGTGCTATGGTGCAATGGGAGCACAGCAGGAGGATCTGCAGGGCTTCTACAAGGTGCTAACGGGACAATGGGAAAAGGAGAGAAGGAAAAAGAAAAGGGGGGGAAAGAATAGAAAGATCAAGAGAAAAATAACTGTATAGACAAAAAGCATCCTGTGGAAAATACTTATTTACAGAAGCAGGGGGAGAAGATTGCTCATAACCAGTAGTGACTACTCTGATAACACACGTGGAGCAGCTTTGGGTGGGAAAGTCTTGTGGGCATGTCACAACCCAGGGGTCTCTTCTCTCTTCTTTCCCAGACTTTCTACAAGCAAGTATTTTAGGAACAGATCTTAAAATGCAGTTAGGTACCTATCACCCAAGAACTTGGTGTTTAAATACACTTAAAGATCTGAGCTTTCGAGACAGACATTCAAAGCCTTTCTGGCACCCAAAGACTTTCAAGAGCACCAAGTTACTTAGCTGCCATTGAAAACAATGGGAGTTCTTGGCTTTTATTACTAAAATGAGGAAAATAATAGTTTAATGAACATGGTTGCTAGGGTAGCTAGAGATACCGATTTTGCCTTTTTTGTACAGAAGCAGGCACACTGGGTTACATTTCTGTCCTGTTAATGCTCTCTGCCCTGTTAATAGCTGGCAGGTTTTCCTTTGCCCTCGGGGGCTGCTGAGCGTGTTGGTGGGGTGGAGGGTGCCAGGCACCCTCTCCTCCACCTCCATCAGCTCAGAGGGGGCAGATGTGCAGCACAGCAGCAACCAGGCAGTAATGGGTACCCGAGTTATGTCAGAAAACGGTAATGCCCCAGTTTATTCGCGTTTATGAGGTACATTGGGAACTAACATTATAACAACGTTCAGAGACTTGAGATTGCATTAGCTTTTTTTTTTTTTTTTTTTTTTTTGTTCTTGATGCCTGGAGTCACTCCTATTGATGCATAGATTAAAAGTAATTTTATGGACTGATGGTTATTGAAAAGTCTCTGGGAGACATTTGGTGAGTTGATTAAAGAGGGGTTGTGAAGGGTATTTCCCAGACATGTCCTCCGGGCATGAAATTTCCTTGCATTCTCAGTGGTAAAATGTCATGGAGAGATTTCTTGTTACAGCCCTGCTGCGGCCCAGTAGGCTGGCATCTTCTCATATTTTGAACAGTGGTGCTGCATCTTGGTGAATTAAGATCTCACATAAGACGCCGCCAACTGATATTTATGAACAACAGTGTTTTACAGACTTACGGGAGAAGAGGAAAATTATTAGTATGAATTTTGGTTGGAACTTGGTAATTTATATAGATAAGCCTGGGTCTTTAAGCAGCTTGCCTGCTGCCAGAATGAAAAAGAAATGTGCATTAGAGCTGCTAACACTCATTGATAACCCAAATCACAATTCTTCCTCAGGGAATATTTTCAGCCTGTAAACAGAAAATCTACTGTAAATGCCACACTGATGTTAGCTTGGTACTGCACTGATTCATTCAGTGCAGTACTGCAGAAATTAAATAGCTATTATATTATGAATTAATTAAATATCCTAAAGTGTGTTTTTTATGATTGTGGTGGGTAATAGTAATTACACAACTACACCGTGTGTTTAAGTATAAAATGCTGTGTACTTGTTTTATTTTTCTTGCACGTCTGTGCTTCAAAATCCTGATATTTTTAATGAAAATATCTACTAACTTCTCTAGTGTGAAAGGGGCAATGGTTTTAAACTGAAAGAGGGGAGATTTAGATTAGATATCAGGAAGAAATTCTTCATTGTGAGGGTGGTGAGGCAGAAACAGGTTGCCCAGAGAAGCTGTGGATGCCCCCTCCCTGGAAGTGTTCAAGGCCAGGTTGGATGGGGCTTTGGGCAACGTGGTCTGGTGGAGGGTGTCCCTGCCCCTGGCAGGGGGTTTGGAACTGGATGATCTTTGAGATCCCTTCCAACCCATTCTATGATTCCATGATTCTGTGATTATAATGGATGGTGTTTCAGGTTTAATAGAAATAAGAGGAAAAGCAAAAGAGCACAGAACTAAGAGCTGACTGAGAAAGCAAAAGTGGAGCATGTGGAAGCCAGCACTAACGCTGGGGCAATATTCTTAGCAGAATATACATCACATGAGGTGATGCAAAAAGGGTTTGAATGCTTTCTCTTACCACTGATATCAGAATATTTAATTGACAATGAATAAAAAGTGTGTAACTACCTAGATTGTCATTTTATGAATCAGAAATCAACAGAGGGAATGGCTGCTGATTGTCAGGCAGTTACATCCTGTATTAACGTACCTAGTCATTATTAATAAATGAAATCTCAGGGCTGAAAAGTTGGATGAAACACCCAAATACCTCATGCACTGAGCAGCAATCACTTTTTCTTGATACAAGTGCAATGATTTTAGCTTGATTCTTTCCTTAAGCTGATGTAAGAGGACAAATTAGCTCATAGTCCTGTACCTGAATTGTCAACACTGTGGCTTCAAACAATGTGTCCTGGGAGAAGAGGAAGTATTGCAAAATTCCTTTCCCTCCACTCCCACACTGCTTCCACTGGGAGGGAATTAAGGGTGAAAGTCCAGTGATCTAGCACACCATCCAGACAGTCTGGATATATCTTTACAGATATTCTCCACGTCTGGTCAACCATTTGCTTAAGTTGGCACTTGCCACCAAAAGATGACAAAGAACTCTGATGGACCATCCTGCTCTCTGAGCTATTTTTATGGCCCACTGGTCACCTAATTTGGAAAATCTTCTATGGAGGTGCAGAGAAAGCCATGTTCTTGTTCTGACTCGTGCTCCTTCTGCAGCAGGAGAGAAACAATTATGCAGGGATATATTAAGTGTACCAAACTACAACTCGTGGTTGTTCCTCCAGAATCTCTCCATTCTGACTACAATTTTTCTCTCACCTTTTTATTCATACCCATCTCACCAAGACCTCACTGTGTTTTGTGGTCTCTTTATCATCCTCCTTTTGGCCCTGGCCAAGCTGCTCTTTCTCCATGTGTTTGTGGGAGATCCCAGTGAATTAGTTGGAAATAGGTCCTCATCCAGCTGCATCACTGGGCAGAGCTTCTTGGGAACCTTCTGGGAATGGTTGGCATCGTTAGGACTACTCTACTTGCTGTCCCAACTTCTACGTTTGTGACCCTTAGATCCTCTGCTCCCCTCCTCTTTTACATTCATTATTGATTCTTAGAATAATTTGGTGTTTTCCCTGGTCTCTTTTTCTCTAACCTCTCCCTTCTGAAGAAAAGCTTAGATTTTGTTAGGGACAGGCTAATGTTTAACTTCAAAAGGAAAAGCCAGCAGAAACAGTTCATAAGCAAATGCTTTTGTAAGAGTAAGAGCAGAGCAAACGTATTTGATACCTTTCCACTAATCTCCTCATTGGCAACAATTTTCAGCTCAGGGGATTTTCTAACTTCTTTTTATTTATATATTTAGAAACACCCAGTTAGTCTCTCTATCTTCCAAATATTTGTGAAGTCTTCCCTTGCATGTATACAGATTTCTTGCATCCACAGCATCCCTAGGAAGGAGTTCCACAGATCTGCTTCTACTTGATGTGTAAACAGTCAGGTCCTATTGCTTGCTCTGAACCTGGCTCCAATAAGCTGCTTTTCCCGCATGGTGATTTGGTAAACCTTAAACATATTTTCCCTGTAAGTAGTCATTTCTTCATACTGAAGTTTCAACAAAGTCATGTGTTGCTTTTATGGGAGTTATCCATACCTTTGATTGTATTTGTAGCCCTCCTCTTACCGTTTCCAGTTCTCCTAAGTCCCTTCTTTTGACTTGAACGTTTAATTTGTGTTTTCTCAACTACTATAAAGCACTGAACTGATGTTTTCATGGAACTGTCAATCATAACACCAAAATCTAGCTGCTCCTGAAAAACAATAGTCAGTTTAGAGTCCTTACATGAAGCTAAAATTGTTTTCTTCCCCACACAAATCACATTACATGTATGCATGCTGAGTTTCATCTGGCATTTTATTGCCCAGTTCCCTTGGGTTGTAGTCTTTCTGCAGCTCATCAGGCTGTGCTCGTCCTTAATATCTTAAATAACTGTGCATCATCGGCAACCTCTGTCACTTTGCTGTTAACCCCCTTTTCCAAATCATGTATGAATGAGTTGAACAGCACAGATTCCAGTACAGACCCCTCCACTGGTGACTTTCCTCTGTCACAAGAGCTGGCCATTTATTGCTCCCTTCTGTCTCCTTTGCTTTGTATTAGCAAATTATTTTGTAAACTGGAGAGGGACTTTTTACAAGGGCATGTAGTGATTGGACGAAGGATAATGGTTTTAAACTGAAAGAGGGGAGATTTAGATCAGATATTAGGAAGAAATTCTTACGTTGAGGGTGATGAGACACTGGAACAGTTTGCCCAGAGAGGTTGTGGATGCCCCCTCCCTGGAAGTGTTCAAGACCAGGTTGGATGGGGTTTTGGGCAACGTGGTCTAGTGGAGGGTGTCCCTGCCCATGGCAGGGGGGTTGGACTAGGTGACTTTTAAAGGTCCCTTCCAACCCAAACCATTCTATGATTCTATGATAAGAAATAAGGGCCAGGAAAGAAGCAAGCTGTTTAGAATGGCTTTGAAAATTGCTGTTTGTCTTCTTCCACTTGACTACTTGAACATATAAAACAAAAAATACCTTCCTTTGTCTAAACTGCTCGTATCCAATCCAGTTCAATTGGGAATAAAATGTTACTGTTTTGAGGATGTGGAGAGAAATTGAGTACAACAGAGGACACATTCTTTTCTTTGAAGATTGTCTTTATCAACCCTTATTTGGAAAAAAAAAAAAAGGAAAATAAACAAGTACACTAGAAAAAATATATATATTAAAGAAACAAGTAGTTCTCATTCTCAAGAGGTTCTTCCAATATTAAAATCTCTTCTCCCAAGAGACATGAGGAGACATTAATTTCCAAGATTGACACTGACTCAGAGCAAGCAGCTAATACACAATAAAATGGGAAGAGACATATTTGTCAGCTTCCCAGAAGCTGACATCTAGGACAGCACTTCTAAATCGTAGTCCACAGAGCCTGAAATTCAAGCAGCAATTAAAGTTATTAAAGACATAGTAGAAAAACTAGCAGACCAAACCAAGAATATTGCACTGCTGAAATAAATGCCTTTTTTTTTTTTTTATTCTAGGATTGTATAAAAGCTCTTCTTGACTTTAAGTCACTGCTATAGAAATGAACTTGAATGAGCTTGAGACAGTCCAAATATGACAACTGTGAGTATAGTAAATTCAATTCAAATACCTTCAGAACAGTGCAACAAAATAAAATAAAAAAAATCTAAAAAGTGTCCAAAAATGATAGGTAGAAAGAGAGGTCTTTGCAATACTTGTGGGATGGTGAGTTAGACGCTTTCGCAGAGGTAAAATGATCCCCTGTGACTGACTGGTTGTGTCTATACAGTCAAACCTATAGTGATTATGTGTCCAGGTTTTCATGAGCATCTAAGTATATTCATCCTTCCTTTCTTTTCTGAATGAGAGGTAATGGATAGTTCTGGCTGAGGTTTTTTTCAGATCCTCCAGTTACTCCATCAAGGCTATTGGAGTTGTGGCTATTAGGGACCTCCACCTGTTCTTCACTTCTCACTGGGATAAGGAGCTGTGACATCTGTTATGGAGAACTGCAACTCAACTGCAACTCACACTGCCAGTCGAAGACTAAGGATGTGCAACCAAGCTTAGTGAAATCAATTTATACTTTCATGACTCATTATAAATCTGTAGTCTAGTGGCTCTCCCACCCAAGCCTGGTGAACACACAGACTGACTACATATCTGTCCGCTCTCTGTTAGCAACAGATACACACAGCTACTTCAGGTAAGCATTTCTGAATCATTGTTACCTCATGTGGTCAATGTGGAGGTGAGAATAAAGAAGTATTTATTGCTCAAAATCTCCGTAGTCCAAAGTTAAAGAAATTCAAGTCACAGAAATTCGAAGTGTATACAGAGACTTGCACTCACGGATATATCCATAAAGAGTAACTACTTCCTGAGCTTGATGTCTACATTAATAATTTATTTGCATGCTGTCTAAACTTGTAACATGCCAGAAGTTTTGTAGAACGTGTATACACTCAATGATTTACATATTTAATGTGAGTGCATTACTACTGCCAAAGGGTCGTGAGCTTCCAGGCAGTAGTACTATGAAGTAATTTTTGTGTCTGCTTCAAGGAGGAGCCAACAGCATCCCAAAAAATTCACCTACCACCAGGATAAGCAAGACTAAAAGAGTTTCCATGAGTTTCCACAGTGGCTCTGGATGAAATCATCAGGAACATTTATACTTGAATCCTAAAACCTGACTCCTAAAAGTGTCAAGAATGAAGACAGGAAAGGAAAGAAAACAGGATTCATAAGGTGGCAGGGCTTCCTAGGAAGGCACGGTCCCATCCTGGTGGACAGGATACCAGGTAAGGTTTACATTTCAAATCAAGGTAACCCTGAGGGTATGCAGATGTTGCTATCAACACTGAAAGCCTGCCTACATGTGACAACAGGCCAAAATCTTAGGATCCTAGGTAAGAGATGATGAGTAAATAGTATTTGGTATAATCAAATGATGTTGTTTTCTGCATCTGTGTCTATCGTTTCCAATCTAAAATCTGATCTTAGGTCTAGCTAACACAGCTTATCTTTGCTTTGCTATTGAGCTTTTCTAGTGCTGAAAGCAAGATGAACAAAAAAAATGCACCGTCTCCCTGGAGGCAGTGCACTCAAAGATGTGTGCATATGCACCCTCACTAACCCATTTCCAGAGAAATTCTGAGGAGAGAGGTGGAGCACTGAGGGTGCTTTCTGCCAGACTGCACTGACAAGTGCCGAGATATGGAAAGGAATAAACCAGTGAGCATTATACAAGGGAGAGATGCTGATGGATACTCCATGACTCAAGGGTATTTCTAATCGCAGACTAGCACAAAATCTGAAAGTTACCCTAAATCAACAAAATTGGAAATCCCTCTCGTATCATTGAATGCAGAGCTTGCAAGGCAGTCATGGGAAGTCTCTCAGAGGTCCTTCTGGAAAGCAATATTAAAAAACCCTGAAAGAAACTGGTGCTGAGCCAAGAAAAATAATTTCTTTACATCATAGAAACATAATCCCAAGCACACTGTGAAAGAAATTCTCTCTGTCTAGAAGGCAAGTAACATAACATTAAGTTATGTAGTAGAGTAGTATTATTATAGACAAAATAGCCAAGCTGATTTTTGAAAAGTTGGAATTGAAAGAAGCAACAACCCCCTCCCATTTGTTTGCTTTTAAAATCAGAAATAGATTTTATAGAATCTGATGGCATCAAAGAACTACTTAGCAGTAGGAAATCTTGTCTTATCTAGCTGCAAAGAGGCACATCTTATAACGGAATTTGGATATTCTAGACACGCACATGTTAATGAACAGATATGCAGACTCAGAAACTCCAGATATGGTTTGCAATTTAATCTTGCTGACTTGGAATGGTTCAAAGAAAGAAAAAGTTTTCTTTCATAACCACTGCTTTGTATTTGCACAGAATAAACAGGTGCGATATTGACATGACAAACTAGAAAGCAGGTGTTTTAATTAAAGCAACCATAGGAAGGATCATTTGCAACGTCTCAACAACCACAATTAACTGATCTCTGTGTCTCAGTGTTAATGGAACTCATTTAGGAGGAAAAAGAACATTTGGAAAATGCTGCAAGTCAATTGTTTTCTCTTTCCTGGCTTGTAGGGTTACTGCAGAATATTCATTCTGCCTCCAACATAGCTTAAGTCAACATTAGAAAGTCCCCTGCACTGTAGCTATAGAGTTAATTGCTTTCATTCACATTCAGTAGTTATTTATTATGCAAAGATCCGAACGTTAAGATGATCTCACTGTGGCAGTTAGGTAGTGTTTAAGCTTTGTGGAGGCTCCCTACACACAGATGAAATTCACTCTCAAGATGTGGGTCCATGGAGGCATTCTACCCCATGCCACGATGCAGTCCACAAACCAGTGTGATCTTCACAGCGTGTGGGTCTGGAAGGTCCCTCAATGATGGTCTTGCGTTGGGCTGTCAGGGCTCTCTCCAGAGGCTGTGGCAAAAGGAGGAGAGGACAGTCTAGTTCTAAGGACCTCACAGAAGGACTGCAGCTGCTCCTTACCACTCCAAGCATGGCTAATGGTGATGTGCAGAGACGGCCTTCTGCCTGCCAGGAAACAAGCGAGCAAGCAAGCTGTTCTAGAAAGACCTAAATCCAAAAAGAAAAATTATCATTATTCTGACGCTTTGTTTCAAAGAGTGAGAGTTTCCCCAACTGCATTTTTGCTCAAGTATTCACTGTTTCTGTTGGTCCCAATCCAAGCTGTAGTAAACAGGCTTCCATGCCACAAAACCACCATCACAAAGACAATTCCACTGAAAAATCCCAGTATGGACAAGGTCTGAATTACCACAAAGATGGAAATAATAACACATTCTGAACATTGCATTTCTATTAAATAACTAATTCTGATGATACCTTGTGAAAGACAAATGGTCATGGAAAGAGACTCTGTGAGATTTAAAAGCTATCCACAATGAGAATCGAGACTATGAGTTCAGATTACTGAATGGGGATGATTTGCCTAGAGATGCTGTGGTGTTTCAGCCATGAGCTCTCCCACCACCCCATCTTTTAGGGACTCTCATCTCTGACGCAGGGAAAGGTCAGCTCTTGGTGAAGCAGCAGATGAACTCTGGTTGTTTACAATATGATGTGTTAATATCAACTGACATTCAATTTTTATTTTACTTAATATCTCAGGGTAACAGTGGTAGCAATCCAGCAACTACTACATGAGCTGGAGATTCATCCAGGGAGTGAGGTGGGACAGGTAGCTGTGGACACCACCACCATAGCTGCCCCAAAGTCAGTCACCCTTGTTGCAAAGCAAACTCTGTAAGCCAGGCTTTCACAGCTGGCATTATCACTCACCGGGTGGGAACGACTACCAAGGAAAGTTATCATCTGCCATCTTAGTGCTCCTTGTGGGTTGAGGGGTGTTATTGCTCGTGAGGTTATTCTTGTGAGCTAACCATCAGGGTTTCAGCCTTCCCTGCGCTGCAGTAGGAGGCCAACGGGGAACAGGAATCTCATCATCACCACACCAAGTTCTGCAGTCCTCTTTTGTGAATTAAAGCATCTAGTAATCATGTAGCGTGCTGCAGCCATTTAGGATCTCATTTTTATGACATGGTTGTCACCCACAGTTCCCATGAGTTTCAGCTATCCCTGAGGCTGATTAAATATTCTTCCTACAAGAAAGTGGTGTTTCAACTAAGTTAAAATCTTTGGAGATGGAACCTTTTTCTTTTTTTAAAAACCCCATTATTTCTGTTGGAAAAGCAGTAACATTCAGCTGTAAGCCTTTTTTTCCGTGTGTTTGATTTTTTCACAAAAACTCAGAGCTCTCTGTGGGGTAAGTTCTCTGCATTTTATTACCAGATCTGATTATCTGATGCCCGCCTTCTCTGAAAATGTAGTATATTCTTTAAACTCTTTTGTCCCATAAGTATTTCTGTTGCACTTTAAATTATCTTCCTTTTGACTGCTTTTTACTATAGGAGTTCTCAGCGCCGTGATGCTCGTCTCGTTGTTCTCATTCCAGTGCTGAGATCCATGTCAGAAACTTCCATAACAAGAACTTTTTATGTAGCTCAAACATTTGTTACCCTCTGAATCCCACTTTTCTGCTTTTGGGAAGCCAGTGCTGCCTCACTGTCCCTGTCAGCCAGACACATGTGTAAGGCTCTCCCTCCTAACAGAATGGTTGCCTCCTGGATTACTTCATCCTCCCAAATCAAATGGTGTGATTTCCCTCATGCTTTTCCTTCATGGATATTTATTAACAATCAGCAGCATGTGAAGTGACATACAAACCAGAAACAAGCTCACTCTCAGTATAAGGCTGTAATCTTGTAGACATGTCTGTATTTATCCTTTGGTAACGGGTTTGTGCCTTGAATTGAATGAGACCATTCATGTATAAAGTTGCTCACCTGTATAAGAGTCTGAAAGATTCCAGACTAAATAAAGGAAATAAATATTCAGATTATTTGCAGCAGAACGACAACACGACCATCTGCTTAAGTCAACTCTTTCGCCTTCCGCGTTTCTTCCTTCCCCATCTGCCACCATCTCGTCATGCCTACTCTGACGTTAGGGCTTTCTCCCCATGCAGGTTGGCTTACAAGTTCTGTGGGACTTCTTGTATGAGTTATTCCGGTGTGTCTGCAGGACAAGGGGATACACTTTCATCAGCTTGTAGGCACCTTTCCTTTTTTGTCCTCTAACGTGCTTGAGAAGTTTCTGAACACTGTAAAAATACTGATGAAGAGACAAGACCAGGACACAGGCCATACAACTCCACATATTTTCAAACCAAATATGCACAAACGCTGTATGCTCTAGAGGAAAACACATTAAGGATATGCATAAGTGATACTTTTTTAATGTGCCTGTTTCTTCATTCTCTCTGTCTCACTGAGCTCTCACAATGCTGCCCAGGAAGGTGAAATAAGATCTGATTTATTCCACATTAATACTGGAGAAATTTAGTATGAAATGGCAGATCTGAGGGATACACCAGTGAGCACTTATATGATCAAGCTGCACCTTACGGAGCCAACTTGCTCAGCCTTTAGGTGTTTGCTTTGCTTCATCTGCATATCTGACACTATTAGAAAATACTTCTTTGTTTAAGAATTGTGCATTAAATGACAATGCCCAGCTGGGAAACACCAAGAAATGTATACTGCTGACACCATTCAGTGGATAATCAACCACATGCAGAAAAATGAGGGAAACAGAGAGTGTTGTTTTCGTGTGTGTGTGTGTGTGTGTGCATGTTTGTCCATCATTGTACCTCCGACTAGACCTCAGAACATCAAATAAATAACATGACCTAAAAGGTGACTTATTAAATAAACTATCTTCACATGCACCATTGTTTTTGAGTGTATGAAGAATGTAGATCAAGCATCCTCTCACTGAGAAGGGAAGAGCTCAAAGTAAGGTTTTCCCATCTTTAAGAGGGCAAATGATGACAATCTGTGAGAAAATGTTTTTTTTAAAAGCACCCTTGACACAGCTGTCCTTGTCACAGTGTTTCTTTTATCCACAACTTCCCTGCATGTAAAGCAAAACATCTGCTTATGTTTCATCGCTAATGACACCTATAAGTATTGGCAATTACTGTTTTTCCAGTTCATAGCTGTTTGGCATTTATTTTAAAGGTGGCAACCTTAGAAAAGACAAAAATGACTGATCTTTTGAGCAGACTCCAAATGTCACATTGTGAAAGATGTTGTTTTATCACCAGCATATGGCATCTGTCTGGGCTCCTTAAAGAAGTCTCTAGCTGGAAAAGAAATGTTCTCTAAGCAGGATCTTTGTGTCTCCAGCTTTTAGGCAGCCTTGACTGAAACACCATTCTGAACATTATTTACCTTCAACTTAATTTGATCCTCAGGAATTTACACATAGTTTAAAGTTTCAGAATAAATTCCTCAACTAACTCCTCATTAAATTTACTTGAAGGGTTCTTTTATGATTAAAACAAGCTGGTTCCCAGAAGACTGTATCTGCATAAATGTACGCATTAGTCTTTAAGACTACCCACATCCTGGTACTGTGGTTGCCTGTGCTTTTTAATGAAGAGTGAACCCCACAGTATATTTGCTGTGCCAGGAATCATGATATTTCCAGTTTGCTGCCAGATAAGGAATTTATTTGAGCCTTTATTACGGCCTTCTTATTTTGTATTCTGTGTTTTGTTAAAAAGCAAATTTTTTTCTCAAGAAATTATAGTTATAGTTGATAATGAAACCGGGGCAGAAGAGTAGCCGAACTGTGCAGTGACGGATGCTATGGCAACTACAGCAGGTATGAAAAATGCTTTCAAGCAGAGTATTTAAGTCAGAAAAATTATAACAAGAGAAAGCTAATTAGCAATTTAAGCAGACACCTTTGACTCCAGAAGTGAAGGGCTCTGGAATGCCAGCAGCTGACATTGTTACAGCTTCTTTGAAAGTGTTTTAATTTGTTGTGGGTTGTTTCAATGTAATTTAAGGAATACAAATTTAAATTCATGCTAGCTTTTTGCCAGTTTCTGCCAGGGTAAATCCAGGCTTCTGCAGCAAAAGTTCTGCCAGGAAAAGAGGCTGTGGCAACGGAAAGAAGCAACCAGCCAGCTACGGCCACACCATCGCTAGTGAGCCAACTAAGGAATAAAGGTGGCACTGCTTTCAGGGAAGAGCCATGGGCAGGAAAGTTGAGGAAATGGTGCCTTTAATGTGTTCATCTAGCAAATGTGGCCCAAAGATTTTCTAACTTAAAAATACATGTTTAGCTTCGGAAAGTCTGACTTAGTGTAGCAGCATAGCTCATTCACCTTTCATGTTTTCTCCAAGCACAGGTGACCAGGTTAAACTGGGGAAGCACGCCTGAGTCCTCCCTATATGATTTGGCTTCTTGTGGTTTCTTCAGAAGCTATTTGCTTGCTTCTGGAGACACATATACTTTCTATATACCTTCTATGGACACATATATGTTTGCATCTTTAGATTTCTTCATTACTTGATTTTTCAAGCTGATATCCAACTTAGTCTCCTTCCAAATAATAGAACTCCTCTTTCATCTCCTTTAAAGAATATGGGAATATATAAATTGAGCACCATTATTTTAATGGCATGATTGAGCTACTGGAGACACTCTCCAGCAGGGTTTCCTTAGCATGATGACATACTCCATTCTCACTGCAGTTCAAGGTATAGCTTGCAAAGGCTGCTTAGCAATTTGCAGGATCAGGCTGCTTTGGCAGATTGGTTACAGATGATGAAAACAGCCTTGTATTGAACTTGCATGGCAAGGGTTTTTTTTTGGGGGGGGGGGTGCTACAGGGGTGACTTCTGTGAGAAGTTGCTAGAAGCTCCCCCCATGACGGATAGAGCCAATGCCAGCTGGCTCCAAGACGGACCCACTGCTGGCCAAGGCCAAGCCCATCCATGACAGTTGTAGTGCCTCTGTGAGAACATATTTAAGAAGGAAAAAAAGAAAACCTAGCAGCAGCTTTTGTAGCCAGAGAGAGGAGTAAGAAGATATGAGAAACTTTGCAGACACCAAGGGCAATGCAGAAGGAGGGGGAGGAGGTGCTCCAGGTGCCGGAGCAGAGATCCCCCTGCAGCCCGTGGTGAAGACCATGGTGAAGCAGGCTGTCCCCCTGCAGCCCATGGAGGAAGGATGAGGGGGTGTAGAGATTCCACCTGCAGCCTGTGGAGGGCCCCATGCTGGAGCAGGTGGAGGCACCCAAAGGAGGCTGTGGCCCCGTGGGAAGCCCACGCTGGAGCAAGTTCCTGGCAGGACCTGTGGCCCCGTGGAGAGAGAAGCCCACGCTGGAGCATGTTTGCTGGCAGGACTTGTGACCCCACGGGGGAACCACACTGGAGCAGTTTGCTCCTGAAGGACTGCACCCCATGGAAGGGACCCACACTGGAGCAGTTTGTGAAGAACTGCAGCCCATGGGAAGGACTCACGTTGGAGAAGTTCATGGAGGACTGTCTCCCATGGCAGGGACTCCATGCTGGAGCAGGGGAAGAGTGTGAGGAGTCCTCCCCCTGAGGAGGAAGGAGCGGCAGAGACAAGGTGTGGTGAACTGACCACAACCCCCATTCCCCATCCCCCTGTGCCGCTGGGGGAGGAGGAGGGAGAGAATTCTAAATGTGGTCTAGTGGACGGTGTCCCTGCCTGCAGCAGAGGAGTGGAACTAGATGATCTTTTAGGTCCCTTCCAACCCAAACCATTCTGTGATTCTATGAATTCTGGAGTGAAGTTGAGCCCGGGAAGAAGGGAGGGGTGGAGGGAGGTGTTTGAAGATTTGGTTTTATTTCTCATTGCTCAACTCCAATTTGATTGATAATAAATCAAATTAATTTTCCTGAGTTAAGTCTGTTTTGCCTGTGGCGTTAATTGGTGAATGATCTCTCCCTGTCCTTATCTCGACCCACGAGCCTTTCATTGTACTTTTTCTTCCCTGTCCAGCTGAGGACGGACAGTGACAGAGCAGATTTGGGGGGCACCTGGCATCTTGCCAGGGTCAACCCACCACAGGCCTGAAACCAAAGGGCTAGTCAGAGACATATGAGAAACCTACAGCTCCACTTCCCAATGATGTCGCATGATGAGAGACTGGGACGCTCCTTATAACAGAAAACCTCAGAAAAGATGAGAAATATTGCTGCCAATCCTGGCTCTTTCCTTCAACATGCCAGGATGCAGGATGCAATGCCATGGGAATGCAAGGATCCAGCCAGGGTCTAGCTCTGTCTCTGAGATGATAAATCCTCCGGGAACCTGAGGTGAGGGGAAGCCTGAGGCAGAGCCACCCAGGCAGCTCTGGGCAGCACTGGGTCCAGCACAGCTCACTCTCGAGTCCAGGCTGTTCAGCTTGAGCTGGCTTCAGTGTCTGCAACACAAGAGTAAGCATGACGAGATACATGCTGCCGTCCTAACTATCCCTATGGCTTTGCATGGCAAGGAGCCAGCCAAGGTATCTCTGTACCCCTGGCATGTGTTATCTACAGGTTAGACAATGCACTGCAAAGGGAGAGCTGATTGCTGAAGGGATGCTATCCTCTAGCTTAAGTCGTCTGCCTCTACAACAAAATAGGAGGAATCAATTAGCAAATCCTGGAATGTCTTCTTACCTTTGCTATAAGGCTCTAAGACCACTTTTATTACTCCTAGATTACAGTGAATTGGTTCTCAGTGGTCCTGCAGTTTTACAGTACTCACATCCCATAACATGCAGCAGCACAACACAGAGCAGATCAGCCTTACACAGAGGGTTTGCTGTGCTAGCTGAAATATTTGCTTGTTCATGGCAAAGTCACAAGGAACTGTTCTATAGTCGGCAACTCAACAACAACAAATCACAAGAGTGTTTTTGCAGAATCCATGTAACTGAATCAAATTTGGCCTAATATAAAAGACCATGGAACAGAGACAGGCTTCTATACACATCACAAGCCCCTATAAATTAGATGTTGACCTTTTGCTTCCACAACTTCAGAGACTATTTTCTTTAAAGTAGCCTCAGCGGCTACTTTCTTTCTAAAGAAAATAAATGTTGTTTTAGTTCTGCTCCTGGGGGGCTGCACACTGCGGAGGTGGTAACAGCTAGTTCAGGTGACACTGAATGAAGCTGAAGAATTAAAATGCCCTCTCTGGTAAGAAAATGTAGGTGATGATAGATGAAAACACATTTCTTGATCATGTTCTGCACAAAAAGTACATGAGAGTTCAGTAAATTGATCCTGGTTTATTAAAACAGCAGCTTGTTTTTTTAGGGGCAAATAGCTTAAAAACAGCCTCTCAATTTGGGTCTGCAGTGACTCAGGAGCATGGAACGAAGGCCAGCTGGAGAGCCTTTGCTTTTCTCTTGCCTCATTGCTGTTTTACCACTGCAGCCACACAGAGCAAGTCTGTCCCACGGTGCTATGAAAATGCTGGTTGATAGTCGTGGTTTGCTCAGGTACAGTCCTGAAGATCTGACTTCTTTTGTAGTTCAGGCTGGAGCAGAAGACCCTAGGTATATTGCACTGGCACTCAGAAGAACAGGAGAACATGCATGGGCTGACAGACCACCACACAGATACGTGCTTCCAGCCAGGGAAGACAAGAGCCTGAACGCAGCCAGAAGCATACATGAGAGGTCAGACCCAGGATGACAGACATCAACAATGGTGGTTAGGGAGAGCGTTAGCCAAATTCAGTTTGCAGAGTGGATGGGGGCCCTACAGCAGCAGAAAGCTGCATCCCAGCTTTTCATCCTTCTCCCCACATGCTGAGGTTGGTGGTGACAAGGAGATACTACCCTAGAGTAGCTGTCAACCTATTACCATGCTTCAGCACTTAAGGGGACTGAAAAGACGAGTTACTCCCAAGAGCAGTGAGGCCAGAAAAACACAGTGGTGCACCTTTTTAGCCAGGTGACCACTTCCTTCCCCATGAAAGCATGACATGTAGGACAGCATAGTCTCTCACAGGCCATGGTGACTCCCCCATACCCTGTGGCTCACATCTCTTGATTGCTAGCCACTGTTATTGAATCCATCTGTCACACCATAACATTGTACTGGAAAGAGTGGCAAACAGCCAAGGAACTTTTCCAGAGCTGTAACACAAGATATTCAGCAGTTCCAGTAAGAACCTCCTAACCCTCATCTAACTGACGTATGAAACCAATGAAAAAAATGTAGGGCTCAAAATAAACCCGAAACGTGAAGCTGCAATTTGTTTGGGTTTGTTTTTATCAGTTCACTACACTGATTCCCCTCTTCATTTGTTTTGTTCCTCCACGGAGCAGCCAGAGGCTTTATGAGTGTGTGTCTGAGACACCTCTTGGGGAAAGGCAAAACTTTTGCCTCCAACCTTGCTGAAACTGAACCTGAAGTTTGCTTTAGGGTGCTTTACTGAGCATCAGCCAATGGTCATGAAAATTTGGCCAACAGTTCTGCTGGTTGTATTTCTGTGCTCTCAGGTTTACGCCTACTCTGGTCCATGGAGCATGATGTCATGGGCCAGCGGCAGTGACCTAGCTTGGAGCCAGAGGCATGATAGTTGTCTTAACAAATCGGCACAATTGTAATGCCACACTGACATGTCTCCCCTGCTTTCAGCACCCAAAAAATTACCTTTTCATGGGTTTGTGCTGTGCTATGTAGATACAATAGCTTGCTTAGTTGGAGATATGGACATATTCTTCTTTTCCAGCGACTGTTCCTCACTTTCTTTCTCTATTTTTCTTAGGTTGTTGGGGTTTCTTCTTTCCCAGATGACTTAAAGCCAAAATTCCTCATATGTAGATGGAAGAGCTTTACTCATGCAATAAATAACACAGTCCTCCATTCCTTACTCAAGTCAGGTGTCTTGTAACAACTGCAGGAGTGCTGCGTGTGCACTGACTGTTGGACTGGGCCCACCACTCATGCGTTACAAAAGGGTCTATTCTGCAGGGTTTACTGGCTGCTACCTGCTGCTCTGCAGCCAACAGAAAAAGTGGAAAACACAAGACCAAGCTCCATTCCTGGTGGAAGCCCAGTAGATTTATGTAAAATGAAGTTGGCTCATAGGATGTTGTAAAATCCGTGAAATGAACGGCTGGTTTTTTCTGCAGAAATACTTCAGCAATGATGATAGTTTGTTATTTAACTGCTGCTACTGCCATCTAAAGAAACATAAGCACCACAATTTCTTTAGACTGTACAGTATGGGGGGCTTTTAACTTCTTTTGAAAAACCTTCTATGGATCAGTCTACTTAATACACAGTAGTTAGCAGCTCAGTATTTGGTTTCCAAATTTTAATACCTTTAAATTACCTCTATCATTTGATTAAAATACTGAAGTATTTTCTTGAAGGGAGAGATAATATCTTTGCAGGACAAAACAAAAAAACAAACAAACAAAAAAGTCCTGTTATTAAATTTTAGTATTGGTAAATCACTGGGATGAAAATACTGTCGATACCAAAACAATACCGCAGTGATCCTCTAGCATGTCAGCTTTCCATGTTCCTGTGCCTCAGGAACTGTCTGTGTGTGTTGTTTTTGTCATTAATTAGTAAAAAAAAAATGCCTTTATTTCTAGGCTTTATAAAGTTTCTTAAGGAAAAAATTCTTTCTCAGAGGAATAGTTAATTTGATCTTTTACCTTAAGCCAATGTTTTTCATTTAGTTTTCTAAGCAAATAAAAGGTCAATTAACACTTATAAAATAATGAAACAGTCTCCATGTGTCTTCCTTGAAATCTCTAAGGTTTCAGTGAATGTGATTACGTAGGAACATTGCTAATTTCATTTGCAGTTCTCTATTACCCTATTTGAAATGTTCCTTAAGATACATCTTTAGCTCCCATGTTTGGGAAATAATACTCTATTTTAGCACTAAAGCATAACACAAGAAGATTATCACACAAAGTCAAGTCATAATTAAGTTCTAGCTACAAACTGGTCGATGCACAGATGCCTTTCTTGTTTTTCCAGTCAATATAAAAATGGAATATTATTCCAATTTTATTATCAATCAGCATTCCATTACCAGCTACTTTAAGAAATACTATTTGTTAATGAAAAATAAATATCACCCTTGAAAGCAGAAACTAGTTCTGATTTTCTCTATTTTTCTCCCCAAAATCTCAGTATTCAAAATTAAATGTTCTTTCAAGGAAGAGCCACATGCTCCTTTAGTGATGTCCACACCTGTTACAGACAGATTCCCTCAGGTGCCTTTGCCACTTGCATTGCAGTTGATTCAAATCTTAATTGACAAAGGTTGGAAGAAAATAACCTACCTACCAAGAAAAAAAAAATCTTGTGCTTATATATTAAGATACTTACATATTCTTTAAAGAACTTCTCCATCTGTCGGAGACAGGATGCCTAGCTTTGGACTAATCAGTTCTTTATATTTATACTCATAGGTGATGCATTATCCTCATGCCAATAATCTAGTGCCAATAGCAGGTAATCATCGACTGCTTCACTTTCCCGTGCAGGGCTGACTGCTTTGGTGGTATTACTAAAGAGAGTCTCTCCAAAGTTCTTCCAGTTTTATGTCTGTGTGCTGTTCCTGCTTTGACATATTAAATCTCTGACATCACTGGGGTTTCTATCCAAGACAATGGTCTTGTTGAAAACAGAGCTCTGGAATTTAGATTTGGATTGTGCATGGTTCACTGGAACACTTCAACTGTTGCAGAAATAGTTTATGTATACAACAAGCAAATGTTGTAAACGAGAAACTGGAATCAAATCAATATTGGAGAAGGAATTTGGGAAGGTTCATCAAGTTGTCTGTCAGCAGTCTCATTCTCCCTAATTCCTTTATTAAAACCAGCTTTTAGTAATTTATTATATGAGATCATTTAGGTTGAAACACAACCCGCATTCATCCTGTGGCCAGAGAGTCTCCAGGAGTAGCAGAAATGGTACGGTTCCAGTTTGGAGAGGGAGGAGCTGAAGAACAGTAAGGTAGCATAGAAAAATCCACAGCTTCCTTTCAAATCCTATAGCTGCGTCACATGAAGGCATTTTCTGCAAACATGTGCTCTGACTATGCTGTAAGTCAGTACACAGCTACCCTTTGGGTAGGAGGGGAACAGTTTAATCTTAGAAGTTTCCCCACCGAAGATCTTTGCTCTTTCTTCTTGAGATAAGATGGATTTCATCCTTAGGTGATGAGTAGCACCTTATGTACTCATTCTCTACCATCTGGGAATATAAATCCTTTCACACTGGCATTTGAGTAGCTTTTCAGTGCTTTACTTCTCTGAGCACTTAAGAACTAATCCCATCCTCAATACACAGTTTTGTGCGCTGGATTATCTATGGCAGTGGGAGAGGAAGAACTTCTCTCCTGGCAGGCTGGATCACCCTGTTGGCTGGTCTTTACTCCCTGGTAGGAAGGTGAAGCAGAGATTTCTGGAAGCTTTGGTCTCTAACAGATCTGCCATTCCCGTTACCCTGAAGCAACTACACTCTGGGCTTGAATCGAAAGGATACTTGCCCCCAGCACACATCCCAAGAATGGCCAGGCTGTCAAACACCAGCTGGGTTTCTAATGCTGCCACCTCTCCAAATGTGGCTTCTGGGTGGTGGCATTGGGCTATTTGCCATGAATACTGACTAGCAAGCATCGAATGCTCCAGGAAACAAGTACTGAGTTTTAAAACAGTTGTACACTGGCTGGAGCTAATTGCCCTAGGAGGCTTTGGGCAGTCAGAGAAATAAAGAGAACATGTGGAGATGGGCCTGAAGATATTTTGGGTGTAGTTGGTGACAAATCAGATATTGTGATACTCATTTTAGACCAAATACATTTTTGTTGGTTTCTGGTCTTCTGCTCCAGGTCCCATGGAGACAGACTGACAACTGCCAGGAGCTGGGGTCAGCTGGGGTCAGGAGGTGGTGGCAAAAAGGAAAGGGATGCTTTTGAGCTGGGGACATAAAGCAGGAACTAGCAATTATAAAGTTCAGAAGACTAGTGAGTTACCCCATTTAGTCCAACAGAGAGAGGAGAAAGAGAAGGAAAAACTGGCAAACTTCAGGCAAGAAATGAAGACACTGTCCACTGCTTCTCTTGAAACCAGATTGTACAGGAGAACATGATCCCCAGAGGCCAAGGAAGCAGCATGGTGGTGTGGGGAGGTGCAGGGCTGGTCTAATAGATGTTAACTCCCAGCTAATGAATACTGACTCCCAAGCACAAATACAGGCTGGGTGGAGAATGGATTGAGAACAGCCCTGAGGAGAAGGACTTCGGGGTGTTGGTGGGTGAAAATCTCAACATGACCTGGCAATGTGACCATATCCTGGGCTGCATCAAAAGAAGCGTGACCAGCAGGTCGAGGGAGGTGATCCTGCCCCTCTATTCCCCCATCGTGAGACCTCACCTGGAGTACTGCATCCAGCTCTGGGGGCCCCAGTACAGGAGAGACATGGAGCTGTTGGAGTGAGTCCAGAGGAGGGTCACGAAGATGCTCAGAGGGCTGGAGCACCTCTCCTATGAGGACAGGCTGAGAGAGTTGGGCTTGTTCAGCCTGGAGAGGAGAAGGCTCTGGGGAGACCTTACAGCAGCCTTCCAGTACCTGAAGGGGCCTACAGGAAAACTGGAGAGGGACTGTTTACAAGGGCATGGAGTGATAGGACAAGGGGGAATGGGTTTAAGCTGAAGGAGGGCAGATTTAGATTAGATATAAGGAAGAAATTCTTTACTGTTAGAGTGGTGAGGCACTGGCACAGGTTGCCCAGAGAAGCTGTGGATGCCCCATCCCTGGAAGCGTTCAAGGCCAGGTTGGATGGGCCTTTGGGCAACCTGGTCTAGTGGAGGGAGTCCCTGCCCATGGCAGGGGGGTTGGAACTAGATGATCTTTAAGGTCCCTTCCATCCCAAACCATTCTGTTATTCTATGATAATCTGGGAACCACTTTTTCCCAGAAACAAGAACAGGCAAGGCAGCTCACAGCCATGCTCCCCCACCCTCCCTGCTGGGCTGAGCACTGCCTTAGCACAGCTGGCAACCAAGCCCTTAATCTTGTTTCTCTGGATAAACGGAAGATAGCCTTGTATCATTCTTCCCTTGTTGACTTTTACTTCTGGCACCATTTGTTTCCATTTCATTTTAAGGTCAGTATGAGTTGTCTTGGGCTAAAATGACTTGAATAACAAAATTAACAAAATGAAAGAATTTTAAAGTAATACTATAAACACATCTTTTGGCAACCAGTCCAGCAAGAGAGGCCTTAGATCAGATTATTCTGTAGTTACTTTTTATAAATATACCTAAACCATTCCTCAGTAGAAACTTTCATATAGCACAGGCACTCAGCAGTCCCTTGTAGGCTGCAGATTAATATCTTTCAAAAAACTCGGCAAGGTTTGCTGCATGAAAATCTCCAGTCTAAAGACTGTGATATAACTGATTGCTTTAATATCATTTACTAGCAGAATGTTCCAAGGAACATTGTGCCCTGAGATAGCATCTGAAAGTGGTTGTTTGGGAGAAGTGTAGGAGGACCAGGACTCAGGACTACAGCAACTGAAAAAATGGGACCCCAAAGTCATAATAACAATGATTCCCTGCGATAGGAAGTTCTGTTTATACTTTGAACCTGAGAGTAAGAGAAGAAAAATAATATTTGGTATCTAACCAATTGGAACAAGTGGGGCATTTTACACTCCAGTTGGAGAAAGCAAGTATGTGAATAATTCTGCAAGAGAGCAGCATGAGGCAACTAATAGAAAAGAAAAATAGTTCATGGGAAGAAGAAAATACCATCCCTATTAAAAAAAAATTGTTTCTTAGGAGTACATGGGTTTTGCCAGAGACATGGCAAATCACTTCACAGGCCATGAAGTAACCAGTCAGCCCACAGCACCATAAGGAGGAGATGAAGGCAAAAAAGGACGGGGAACACATGTTTTGAAGCAAAAGAGCATGGCAGCACTTCAGTCAAGGCTAAGTAAGAATTGGGCCTGGAAGGGATTAATGAATGAACAATATAGGAAATTATTTTCCAAAGCTTTGCACATTGAGCAGAATCTTATGTCTGCACTAAAATGTGCAAAAAGTGTTGTTTTGCACAGATGACTACCTGAGGAGCAAAGCCCAAAACAGTCAGGCCTTTCATCCTGATAGTTACAGGCAGGAACAGAAGAGAAGAGATCTGATAATTTTCTACTAATGTCATGATACAAACTTTGTCTTCCACAGAAAAAGATTAGGTCCATTCTGTCAATTAACTTCTAACCTTCTTGTAATAAGCAGTGAAAGGCTATTTTAACTAAGTCCAGCAGTAAATCAAAGACTTGTGTATACAGAGCAAAATTGCTTCTTTCCTTCTTACAGTTACAAAAGACCATCTGACTCCAATGATAATCAGCCACTCCACATGATCCCCATTAGCTCAGTCCATGGAACACCTGAACAAAAGCCAAAGGAACTTGGACGTGTTCCTCATTCTGCCTTTTCGTTTTTTTTTTTTTTTTTCATCTAAACATCTGTTTTCCCATGTTGACGTATGAGCTCATAACTTGCAGAACAAAGACAACCCGGGCCTTTATGTAGCAGCATGTTTATGTAGGTAGCACTGGGCTTTCTGACACTTTGTAGGTATCAGCTCTACCCTTTAGCCCATTGCCCAAATTCACTGCCACTTTGTGAGGAATGAGCAAGAGGCACTTGCCTCATCTTACATGGAGTAAGATTTTCAAAACATAACCAGAAGTTATGGCATAATTTAATGAGGGATATTGGTTAAATATAGCTTTATAAGGAAAACATGATCATGATTACTTCACAAATAGCAATGCTATGACCACTATCACAGATCATGTCTATTTAGCTGCACAACACCATAGCATTTTCAAAACAAATGGAGCACATGTGCACTATTCTGAGGCTCTTACATTTCAGGGTCACAATTTTGTAAAAGCATACACTTTTCACAGATCATGGGGACCTCTTGCAGTACCCATTGCTAAGTACGTGTGTGTGACATCTCAAAGGACCAGGGCCTCAGTCTCCCATCACTTAAACACAGAGCAATCCCATCACATTTAAACGTAGTTTCCACATATCTTCCATGTGGAAAGCTATGAAACGTTTAAGTGCTTGCAGATCAAATGAGTGAATTTAGAAACAAGATGAAAGATAAAAAAGTTAGAGATGACAAAATGGAATACAAAGTGGAGTTGCTTTGGACTGTAATGTGGTTTGTGCTAGTTCTGCTGGTGTTGGCTCTTCTCTTTGTTTACATTATGAATGCTGTGCACCAGAACGCACTTCCTCCCCCCTACATATATCCCAAGTTTAAATGAAGGTGGATTCAATGTCAGGCATTGAGGTTATTTAAAAAGGTTTAACACTTTACAGTATTAAAGTTTTTCTTGCACTAATGCAATTGATATTATCTTTCAATTAGAGTTTACATAAAAACAAGTATCTTCATTTTATTACTTTGTTCTCAATTACATAAGGAGAAGCTGGAATATTGAGATCAAGAAAGTGAAAGGCACAGAGGGACAAGAAGATGATAAATGATGCAGGAGTTGTGGGAGGATCTTGGTAACAAATGAGAGAATGAGTATCATCAGTAGTTAAAGGCAGCGAAGCAGCAATAGTACGGATGTACAGATTTGTGGCCACCTGGGCAACTTAATTAATACGGAAATACTGAATACCAAACGCAGTTCTGTGTATTCCTCCAGTAATGTAAACAAGAGCTGCAGGCATCAGGAGTGCGGCATCTGGCTCCAAAGGTGCAGCAGGCTGCTGTCAGAGACCCAAGAGAGGGCACCAGCTCCAGCACCAGCTCCAGAGAGCTGGGACTTTAGAAAGCTCCTCCAGACACTGGTGGAACAGAAGTGGAGAGGACCCTGGTGCTCCGAGTGGCTCTGTATTCATCAGAAGTCCAAAGGGAGAGACAAATGTGGTTTCAGTAGACTTTGGGTTTATTCAGATTTCTTTGTGTTGTGATTCTTCAGGCACAAATTGTTTTACCTCTCCTGAGCTCATTTCAGGGAGCCTGTATCATGGATTTCTGGAGATGTCCATTTCCATCATGTTTATTGAATGAAGGTTAAAAATGTAGTTATAATTACTAGAGTTTCAGCCATAAAAACTACCCATAACTTCAATTATTAGTCACCACCAACCCATCAGCTGCAGGAATGATCTCACATGTCTTTCCCACCTAGGAGGAGAGTTCAAATGCCAGTTTTAGCTGACGCTGGTCCCGTGACAAGCACAGACATTAAAAGCAAGGGATTCTTAAATCAGATCTACATACAGCAGATGCAAGGGAATGCAGTTTGTTTCTATTTTTGTCAAGATGTGTAGCATCTGAGATGAAAATTGTGTAGTCTATATGGTACACGCTGGGAGGAAGCATTCATGCTGTGCAGTTTGAGGGGAAGGATGGGGAGGATGGGGAATTAGGATCGCTGTGTACAGGACAAATGGGCTCCCCTAGCAGGTCACAGACCATGCTGTAGCTTCTCCACAGGTTCAGCATCTGTGCAGCACCTCTGGCCAGCTGATGCTGCGGAGGGCAAGGACACTCCCCTCTCATACCTCCCAAATACGTGGAACTGTGTTTTTCATGCTTTCTCTTGCACTGGCACTGGCACTGCAGTGACACTCTCTGCAACCTCATAACAAAGCAGGTTGAGGAGCTAAACCAACACCCATCTATCTGCATTTTCCAGTGCTGGTTTTCTGTTAAATTGGCTTCCTGGTCCCACTCCCTGTGAGAGGGCAAGGGACATCCTACTGCAGTGGTGCTGAGTCTCTGCATCCCTTGGGGTGACCTCAGGCCACCAGGCTATGCAGACACCTGCAGTGCTCTGGGACCTGCTTCTGCAGCCTCTCACTCTGCATACACACCAGTGCACCCACCAGCACATCTCAAGGGCAGGAGGACTAGCATCAACCTAGATAAAACTAGATGAAACTATACGGTGACTGAGGGTAGTTCATTCCCACCAGCAACTCCTCCTGCATCAGAAGCCCTGGAGTGTCCTCAGGCCACAGCAGAAACCCTCATCAGCATGCTACAGAGTCACAGATTTTGGGTGCTGTGCAGCTGCTTAGTCCTTCTGCAGGTTTTGTTAGTTCTTGCTTCCAGTCTCCCTCCTCTATTTGTGCTTTGCAGACAGTAAGAGGAAACATCTCGATTTCCAAGATGCAGAGGGATATGGAAATAGGAAGAGGCCAAAGTTCTCTCCCAGATAATCTGGCAAGGTCAGGAAGGATTTCCCAGCAGCAGTGCCTGGACTTTCTGCTGTGACAGAAATATGGAGCTTTGATGGGACAAGTGAAGATGAAAGCCACCTTATGAAGATTCAGGAAGAAAAAAGTACATTTGGGCTCATTACATAAGCTTTTTCACACTATGATGAGTTGTACTTGATGATCTTAAAGGTCTTTTCCAACCAAAACAATTCTATGATTCTATAAGCTGAGTAATGCTGCTGTTGTGCTTGTGACCCAGGATCCTTCTGAAAGATCTCTCTCTTCACTGCACGGGGTGCTGAGAGGACTCTTTGTTATAAGTTTTTGCAGAGAGAAAGCGTGATGGCAGGAACGGCTCACCAGGGGTAAATGTTGTGGGCTCAGACACTTAAGAGGTCTTGAATCATGTATACACAGCTATAGAAACTGATGAATCTGGTCGTAGCAGGCCCTGCAGAAACACAGCTAGATGCTGTCCCTGCTCTAAGAGACATACAGCCTAATTTGGGAGAAGACCAAATGGAAAGGGAAAAAAGAAAAACATTAAATAATAAAAGCAAATATTTATATAGTAACTACAAGCGGCTAAAGTTTTAAAGATTCAAACAAGATTAAACATTAAGAAGAAACACTTTATGAATATATGGACAATCTGGGAAAGATTGCTTGGAGAGAAATAGTGTTTCATGCAGTTTCATGATTCTGCAGATTTGTATGGTTCCCAGCTGTCCCACAGGTTTCATATCTGAGATCCTCCTTCAAAGAGAGTGTAAAAGAGTAGTTTCTTGCAAATCAATTCAGACAAGATAAAGGGGCACCTCTAAGGGGCATGTGGCAAGCAGGCAGCCACAGCAAAGTGGATTGCTGAAGAAAGAGCAGTGTTACAAGCAACTTAGTTATGAAGTGCTTTCACAGAAAATTTACATGCAGTGAAACTCAACAAAAACAAGTTTTACAAATCTGTTTTCATGCTCTGCATTTATATTTAGCGCTGATTTAAGCATCTATTTCAACTATAGCAGTTGCAGTACAAATTCATTCACATCGTTTGGTTCCAACTGTTCTATTTTGATTTATAAAACACCCCACCATAATGAATGAGAAGTATCCGTTTATATTCTTCAAATAACCCTCTGTACTGTGAATTCTGAGTGCTTCACAGTTATACTCACAGCCCTGTTGATTAAAAAAATGCTGTCACCCTCAGTACCGTGAGAAACCGAGTTACTGATAGAGATAGATCTTTAAAGTTCTCAGGTACCTGTCTCCCATGGGAGCTCCCAATAAAAGGAAATGTGGGTGTCTGACGATCAAAGTGCTTTGCAGGCTGAGAAAATTGAGCCTGCCTCCTCGTACCCTCAGGTATTGCAACCAGAGTAGCAGCCTTCCTGCTAGCACTCAACTGGATTCAAATTGCATTGTTCATACTATCTGTTAAGTCGTAAGAGATTCAGGCCATCCTTTCTCCATCCTTCCTTACTTCCGTATACACCCAACCTGGGAAATATTGCACATTATGTTCCAGCAATGCAGGGATATAGGAATTTTGTGCTTTGGAGATCCCATGTCAAAATAGAGTCCAGGATGCAACCAAATTCCAACTTGATTTTATATATCAGATGGTATGAACAACTTTATGTAACTAATCAGTAATGCCGACTATAATCCCACAGAGTGAAACTGCCAGCAGTGCTAAATCAGATTTAAACCTCAATAGTTCCTCTTACTTACTGCTGTTTTTCTGTATATTCCTTCATGCTTTTGTCCATATAGATGCATAGAGGTGAAATGATACATGTGCTACATATACCACTATTTATGTCACATCTGGCTTGTGTGTTTTGATTCCAGAAGAAAGAAAAAATACATCTGCTAAGGTCAAGATTCTAAGGAGAGGACTGTTGATTCATTTGATGCATAAAAACATTTATGTTTCGGTCTCCCAGCATCTACAGCAATGAACAGGGCCAAAGGAAAGATAAGCAGAAGCATTTAGCCAGTCAGGCTTTATCTTTTTCCCCACTTCCGTCTTCCTCTCCCTGCAGATACCTGAAAGGAAAAGAGCACACAATGGTTAGCTCTTAACAAACCAGACTAAAATCCAAGCAAATCTCCTGATCCTTATCAGGGCAATAACACAGCAGCACAGTATGTTTAGAAGAATGAATGAAAATATTTTGCAAACAAGTATACATGCTCCTGAGACACCCATTTATGACCAAGTGTCATTTGTTTCCTATTCTTGATAGAAATCGTATCAAACAAGAAATTGTATCACACAAGAAGACCTATAGTGCATTCACTGCCACTTAGGTCCCCCATCTGACTGCACAGATAATTTAGAAATACTAAATTCTGAATACTAAATTCTTCCTATTCGTGTTTGAAGTCTAACAGTCCAATGTTACATACTGATGTAGGTGCTACTAAACACTTCATGCTGTATTTCACACTGGCATGAAAGCTAGACTTTGCAAAGTGTTACATTTTTCTCCTGGACATGCTTATTGCTGTTAGCTATAGTCAGAGATGAGAAGACTTGCTGGAGAGCAATTTGAATACTTAACCTTTGGCATACACCTCATAGGAAATTCCCTTAATTAAGAAACAAATTCTGAAACTCTTATTCAGATTAAACTGCCTTCAACATAAATAGTTAGTGTGTCACTCAAGTTTATGCTGGATAACCAATGGAAATCTCTTTGTGATAACTTCTGCTGTATGGAATGGCTTCAATATTAAGGGTGGGTAAAACTCCAGCCCACATAGTAATGATATCAACACTAATAATAGTAATGATATCAATAAAGCATCATCTGGCACTATCTAGTTTTGCAAGATACTTGCTATCATGATAAAGAAATTAAAGAACTGTTTACTTCTAGGTGTTCATAGAGCATTTTAATTTATATCCACAAAACCATACTAAGCAGCTATGTAATACTTCCCATTAAGAGTGAAGATGCTGCCTGTCCTGGCACAAGCTGATCATTCTCTAAAAAGTGGTTTTTTTACTGAAGAAAAGATCAGAAACAGGGCTGAAGAAAATTTAAAATAAAATACTGGAAAGAAATGGCCTCCTAGAGTACCATATAATCAAAAGAACCCAGCCAGCTAAAAAATAAAACACCAACTCCCAAGCAAAAAAACTTATTAGTTTCCTTTGCATACCATTTTTAGGGTACCAAGGAAGAATAGTTTTTGTCTTCTCAGCTGAATGGCTAATGAATAAAACTCTAGATGCTATAACATCTCCCACGTGGGATCTTGGGAGCTTTGATACAGAAAGTGCCAAAGGAGAATTAGTATGGAAAGCAAATTTGGTATAATTGACATAGAAGATGTTCTTTCATACTGCAGCTCAGATCTGGAAAATAATTCAAGGTCTGCAAGACAGGTCACTGAGTTGTGACTGTTTGCAAATATCAAGCTAATTCCTACTATTTTGTTTGCCTTGTCTTTCCCCAGTTGGAACATTTTTCTTAAGCAGAGGACAAATAATAATAGAATGAAGCACATAGCTGTGAAATTAGAGCTCTCCATCAGCTAGTGTATTTTATGCTTCTTATACCATGACATGAACTTTACTGTAACTTCTCTTGACTGTGAACTTATATAAAGGACAGAATGCGTACAGAAGGATGAATAGCAGTAAAAATAGAGCTGATTCCAAGATTTACTGTGAAGCATATCAGGGTTTTAAAGTTGCTGTATATTAGCCAGTCTTGTATGAGTTGCTCCTGTTAAAAAATACCCAATTGTCTTCTGGTCTGAAAGAATTCTGACTCATTAATTCACATTAGCAGTGGCAATTCATGTGATTCAGGAAATATTAGTACTTAAACAGCATAAACACATGCCCAAATGAAAACAGTTCCCCTTATTTTTGAACAGCTAAATCACTTATCATTACTTCACTTAAATAAAGACATTAGTAAAGAAAGCATAACAAAAGAGAAGCATACATCTAGGACTTCTGCACTAATTAAATACATAAGACATAAGGCAAACTTTGATCATGCTACCCAAGACCTTTTTGAAACACATGTATCTTGAGGATTCAGGTTTTAGCTCCTGCTTTTATTGACGTTGCAGGTCCTGCAGCAGCCGTAGGGATGTGAATGACAGGATTACATTGGATAAGCCATATCTGCCATCTGCTGGAAGGATATTTTCTAGCACTGATGAGACTCGTGTTATTTGGTCAGGTGGCCAAATACAGAAAAACTGTATAGCATTCTAGAAGAAGTTGAGAAATTGAAACTTAATCTGCAACATAATAAAGACCTCCACATGCTTTTTACTAGCGGAGAAATTAGTCTTAGAAGAGAAATGTCCTACAGAGTGACATAATGGAAGAGGACTAGAGACTTGATGTAAGTCCTAATCCACTTTTCTGTATGGTATCCTACACTGCTCTCATTTTAGCTCATAAACCCCACTAAAAACATTTTTGTATTCATAGCGTTTTGACAGAACAATCTTCCTCTGTCCACTCTACACTTATTTGCCAGAAACATAGAATACTGTAATACTACACATTTGAACAGAAAAGGGTTTCAGTCTTCTTATTTTACATGAGAAGTAAAGCATGTAAGTCAACCTTGATGATAAAACATTTTTAAAAGGAAATCAAATCCAGTGTTGCTGTAACGGTGTTATTTATATAGATGGCTGCTGTTACACACATATACGTTGCATACAGATAGACTTTCACATTAAATATCTTTGGGATTTTGACAGAACACTATTTGGCCGTACTTCATAATGCATTTAAAGTATTCCATTAGGCTTCAAATTCATATTTCCATGATGTGAATGAATGGAGTGAAATGTTATAATCACCTCTGAGCTAGAAGAAATTGCATACTGCCTTTGCTGCTCTTTGGTGAGCAGTAGTACGCTACCTGATTTGGTTAATACATTAGTGTGTTGTAGTCGGACTGGTAGCGCTGTAACGATAATTATCTATCCATTCCAAACCCACAGCCCTATTATCAGCTGCATATAATTTTGCCACACATGAATTGCTCAGTCTGGAATTTTCCATGCTGGATGTTTGCCTCCGGACAATTTTCTAGAAAACTTCAGTCAAAAGCTTTCAGCTGTTTCTGAAAACACAACTAAGAAAAAAAATACATTGTTTTGACCACGTTAAAAAATTCTGGCAGGCTTTTCTTTAAATAGCTTTAGTACATTCATCCTTTGGTACAGGGACTTCCCGTTTGCAAGCTGGGTGGCCTATTTATCAAAGATGAACTTCTTGCTATCCTCATGAAATTTTACCAAAGTTTGGCCACATTGTAGACCTTGGAGCCTGTGCATAACAGATGTTTTCAGTAGAGACCCCAGTTTTGAATTAATCTCTCCCAGAGTCCATCCACCTAAGCAGGACTTTCCCCATGTTTCTGGCTCTGAGCTGTTGTCGTTGCTGGATGAAGTCTGGGCATATGAGTTGAGAGAAAGGGTGCACTTTCAACAGCCACAACATTGGGTCTTGGTGGGATGGGAGAAAAGGCATGCTGCTCAGGACAGGAATGCTGTGATGACTGTCACGGTATGGTACGGTACGGTACGGTGTGGTATGGTAGCTGCAGAATGAGAAAGGAAAGCTGGAATGGGCTGCGAAGGTGCTGAGAGCAGTAGGATGGAAATATCCGAGAGGAGAGAAAAGGCAGGTGTGGGTAGGTTAGGATCCAATCTGAGAGGGGATTGAGATAAAGATCTAGAGGAATCTGACAGTGAACATATAGGTTGGTAGGAAGGAGGTATGAAAGGCAGATGGGTTTCATAAGTGATCAGATATGGTCGAAATGGTGGGAAATATCTAGGAAAAGACTAGAACAAGAAGGTGAGATCAGATGACAAATCTAAAGGAGGAGATTGGAAATCATTGTGAATGGGGAAGCTGAGGAAGAAAGACTAGATGAGGAGTTAGGAGAGAAGAAAAAGTATGGATAAGGCGAGCATGGAAACATGAGCTGAGGAATGCCACGTGGCGAGTCAAGGAGACAGAGTGGGAGTAGAGCTGGGATTTAGTTGGATCAGAGATTAGTAGTGGTCTGAGAAGTCTGTCAGACTGAGTATTCCCAGGCATCATTTATTTCAAGACTCCTTGAGCAATCTGGGACACATGTCTCAGTGGACTATGTCCAAGGCATGGCCTGTAGACTGGGCATCCCCAAATGATGTCCTTACGCACTATCTTTTCCTCTTGTTTAATTCACTGATCTGCTCTGATGATGCATTTACTGCTAGTATGGTAACGGAAACCTGTTGTTTGCTGGCCAAGATGTGCTGTGAACAAAGGTGGCTGAAGTCTTTCATTTCAGTAAACACACCACCTATAAAAGACAGTATGTTTTTACTTGGGTTTATCACTTCCCTCAGAAAGGTTGTGCATGTGTGCATATGCGTGCATTTCTTTTAGGTTACCTTTTCTTCACAGAGTGAGAGGGAGGTAAGAAGGAGGAGACACAGAGATCTATCTCCTCAACCTGTTGTAAAGCTGCCTCCTTCCTTCTTTTCATGATGCTTCAAAAATGAACCTCAAGTATTTTCATGCTGCTTTGGGTACGAAGAGAGCTGAAAAGCATAGGCTTGTGTTCAGAGAGTCAGCACATCAAGAACCACAGGTTGGAGAGGCCAAGATGCGTGGGTAGAGCTGTGGGCAGCTGGCAACGAGCACCAATGATTGACTGGAAGTTGTTGCGTATCTTTCACTGGGTCATGTGAAGAACCCACTGCGTCCCTGGCCATGGACTAATTCTGTTGAGAAACCTAATCTCAAGAATTCCCCACTAGTTTACTCATAATTTTTGAAGACCACATTGGTCTCAGGGGCACTCTACTGATAGACAGTTAGTAATCCATTATTTTTGAATTTTCATAATCATGGTTAGAAAAGAAGTTATTTTGTGACTTTAGCAATAAATGGGATGCCGTTTCCTCACGCGACTGAGGAGCAGGGGGACGAAATAACAGAGACAAACAGAAGCTTTGCCCCATCCACTGAAGATTGCAGTGAAAATGCCAATTTCCATGAGAGCAAGAGAAAATATAAAATACATGTAAGATGAGAAGAAATGTAGTCATGTGTAGAACATTATGGATGAGTGGATTTAGAATAGGTACTCACTCATTGCTCCCTGAAAAACTGCATACAAAATCTCTAACATCCTGTAAAACTGTGTGTTTTGCTAACAAGCAAAAAAAAAAAAAAAAAAAAAGATTCAAATATTTAAAATATTCCATGTGTATCTGCAGTATAATTTTAAGAGAGCCTTACTAAAGCTTCCACAACTGATCTTTAGTCTCTTTAGACTGGATTTAGAACAAATATGAAAGAACAACCCATGTTATTCAGTGACAGACAAGGAAGTCTTTTAAACTAAGTGGGTGATGTGTGTACTTAAAGGCTTCCATTGCTCTCTGGTGGCAAAGGTTCCCAGGCACCAAACCTTTCCTGAGCGGTCAAAAACAGAGTTTTTTCAACCTCCCCAAAATTCTAAGCTATTTTCTTTCATCTTTCTCAATCCACCCTTGCCTGTTCCTGTCTTGGGTTCATGTGAGTGCAAAGAGAGTCCTGTGGTATTGCTGCCTAGTGCCCAGAAAAAGCTGTGCTGTGCAATAGCTGCTCTGTCTGATGTGCTGCAGCTAATTAGTGTCAGGAGGAACAAAATCAGAAAGAAAAAAAAAAGACATCTTGAAAATATCCTTTTTTTTTTTTTTTTTTAGATTCATAAAGGATTTCACTCTGCTGGGCTGGTGTGAGGAAGATCGAATCCAAACCACGTAAATACACTTCAAATGTGAGGTGATGTATTTTTAATCCCCATGCACAAAATTTCTCCCTCCCCCTCTTAGCTGGCAACATTGAGGCAAAGCTAAAAAAAAAATCTTTTGAGACTCACTTGGAACTTGCTGCTGCCTTTCTGTAGCCCAGTTTCTGGATGTTTGAGCTTCAATTCACAGGCACATGCCAATACAAAGCCCCATATCGAGCTCAGCGGGATCATTTGTGATACTTCTCTTCTTGACATGATTTCATGGTTTCGGCAAGTCTTTATGCCTCTCCATCAAGAAGGATTTCAATTCCTTGGCCTCTGGGTCATTCATCTTTGTTTTAAACTCCTCTCACTTTTTATCATAAAGCCAAATTTCCAAGGCTGCAAAAGCGCTGAAGTTGGGAGAGAGGCACAAAAGGGACAAGGGCATGGCAAAAAATTCTGGAAGAGGGTACCGAGTACCTGTGTGGAGGACTGACCACATGTGCACAGGATTCAAGCTTTCTGTACCCTCTGCCTGTGACCAATGATAACATAACCAAGGATTATATGTTCAATAAATATTTCTGAACCAAGTAGAGGGGATAGGAGATACCTACTACCAAGACTCATCATAAAGAAAGGTCTCAGGGACAGGAATTTGTTTTTTGTTCTGTTTGTACACTACACATCTCAGTGGGTTCCTCAAGGGAACTCACTGCACAATACAAATAGTAAGCAGGTGAAGAACTTGGATGATCCAAGGATCACTTAAGCAGTTAAATCGTAGCCCACTTTTTGTTCCTTTTTTACTTCTGCATCTGCAAGGAGTGTTCAGCCACACCTAATGTTCAACACGTGCAAGTCTAACATGAATTTTATCTAAAGACAGGCTGAACAGAAAAGACCGCATGTTTTCAACACTGTCAGAATTGTTAATACTGAGTAAAAAAGCAGCAGTGTGATTGGCATGCTCCTCAGAAAGCAGAAAGTAGTGCGAAGTCCTGCTATTCTTTGTGGTGGCTCCTGGCTGAGAGGATTAATGCAAGGCATGGAGAACTACGCTTGTCCAACACTTTGGTCTTGGCAGTTTAACCCAGATGCTGCTCGCCTGTTTTTTCTACTTGACACCACAATGCAAAGCTTTCTAGGTGATCTGCATCATTTTTCAGAGCTGGATAAAGCTGCTGACAATCTTCCAGCAGACAAAATTCATTAAATGGGTGCAAGTTTGGAAATCGTGTTTTCTAATGCTTTACTGCAGTGTCTTAACAACCACATCCAGTGTTCCTAGTCAGTGACTTCTTGTTAAAATGTCACATAACTGATTAGGAATCATGATAATACAAGGAAAGAAGCCATTTTTAGTGTCATTATTACTATTAATGCAGCGCTCAGTTTTCCCTCGTACCTTAGTGTATTGCAAGCAGTTGCTACCATGGCTGCAGGCAGCACAGGGGACCAGATGAAAGGTTTCTTTTGAAGTCATACCAAACAATTTCCCAACACTGTAAGTCTCTGACTACCCTTCATTCTCCTGATCTGCCCTTCTCCAGCACCAAAGCATCTCCTCTTTCCTGAGAATTAAACTATTCTGGTTCTCCCCTTCTTTAGGAGAAGACAGTTCCGAAAGCTGATTTGATTTCTGCTGTAAGTTTTTGAGGCTTGGATAGTTATCAGCCTAGACAGACAATTTAACCAGGCTGGAGATTTGGCAGGTGCTCCCTAACAGCCAAGGCAGATACGAGATGTCTAAGGAGGAGCCAGAAGCGGAGTCCACTAAGTCAAATTCTCTTTATTTCAGGATGTTGTCCTTTTCTAACACACGTAGCAGGTGGAGCCTCTTTCATACTTTTCCCAGCCAGATTGATCCACTCCAGTGTTTGGGTCCTTCCAGCAGTAACTAAAAGCAATGTTGCAGAGGTGCCCCAAGGCACATCATGAAGGGGACACCAGTGTACCCGACCCCACAAACAAATGATGATGATACATCATAAAAAGTTATTGTTTTGAGCTGAACAGTTTGCACAGACAGGATAAAAGCAAGAGGTAACCTACACATAGAGTAACTGGAATTAATAGTGAATATAGGAAAATGGAACTAAAGGGAAGTGTTGATGAATTTGAGTCAAACTGTTGACTAGCAGTGTTAGCTAGAAGACAGGGTGGAAAATCCATATAGGTTGAAACAGTTCAACTTCTTTGCACTAAAATATTTCTGTTCAGAAGTGCCAAAAGCTTTAAAATACAGATTTTTATATCAAAAGAACATTTTCCCATTTTAAAAATAGCCTAAGTTAAAACAAGAAAAAGACTAAGCAAAAGACATAATTTTAAATGAAACAGGAAAAAAAAGGCAGGATTCATATTTTGATTGGCCAAAATTTTTTCTGCCTTTTCAGAAAGGAATTGTTGCCATTGTCCCCACTGTTATGGTTTAGTTTTCAGCCCAAAATATCTGTTTACTTCCCAGCTTTCTTTTTATTTACATTCTGATTTTCAGGCTCTATAATGTATTTTCTCAGTGTAAAATTCACTGTTTTCTCAGTATTTTTTCAATGCTTAGAAGGCTGGAGCATATGACATAGAAGGAAAGTCGGTTTTGGTTAGCCTTGAGAAGAGAATGCTAAGAGGAAATCAATTGCTGTCTTCAGCTAACTAAAGAAGAATCACCAAGAAAATAGGGCCAGACTCTTTCGTGCCCAGCAAAAAGACAAGAGGCAATGGCTGCAAGCCGCATCACAGAAAATTCCACTTGGATATAAAGATAATATTTTTCAGAACAAGAGCGTGGCCAAGCACCGAAACTTGAAACTAGAGAACCTGAAAAATCTCCATTCTCAGAGACTTTCAAAACCTGCCTGGACAAGGCTGAGTACCGTGACTGAACTTCAAAGTCAGCTCTGCTTTGTGCAGGGGAAGGGAATAGATGGGTCACTCCAACCTAATTCACTCTGTAATTCTAAATGTGAATGTTTTGCATAGCAGTGCTCTGGTTTAGATCAAAACCACACATGGAATGATTAAGTAACAACGACATGATTACCAAAAAGCATTGGTCTGGCAGCTAATGCACAAAACGTCATAGAAATGTAGGTGGTCTTTCATGTTCTACTTTAGACTTTCAGGTTGAGCTTGGCTAATGTCTAGGAGGAAATTTTCAAAAGCGAACACTTCTTTTCACTACTTATGTTAGACATTTTAGATAGGTCTACTTATATAAATACAAGAGGACAAAGAGTAAATTTGAATCATTTACTCTGAGCATTCACAGTCCTTAACCATTAGTTTGCATCCTGGGTTTGTTTTGGACCACTCCAGCTAACTTTCCAACCAAAATTCAGGCACCGTGCTCAGGATAGTTTACTGTAAGCACTGTTGACAAGGTTTGGCTTTGTCTGACCTACAGAGTCCTCATGTGTTGAAACGTTGTGTAGGGTTTGCGTGGCAAGGTTTTGGTAGTGGGGGGGCTACAGGGGTGGCTTCTGTGAGAAGTTGCTAGAAGCTCCCCCTGTGCCTGATAGAGCCAATGCCAGCCGGCTCCAAGACGGGCCCGCCGCTGGCCAAGGCCAAGCCCATCAGCGCCTCTGTGATAACATATTTAAGAAGAAAAACTCTTAGAGAGAGAGAGCTTTTGCAGCCAGAGAGAGGAGTGAGAAGACGTAAGAAACTCTGCAGACACCAAGGTCAGTGCAGATGGAGGGGGAGGAGGTGCTCCAGGCGCCAGAGCAGAGATCCCCCTGCAGCCCATGGTGAAGGCCATGGTGAAGCAGGCTGTCCCCCTGCAGCCCATGGAGGAAGGATGAGGGGGTGTAGAGATTCCACCTGCAGCCCGTGGAGGACCCCACACAGGAGCAGGTGGAGGCACCTGAAGGAGGCTGCGGCCCGTGGGAAGCCCACGCTGGAGCAAGTTCCTGGCCGGACCGGTGGACGCGTGAAGATGGGAAGCCCACGCCAGGGCAAGTTTGCTGGCAGGACTTGTGACCCCGTGGGGGACCCACACTGGAGCAGTTTGCTCCTGAGGGTCTGCACCCTGTGAGAGGGACTCCATGCTGGAGCAGGGGAACGATGAGAGGAGTCCTCCCCCTGAGGATGAAGAAGCGGCAGAAACACCGCGAGATGAACTGACCGTAACCCCCACTCCCCGTCCCCCTGTGCCGCTGAGGGAGGGGAAGGTTGAAGCCGGGAGTGAAGTTGAGCCTGGGAAGATGGGAGGGGTGGGGGGAGGTGTTTTAAGAGTTGATTTTATTTTCTCATTCCTCTACTCTGTTTTGCCTAGTAATAAATCAGATGAATTCCCTCTCTAAGTTCGGTCTGTTTTGCTTGTGACAACAATTAGTGAGTGATCTCTCCCTGTCCTTATCTCGACCTACAAGCATTTCGTTATACCTTTTCTCCCCTGTTTAGTGAATGAGGGGAGTGAGAGAGCGGCTCTGGTGGCCTCCAGCCAGGGTCAACCCACCACAAACGTCTTCACAGATCCTTACGGTGCAGAGCAGAGCATACGCCCCTCAATTTCATTCTATAAAAACCTCACTCTGGCAAGCAGCAACACAGCCCTCACATTGTTTCAAACAATTTGACCTAAACAAACCCTACAAAAAATAGCAGCTATCTCTTGGGGTCATAGGAACATCACATGGTGCCCAAATGAAACCCAGAGGCACAATCTATTCAGTACGGACACAGCCCATCAGTTATAGGAGAGTCTTAAGCAGTGTGTGTGAGCCAGCGCATGCCACCCCAGGGCCAGGAGCTGAAGCAATCCCTGGGATTACTTTCTTGGCCACTATAGACACACATACTATCAACACATAGGTTGAATCAGGTTTCAGTAAGTTTTAAATGAGGCTGAGGTTTTTACTCTGTATAGGAATAATTTCAATCTGAAGTAGATTTTAAAATTAGGAAAACTTTTTTCCTATTGGATTTTCTAAAAAGTCTAATTGGTATGAAATTTCTCACATTAAGAATAACTAAGAATGCCAAATGAAGTACCCAAAAGTTGGGAAATGCCATCTCTAGCATCGACAGTGCAGACTGAATTCACATATGTTATATGTATTATTCATAGTTTCATGACTGCCTGGTGGTGTTTTATTTTTTTCTCCTTTTACAGGACTACACAGTTTTACATTGACTAAAAAAGGGACTGAAAAACCATGGTATCCTAGCTCAGGCAAGGGTTTGGGGTTTCTGGGTTTCCAAGAGTACGGCTGCCCAGAACAGGTCTTCTCTGTGGTAGACCTCACAGGCAAGGGTGCTCAGGCTTCACAGCACCCTGCTGTAGGAGCCATCAGGAGAACAGGACCAGATTAGGCTTCCTGTGGGAGCTACGGGCATGCTGCGTCAAAAGCTCACTGAAACACAGATGTTTCCCTCCGTGACTGTCATTTCCCTGAACTGGATTTTTCTGATAACATTTGGTATTTTGGAATATTCCCACCTACCTCTAGG
Source organism: Grus americana (assembly GCF_028858705.1). Lineage (NCBI taxonomy): Eukaryota > Metazoa > Chordata > Aves > Gruiformes > Gruidae > Grus > Grus americana. The sequence continues at coordinate 25,055,293 of NC_072853.1, read as the reverse complement.
TCAGAATGACAGAAACCAGTCCAAGCCTATAACAAAATTATTTTGAGTAGAACATATAGGAAGACCTAAAAGAGCTTGATTACGTCTACACTGATGTCCCTGCTGCTTCTGTCACTAGCTAGCTCAGATACTGACAGCACAGGAGAGTCAGCAACATAGACCGCAGTGCAAAAGGCTAAAGGGACAACTGAGCCTGTGCACTTGGATTCTGTAGTTGTATTGCTAATAAATGCACCACGTGGTTTCAAGTTAACTTGGTGCCATCTGTACGAACAGCAACCACCTCTTGATTAAAATGCTGTATTAGGAAAACTGTCTTGCCTATAAAATAAAGCTGTGAAAACTCTCCAAAGATAAGTGATAGAAGAAATATTACAGGAGATATTTAATGTACACTTGAAAAACCCCAGAAAACAATTTCGTATAACCAGTGATATGAGCTAATAGGCCTATAATTCCATGTTTGCTTTCTGTTAATTCGAAGGATTTTTTTCTCAGCTGGGTAGCAAGTCTTTGCATATTTATTTTTCTCAGTGCTTAGGGCTGATAGAAATTTGAATGTGAACAGTCTGCCAAAGTGTTCTTCACCTCCCAAGACACTCATGAGCTCTATCAGTCATAATGACAATTTTGCATTGATGACTAAACACTATTTATGTCAAAGGTTTAATGAGAACAGACTTATCCTTCATACAGGGAATTCAGTTTATTTTTGTCAGAATGTTTCTATAGTTGAATGATATGGTTATGCACAAGAATGTGAACTGTAATGAAAAATAATGTAAAATTAAGAAAGACCTTGAAGAACACAGTACTCCTTAACAGTGAATTTTGATTTAGGGTTCTGGGTCAGCCCAAAAAGCTGATCATTTCAACAGGAAAAATAAATAAGGTGAACTTCCAAGGTCAAAGAGGGACATGGATTACTCATCTAACTGAACTGTCCTCTTCCTCTCCCCTTAGTTGGGAAATGAATCCTTCCTGAAGCACTGCATCAGAAAAACTGAAATTGTTCAAAGACTTGCTGAAACCATTCACTACTTTGAGAACAGGTCACTGAGCATTAGCCCAGGTACCGCAGCCATAGCCCAGGTGAACAAGTTCTCAGGGGACAATTTTTTTTGCAACCTACACCTTCCTTCAACAATCCCCTTCAAGTCTCTCTCCCAGACCCAAACCTATGTATTGGTGGAGACTTAGCCCCAAATACCCCAGACATTGTGTTGGATGAGATATCCTAGCCAGGACACAGATAACTATGTTCTCATGTCAGCTGAAGCTCAGCACAAGATCTCAGCCATGGCCCAGGTGGAAAATATCTCAGGAGATAATTCTTTTGACACTCCGCTCTTCCCTTTGGCAACCCCTTTCCAGACCACTAAACTGGAGCTCCCACTCTTTGTGTCTCTTCTAACCCTTACCCCAAACCTAGGTGTCAGGTGAGCTCTAGCCCAATATTCCCAAACAATTATTTTTGTCCCCCGTCCCTTCCTTTGGCAATCCATTTCCAAACCCAGTCCAAATGGAGCTCTAGGCTTTCTCTCTTCTCCCAAACTTGAACATAACCAGATCCCTAACCATAGGTTTGGGCTGAGACTTAGCCCAAAGCCCCTAACTATCAACCAGATGAGAAACTTCTCAAGAGGATCATTCTTTTTGCAGCCCCCTTCCTGCCCCACTCTAAACAGGCATCCAAGCTTTGCCTGTTCCCTGTCCCTCAGCCTAACTGTAGCCCCAGCTCTAACACCTGATATCAACAGAGACTAGCCCAAGGCCCCAAGCCACAGCCATGATGATCAAGTTCTCAGAAGAGACTTCCTTCGGCAACCCTTTCTCAGGTTGACTCAAAGTGGAGCTCTAGGCTCTGCCCTGTTAAAACTCTAACTTAGTCTGAATGCAAGGGATGGGTTGAGCCTTAGCTCCAGACCCTGAGGTAGCACCCAGATTAAAAAGATCTCGGGGAAGAATTATTTTTGCAGCCTACTCCTTACTCTGGCTGCTCCTTTTCTGCCCCACATCAACTGTAGCTCTAGGCCTCATCTCTCTCCCAACCATGTATGTAACATCAACACTAACTCTAACCCCAGACATCAGCTGAGCCTCCCCCAATATGCCCAGCCATGGCCTGGATGAAGAATGTGTCTTGAATTCTTTTCATGTCCTGCTCCTCCTTGGCTTCCTTAGTATTTTCAATGACTTATGTACTGAGTTCACCTTAAAGCAATTTGGTCTTGATCTATGTGAGATAGTATAATTGCATATTGTTCAAGATTTTTTTCAACTTCCTGACACAAGAGAAACCTTCAGTGTGTTTTGTTGGGATTCTGCTTATTTAGAGCCGCAAGACACATGGCTTCAATATCATTTGAGATAATCATAAAACCCGCATGGAACAGGTATTTTGAGATCTATGAAATAATATTTCCTTTCCCTCATGCCATGCCAAGTGGCAGGTGCTGAGTTTTAAATATGGCTGTGGAAAAGTATTATATAGGAGATGTCTAATAGCAGTTGTGGTAAAACAAGGAATGTTTGCAGGGACAAGGGAGATTACATTTTCGAAAAAAAATAAAACTAAGCTTTGTCTTCATTCTTTTTGGGTTTGTCTTTACTTTCTCTTTGTGATGTGTCATTCAAACTTCTGCTGTGATCCTTGTGAGAATGATATGAGAAAGATGTTTTATATTCAGCACTGTCAGAAAGAGTCCTTGGAGTAGCTTTGATCAAATCTATCAAGGCATTTGAAGATTAATACTAGACTAATATCGGTATCAAAATTAGTATGAAATAGAATGTTTGCTTTATTTGATGAATACTGTCAGAGTAGTATGTTTGTTCCTGCCATTTTTAATGAGTCACACAAAGTTTCTTCAAAATATTTCAATTTGCTACAAATTGTCTGCCTACTTATGGCTGTACCTCATTAGCTCAGAAAAAAAAGCTATTTGTTTCAGATTAACTTGCTTCACCTGCCGAATCAAACCGAAAGTGGCTATTTTCAAGTGAGGATCTGCTACCTTTTTTCCCCCCCACATAGATGTGTTTCGTACGACTGCTCGGCCATTCACGATGCTGCCACTCGGTGGTGCCACGGTGCTGCATTTAAAAAGCTTCAGCGGGTCTTAAAGTCAATCGCTTCTATTGTGGAATTCAACCTCGCCAGGTTCTTGCAGTGTTTTCTTTAAAATGAACGATATCTACTGTTCTGTGACCTCGGTTTAAAACAAAACCCCAAACTTCCACTGTAGATGAATGATGCTTTCAAAGTTATTAGATGCATTTTTTTCAGCTAATGTATTTAGAACTAAAACTAGGTGATCACTGTTCGGTCACTTCTATCTATAAAGGGCAACATCTTAAACAAAGAAACTACTTCTAGAATAATTTCTTTGGCACATTAGGGTGGCTGAATTGTGTGACCAGTACAATGATAGTTAATACTTTCTGATAACGTGCATGGTCTATGCTAAAGCATAAAAGGCTTATAAAAAAAGGAAGTATTATGACTTTGAATAAAAAACTTAATCTTCTAAAAGTACATAAATGTCTACCAGTAAAATGCTCTGCCTGAGATTGTTGCTACCACTGCTTCCAGCAATATCCTTTGTTCCAACTGATGTCAATTCGCAAAGCAAGACTTGACTGCCTGGTGGTATCATTAAAAAAAAAAATTAGGACTTAGAAGCAATTTGGGAGTACTTTACTAAAAAAATTTGAAAGCAGTAAAAACATATAAATACTTGTATGTGAAAGACATATTGACTTTACAAAATAAAGCAAAGTTACGAGTATATGAAAACAGTGTAAGCTATCACTGTGCTGTTTAAACAAATTTTATTTTACTACATCTTAAATTTCAAGTATCCCATGCAGATTTCAATGCACTAAACCCAGATATTTTTCTATCAGGCTATGACGGAGGAACATGTTTTATAAGTAGAATTGCAAATGGAAAGAATGGGACACAACATCACTTTCCAGCAACGCAACAGTGAGGAATGCTATAGTCACTGTAAAGTTGCTCAACAATGCCAGCTCTGAGGTTCTGACAGCTCAAGTTCTGCAGGAAATCTGGATGCTGAGAGACTGGATTTCTGAAAAATCAAGACGTGTTTGGGGTCAAATTTTTTAGGGCTCATTTTTAAAGAACGTGGAGAAATGCAGTTTTGGAGTTCCTAATGACAAAACAACTCCCACTGTGATACAAAGATCTGTGTTTTTCATAAAGCTATTGAATTTGATGTATTAAGCTGGTTTGTGGGAGTTAAGATCTTAGAAAATACGGCTTATAAAAAGTATCTATGTCATTATATTACCTTGTCTAGTATGCTTAGAAATAACTAAAAGCACATCGATTACTATGGGGGTTTTTTTGCAACATTTTCAAATGCCTCCTCTGCAGAAGAGATGGCCTCTGAGGGGTCCTGATCCCCGCCTCTGAAGCCTGACAGGAAGGAGCATCTACCTGCAGGTCCCAGAGACCCCCGACACGGCCCCAGGGCTGCTCCTGGCGTTACACCGGCGGTAACAGCACGCACAAACCGGCAGTTACCGGATCCGCACTGGAGCTGGGCGGCACTCCGGGGCAACCGCAAACGAAAATAGAGCCGATTAGTGACCGTTACCGCGGAAATGCACCCACGTTGCCGTGGGTCTGGGAAGGCCTCGCCGGGGCAGGGACACAAGCGCTGAGGCCGTCCCTCACCCGCTGCCTCAGCACCGTGCCGGGGGCGGCCGGCTCCGCGCAGCGCTGCACGTACTACAGCACGGGTGTGTTTCTGTGGGGGGGGTGCCCGCAGGGGAAGGAGCACGGCCCGCCGAAACTGCGGTAGAAGCCGACAAGCAGCCACCCCAAGCCGCCTTCCCCGGGCGCAGCTGTCCGTCCTGGCCCAGTGTGCAGCACCGCGGGGTCTCCTGCCCCGGTCGCAGGGGCCCTACCGCCGGGCGGCGCCAAGCAGCCCCTCAGCCTCCACCGCCCCGACCCCCGCCCCCGCCCCCGCCCGCCCCGCTCGCTGGCTGCCACGTCAAGGTTGCTCCCCGCACCGCCTCCCGCCTTCCCCACGGCCGGCACCGCCCTGGGCAGGGCGGGGCGGGGCAGGAGGAGGAGGAAGAGGAGGAAGAGGAGGAGGAAGAGGGTGCCAGCTGGCTGGCCGCTGAGGGGGCGGGAGGCGGGGAGCTCTAGCGCCCGCCCTTCAGGCGTCACCCTGCGCCCCGCGCGCGACGGTGATGGCGGTAGCGCGCTGCGGCAGCGCCGGGCGCTCGGCGGGGCGGTGACGTTGCGCGTGAGGCGGAGGGCGGGGAGGAAGAGGAGGAGGAGACCCGGGCGCCTCCGGGGCTGAGGCAGCCGCGTCCCGCCGAGGCTCCCGCTCGTGTCCTGTCCTTCCCCCCCCCCCCCCCCGCCCCGCTCCCGGCGGCTCCGGCAGGCGAGCGCGACTCTCCTGAGGCCGCGATGCGCTCGGCCTGAGCGCTCCCTCGCCGCCCCGTCTGGTTTGGGCCTCTGCGGGGCCGGGGGCCGCGATGGCTGCGGGGAGCTGGCAGGAGACGGCGGGCCAGCAGGCCGAGGAGGCGGCGGCCCGGGTGCGGGACCTCCTGTCCGGCGGCCTGGGCCTGCTGCGCGCCGAGTTGGGCCTCGAGCTGGGCCTCGACCCGCAGGGCCTGCCCACCTGGCTCGCCCTGGTGGTCCCGGCCGCGCTGGGCCTGGGGCTGCTGGGGCTGCTGATGGCCGTGGCCTGCGGAGGCGGGCTCCGTAAGAAGCCAGCGCGGAGCGCGGCGGAGAGGAAGGGCGACGAGGCGGTCGGCGCGGGCCTGACAGCCGGCGGGGGCCAGGGCAAGGCGGTGGGCCCGGGGCCCGGGCAGCTGCACCTGAAAGGCGACGAGCAGAAGAAGCGAAACAAGAAGAAGCTGCCGGAGAAAACGGCGCGGGTGAGGGGGCCTGCGAGGACCGCGCCGCTCGGGAGGGAAGGGGTGAGGACACGGTGGCGCGGGGGAAGGGGGGATGAAAGGCTCTTTGACAGCGGCAGCATGGGGACGGCGGCGGGGTTTGCCGCGGCACCCAGCCGGGCGCGGCGAGACCCCTGCGGGAAGGGGAGGGGAAGGGGGAGGAAGGTCGCGACTGGCGAGCAGCCCTGAGCGCGACTGCCTCTCCCCAGAGCCTTGTCCCCGGTGCCCACTGCTCGGTAAAACGCTTGCAGGTTGGTTAGGTACCGGTGAGAAGGGGAAGGGACCCACCCCACACCACCCCCCTCCAGCGTCTGGAGACCATAAAGCTGCCTCGCACGGTTCAGCTGGGCGATAGGTGCCTGTGGGAGGGGGGTCCTGACTGTCTGCTTTGGAGCCAACTCGTGTCGTCTGGGTTACTCGATTGCTTTGAAAACCTGGGGGAGCAGCGCGCACATACGGAAATTACACATTAATAGTTGGTGGTGAGGAAAACGCTCGTTTCTTTTTAGAAGCTTTTTAATAGAAACAATTATATGAAAGCATTATTTTTTATTATTATTAATCGAGTGCTTGCAGGGTTAGGAACTAGTAGTGGAGACTTTAGTATAGCTTAGGTTTTCAAGCCAGGAGTTGCAGTCCAGGCAGGTACAGACTATTGGAAATAGCATTGTAAGCCCTGTAAGTGCTGTGATGATTCAAACTTGAGTAAGGCTTTTTGCTGTGTCTCTTCAACAGAACATGTTAACGTCAATCTTGCAGTGAGCTTGTCTCAGTAGGAATATGTCTGATTTAGTTGTTACAGTAAGGATCATCTCCTTTAATAAGGAAATCTGTGTCTTAGTAGCCCCTTAAAAACAGATCATTCCTGCCTTTTTTTTTAAATCCTCAGTATGTGGTGTGGGAACCGTCCACCTTCAACAGTGTGCATGCACTTCATGAGAAAATTAGTAGAATGCAGGAATTATCAACTATCTTTCTGAAGTTTCCAGTCATCATAGTTTTGGAGCTTGAAGGGATTGCTTCTATAGCTTTTATATTGTTAGTATGTTTGTAATCCTATTTATGCCCAAATGGATTATAGGAATGAAAGTGCAGCAGATGTCCCCTGCCTGTTACAACTGTGTCTTTTAATTATATCTTGCTTTATAAAATCTGAATTGTTTACCTAATGACCAGAAAAAGGAGACAAAATGGGTTTGTGCCTTTGAGTCTGTGGCAGTGTTAAGTCTTGAGAAGTTTGGTTTTCTTTTTTAATGAGAAGTTAAGGCTAGAATCTCTTAAAATTAAAAAAAAAAAAAAAAGTCTGCATGCGCCACCAAACCGTCTTTGAGCAGTGAACTACTGAAGTTGATTCTGGAAGTTGCAGGAGGCTGAACGCTGAGCACCAAGAAGAGGAAGCATTGTGATTCAGAATCTTTCTAGTGTAGCTAGGTCTCCATTTTGGAGAAGGCCAAATTCTTCAAGACTTAGTACATCTGTTATGCCTTCTGGAAAAGAAAGACTAATCCTAGAAATAATTTGGATTTTGCTTGGTTTATTTTCTTTAAACTCCAGTATAAAAACAAGGCATAAACTCTTGCAAGTCATCATTGAAGACATTAAAAAATGCCTGAACAGAAGATAGAGTTAAGAGGTAGATACACTGTTAACTTGACAATGATCTGTAGTGCAGGGCTTCATAGAAGAAAAGTTTGGTTTAGTTAGGTTTTATGTAAAAATAGACATTTTTGTTGGATATAAATATTTATACTGTTTCAAGCTTCATTTATGCAGACACAAAATAATGAAAGTTGAGGCTGTGTAAGAGTAAATATTTTCATAATCAAAAGAGTAAAATAGTCTTTCAGCTGTCAAGCTGTCATTCTGTATTAAGATTTTTAAAGTTATATTTACAATACTCTGTATTCATTATTTCCATGCAGAGGTAAAAAAAAAAAAGAAACCACCTTTTCCAAAAAGAAAATGCACAAACTGAATTATTAACTGTAGTGCAAGTAGGTTTATACTGGTGGCAAAGTTTAATAGGCCTGCCTCATGCTCATTCTTCTAATTAAGTTCAGAGAAGCCTGTATTAGCATGTGCCAATATTTTCCGACTTTCACACAAAAAATTCTCAAAACAACATTGGAAATTTAAAGATGCAACAAAAATTCTCACTGATTGTTGCCTTGTCATTTTTGTCTTGTGGTTTTGTATGCTGTGATGCTAATACTGAGGTCTGTGAAGGGAAAAGAGTAAGCCTGTTACCAGTAGATTTACTACAGGGTTTGCTATGCCAGGGTCTAGATTTCCACTGAGGGCATTTCAGAAAGCTTAGAGCAACTGGTCTGTAGCATTCAAGAGCATACTACAGATGTCTAATTAAAAGCTGTAGGGTTACTTTAATACAGAATTACTGAGCTCATCGTATGGCAGGTGATGTGTAACTCTCATCAGTCAGGATCAGAAATGTTCTTCACTGCACCCTTTCTGAGGAAGAGTGTTATTGCTTTTTTTCTTGCACATGGCTTTATTCAGTTCCTGTATAGATCGGGTACAACTTACCTGATATTTTTAGTTAAAATAAGTTTAGTTGAATAGCACTGCATTGACTGGATACAGTAGCAACTATGAGATTCTGTTTATTTACTTGCTATAGGCAGACTGAGGAAAAAAATGAAGCTGAAATGGTGTAGTGTTCATTAACACTATAGTTTACAGAGTCAGTTCTGGCTTTCTCCAGAAGGAGAGCAAGGTAGTAGTATCATGCTATCCTTACTTTAGATTCTGCGCAGTAAACCTGAAGCCCCTTTCTTTTTAATTTTCTTTTGGCTCCTGGTAGGGGTTGAGCTCTTTGTCTCCTGGCAGAGTTCTCTGGCCCCTGTTAAGAATTTTTTTTCCTTTTCAAAAATCTTTTGATCTTTAATTTTAATTCCTTTTGCTTCTGAATAATTGCTGTGCCCCTCTCTTCTACTTTGTAAACCTTCAGCAGAAAAAGGTGAAACTCTTCTTACATGGCTTCTGTATGATCTGCAAAACACCATAGAAACTTGAGAATAACCATCTTCTGTACTCTGCTACATCTTTAGAAAGCAATTCATACTGTCTGTTTGTAGATGCAGAAAATAACAATTTGACTATGTACTTCCTATTGTGTGAAGTACACCTGGACAGTGAACACTACACATTTTAGTAAAAGCATTTGCATTCATTTGCGAAAGTTTCCTACTTGATCTGCTTGAAAGACCTTTTCGGCTATGACTGTTTTATGCTTATTCCACTTAGACTGCATAAAGAGCTTTTCATATTTTCGACTGATACTCACATGTTGGTTTTGTGTATGTGTTGTCAGATTGCAAGAGAACTATGGCTGCAGGATTCTCCAGTGCTCAAAGAGAAAATTGCTTAGTTTCTTAAGTGAAGCGTACAGAAAATAATATCTATAAACAAATTCTTTCATTGGCCAAAGATATTCTAAGTAGGCATATCTTTACAATGTGTAACTAAGGACTTTGACTAATATGGCCTTGTAAGTCTCAAATGATAGCAATTGTTACTGCCATTTGAAGTGTGAGACTGAGTTATCCGTTGTGCTGTACCATATTTAAAGCCAACATTTTTCATTTTAACAATCTCAGCAAAACCTTTATTCTACTTTTGGATTATTTTAACGCCCTCAAAAGAATGTGTGTGGAAAAGGTTTATTTAAATATTGGGATTTTAAGGTCAGCAGGCAAGAAGTGCATTCCGAAATCAGTAGTGTTATTGCCAACATTATTTCTGCCTTGTTGCATCTTCACTGTTGCTTTTAGGATGAGGAAAAAAGATGGTAAATGATAAATTGCACAATTTGAATGAATTAATATTGTCAGTAGATGTTTAATATATTACCATAAAGTTTAAAACTTAGTCTTTTTGGCTGTAGTTTTCTTTTAAAAGAAACATTTGTGAATACTATAGAAAAGCTTTTTTTTTTTCCTGCTTCTGTTACTGTCTTTAGTATATCCAAAAATGGTCACATGAATTTTGGTTAAAATTCTATGATTCATCTGTGGGCAGAAAATAAATGTGGAAAGCTTCCACTGAAAAGGAGACTTTTACAATTCAGGGTTACATTTCTCCCTGAATATCAAAAGTATGAGTTTTTAAACGTATTTCTAATGGTTGTTGTTTACATAATCAGATAGCATTTTAAAGAGTCACATGGATAAATTTTTCCAGAGGGTTCTTAATGGATATGAATTAGTTTATTACTTCAGAGAAACAGCTGAATTTTTTTGACATTAAAGATTAAAACTTTTATTTATTGAATTTTTGAGGGATTAGGAAAGTGGTTTTCAGTGTGAGGTATATGTGTAACAGCAAAGCAGCAAAGCAAGGTACAGAACTAAAAAAGTTAGTTGGCTGTAAACATTTTTGATACAAGGCCAATACTAGATGCATGAAATCTGTTATCTAACTCTACCACTAAATAACTTAGAAACAGTGATTCTTTCTCCAGCTTAAGATCTTGAATGTCATGGGTACTAACATGGATTGAAAGACATCACACCACTAATAATATGGCTGTGTGGAATCTGGCGAAAATAGAGGGCTTTAAGAACTGATTTTTGTCAATGGGTTATTTTCAAGATCAAATATCAGGTCTTGGTATCCCTGTGGAATCAAGTACTGTGAGCTTTGTTGAGAGGAACTTTTAGAGAGTGTTTTGAGACGCAGATCTGTAAAATATTCTTCGTTTCCAGAACGCTGAGGGAAGCATACTGCATCTTAGATATGAAAAGTCTAGTTTAAAGCTGGTTGTTGCAGGAGAAGAGGGGTTAGGTGACCTGATCTTTCAATTTCTATTAATAGTTACAAAATAAGAAGTTGGCATGCTGGCTAACTACAGTAAGCAATGCACTGCTGAAATCATGCCAAGGGTGATATGCAAGCGTAATATAACATGGCAAGACTTAAATACCTGTACTAGTTAAATTGAGGATCAGATCTGATATTTGAAGGAATAGGTCACACTAAGTTGTAACATGGCCTTTGTTTTACTTTAAAACAATCTGATTGTGATGCAGAGTTAAAATAACTTTTGGGGTTTTTATAACAAAACTATAGATAATATAGTTTGAATTTGCTTTAATTTCTGCAATTTTTAAAAAACTGTGAAATACTTATTTATGCTTAATGTCTTATTCAATTTTCAGTCTCTAATTTATCTGAGTAATTATGAATGTGAATTAATATGAAACTTGTGCGGACTCAGTATCAATTACTACTCTTGACAATTGTTTTTCACCTAGTGAAATTAATGGGTAACAGTAGTATAATGCTTTGCTTATTTTCATCTTTTCTGCATAGTAACTTCAGTCATAGCTTTTTGTTAACAATAAACATGACTTAAAAAATTATTACCGTTTTGCCTAGGGAATATATAGGCAAAGGTGTATGCCTTTACTCTTAAAGGTGATGATAAAGACTAATTTAATGACTGTCTAGAGCTTTAATTTTATATGTTAAAGAATACATGCTAATTTTCTTTCCTTTATTATGCGAGGGGAAAATGGTAGACTAGTGTAACAACTATAATCAAGTCTGTCTGAAAAGAACAATGGGATGTCATGCTTAGTCATGCTTCATGTTTGACTTCTAATTTCTGTTCTGCTATGAAGTTTTGACTTGTGAAGGAAATGGGCTGTGGGGGATATGCATAGGTAGAAATTGTGGAAATTTGGTCAAGGTAGGAATTATTTTAAATATTCAGTCCATTGCCAAACTGCTACAAAGTGATAAATGTGTTCATTTAATTAGATAATTTATGGCACGTACAGCTGTAGCTGTTTTGAAAGCTGGTAACATTCAGAAATTTACCTTTTGATAAGGAATTCTTGTGTTGAGTAGGATTGAGATGAAATGAGGAGACCTGTTTTCTTCCCCCTCTCATTTCTGTGTTGGGTAAATATAGAATTGCAGTAGATATTTTGAGCACCAATCCATTACTCTGTCTGCTTTACTTCATAATCTTGCAAGCATTTTTCAGTCAACAAATAATTGCATTTCAGTAATAGTGTATTTTGAGCTTTGCCTCATCTGCTTTCTGCAAATTTTTTTATTATTCACACTTACTGTTTACGCAGCCTAATGGACGGTCTCTCCTTGATGTATCTGAGGATGAAGTAATACAAACGGTCCGTAAAGAAAATATAAAGCAGCCTGTGGACACAGAAAAGAAGAATGAAAAGGTCAGTTATGGATATAAAATGACAATGTCAAAGTTCAATGCATGTTATTTCAATATCAAATAACTCTACTTGTGATGTGAAATCTTGTTACTTATATGGGTGAAGAGGCATATTTCTTACTATGAAGAGTACTAATCTAATTTGGTGTTGGAAAGAGCTAAAGTAGTATTTGCTTAACTTATGAGATCATGCTTTATCACGGAATGTTTGCATCAAGCAAACCCCTCCTTGCCCTCCCCCGCTAAGCACTGATATCTGTATTCACCATGTGAAAATGTTAAGCCTACAGAAATTAAGTTTGTGTTTCGTCTTTGCTGGCTTCTATGGAGATACAACATAATGATAGTATTGGTAAGTGGCTTGTAAATGGCTTAACAATTGGGGGACTACTATTCAAAGGATTAAGACCATGTGCCTGATTATTTCTGTTGTCAGATGTATCCATTAGTGATTAGAGTTCTTAATTTCTGATGACAAATATGGGCTTTGAAGTCTGGTGTGAGCTTTTTGTTATGCAAATTGAACAGCTACATTAAAAACATCTTTTTAAAGCTTGGTCTGTAGCTTTATCTGAAAGGTAACCATACTAATGGCAATGTTGGTTCTTTGCACTCTGAGGACTTCGTCCTATCTTCCAACCTTATCATAAATGCTATCATTTGTAGGCAGCATTGATATATTTATGATAGGCTTTTGACAGTAGTTCTTGGCTTGGTTCTTTTGCTAACATTGGGCGTGAAATTTTCCTACTGTCATGGATTTCTAATGTATTTCCTTCAACAAAATGCCTTTATTCTAACTATATTGAGGTGTATTGGAAAAATAAATGATTATGCTTAAACAGTCAGAAACCAGTATTTGATTATTGTAGTTTGTTTGGCTTGTTCAAGCTTTCATTAACTTGACTATCCTATAATAACTTCTTTTGCAGTTAGTATGTTGGCTAAAAGACTGTATCCTGTTAGTTAGCTAAAGGGCTCTAAACGTTTTTAGCATTGGCAAATAGACTTTTCTGTGAAATGAGTTTGCCTTAAAATTCCATGCTGTGCACTTCCTTCTCTTCTCCATGTGTCACATATCAGATTGACTCTGCAGGGTGTTTTTCAAGAAATAATAAAATTTGATCCTGAAGGAATAACTGTATTTTAATTCTCAACTTTCACTTTATCTCAAGCAGGTTTCCATGTTGGTAAGGTCTTTAAATGGTAAACTTGAGCTTTATCTTAAAATTGCAACATAGTGATCTGAATTTTAAAATGCTAAGTTGAAGCTGTAGCTCCAGGAAATCAGTACCGCTATAAGGATATGGGTGTTTTTGTATCACTTTGGGGAACCCTGGGCCGAGCATGATTGCCTGAGAGTTGATTGTTACCCTTCAATTAAAAACATACCCAAGAACTTTCTTTAAACTATAGGTAACTTTACAGGCATCTAATTATTTGGTTAAGCCTCTCAGGGCATCTGTTACTTTTGTGATATGAACATGCTAGGAAAATTTTAAGGGGTCCTGTGTATGTGTCTTTCTATAGCTTGGGATGGGTGGTGTAAGTCAATGGGTGGGATTTAAGTAGTCTGTGTGTAGACATGTAAAAATACGTAATCTATGACTTGAAGGGTATGAATTTTTTTTTGTGCTTGAATATATGCTTTCAATTAAAATTGCACTCTCTTTGTGTTTCTGTATTTCTTAGCTGCTTCAGTGTTGTGAATTTGACGTATCTTCAGGATAGTCATTCCAGTTATATCCTCTTGTTCTGCTCTGAGGGAGGGCAAGCTTTGGGTAATGTCTGGATTGTGATTGTTCATAGGGTTTATGATTCTCTTGACACTTCGAATAGTTTCTTCCCTTTTTTCAGTTTTAGCGACTTGCACAGCAGAGGGTTATTTTGTTGGGGGTTTTTTGGTTTTTTTTTTTTTAGTTTCTAGTGTAAGGGACTCTATCTAAGAATAGACTCTGTGGATATGATTGCAGGGTCAGAATAACAGAATGGTTTGGGTTGGAAGGGACCTTAAAGATCATCTAGTTTCAGCCCCCCTGCCATGGGCAGGAACACCCTCCACTAGACCAGGTTGCCCAAAGCCCCATCCAACCTGGCCTTGAACACTTCCAAGGAGGGGGCATCCACAGCTTCTCTGGGCAACCTGTGCCAGTGCCTCAACACCCTCATAGTAGAGAATTTCTTCCTTATATCTAATCTAAATCTACCCTCCTTCAGTTTAAACCCATTACCCCTTGTCCTATCACTCCATGCCCTTGTAAACAGTCCCTCTCCAGTTTTCCTGTAGGCCCCTTCAGGTACTGGAAGGCTGCTGTAAGGTCTCCCCAGAGCCTTCTCCTCTCCAGGCTGAACAACCCCAACTCTCTCAGCCTGTCTTCATAGGAGAGGTGCTCCAGCCCTCTGAGCATCTTCGTGACCCTCCTCTGGACTCACTCCAACAGCTCCATGTCTTTCTTGTGTTGGGGACCCCAGAGCTGGATGCAGTACTCCAGGTGAGGTCTCACGATGGGGGAATAGAGGGGCAGGATCACCTCCCTCGACCTGCTGGACACGCTTCTTTTGATGCAGCCCAGGATATGGTTGGCTTTCTGGGCTGCAAGCACACATTGGTGGGTCATGTTGAGCTTTTCATCAATCAACACCCCCAAGTCCTTCTCCTTAGGGCTGCTTTCAATCCATTCCTCACCCAGCCTATAGTTGTGCTTGGAATTGCGCTGACCCACATGCAGGACCTTGCATTTGGCCTTGTTGAACTTAATGAGGTTCACATGGGTCCATCTCTCAAGCCTGTCAAGGTCCCTCTGGATGGCATCCCTTCCCTCTAGTGTGTCAACCGCACCACACACTTGGTGTCGTTGGCCAGCTTGCTGAGGGTGCACTCAATCCCACTGTCCATGTTGCCG
This sequence comes from Grus americana, assembly GCF_028858705.1. Classification (NCBI taxonomy): domain Eukaryota; kingdom Metazoa; phylum Chordata; class Aves; order Gruiformes; family Gruidae; genus Grus; species Grus americana. The sequence continues at coordinate 25,040,239 of NC_072853.1, read as the reverse complement.
ACAAAGATGTTAAACAGCACCAGTTAAACCAACCCCTGAGGAAAGTCACTTGGACATCAAGCCATTGACCACAACTCTTTGAGTGTGACCATCCAGCCAATTCCTTATCCACAGAGTCGTCCCTCCGTCAAATCCATGTCTCTCCAGTTCAGAGAAAAGGATGTCATTTGGGACAGTGTCAAATGCTCTATGCAAGTCCAGGTAGATACTATCAGTTGCTCTTCCCTTATCCACCAACACTGTAACCCTGTCATAGAAGGCCACCAAATTTGTTAGGCACGATTTCCCTTAGTGAAGCAGTGTTGGCTGTCACCAATCACTTCCTTATTTTCCATGTGCCTTAGCAGCATTTCCAGGAGGATCTCTTCCATGATCTTGCTGGGCACAGAGGTGAGACTGACTGGCCTGTAATTCCCTGGGTCTTCCTTTTTTCCCCCTTTTTAAAAATGGGGGGTTATGTTTCCCCTTTTCCAGCCAGTGGGAATGTCACCGGACTACCATGACTTCTCAAATATGATGGATAGTGGCTTTACAACTTCATTGACCAGTTCCCTCAAGACCCACGGATGCATCTCATCAGGTCCTGTGGACTTGTGCACCTTCAGGTTCCTTATACGGTCTTGAACCTGATCTTCTCCTACAGTGTTTAGTTCTTCATTCTCCCAGTCCCTGCCTTTGCCTTCTGCAACTTGGGCGGTGTGGCTAGAGCCCTTGTTGGTGAAGACTGATACAAAAAAGTTGAGTACCTTGGCCTCCATATCCTGGGTAACCAGGTCTTATGTACCATTCCAGAGAGAGCCCACATTTTCCTTAGTCCTCCTTTTATCACTGATGTACCTTTGTTGCCTTTGATGTCCCTGGCCAGATTTAATTCTATCAGGGCTTTAGCTTTCCTAACCTGATCCCTGGCTGCTCGGACAGTTTCTCCATGTTCTTCCCAGGCTACCTGCCCTTGCTTCCACCGTCTGTAGGCTTCATTTTTGGATTGAGTTTTCCCAGGAGCTTTTTGTTCATCCATGCAGGCCTCCTGCTTTTTTTGCCTGACTTCCTCTTTGTTGGGATGCATTGCTCCCGAGCTTGGAGGAAGTAATCCTTGAATACTAACCAGCTTTCTTGGGCTTCTTTTGCCTCCAAGGCTTTGTCCCGTGGTACTGTACCTGGCAGCTCCCTGAAGAGACCAAAGTCTGCTCTCCTCAAGTCCAGGGCAGTGAGCTTGCTGTGTGCCCTCTTTGCTGCCCTGAGGATGTTGAACTCCACCATTTCATGGTCACTGCAGCCAAAGCTGCCCTTGAGCTTTGCATTCCCCACCAGCCCCTCCTTGTTGCTGAGAACAAGGTCCAGCATGGCATCTCTCCTCATTGGCTCCTCTGTCACTTGGAGAAGGAAGTTAATCGTCAACATGTGAACCAGGAACTTCCGGTATTGCTTATGCCCTGCTGTGTTGTCACTCCAACAGATACCAGGGGTGGTTCAAGTCCCCCATGGGGACCAGGGCTTGTGAACGTGAGGTTCCCCTATCTGTCTATAGAGGGCCTCATCTGCTCGGTCTTCCTGGCTGGGTGGCCTGTAGCAGACCCCCACTATAATGTGCCCTGTCCCTGTCCTCCCTGTAGTCCTGACCCATAAGCTCTCGGTGGGCTCCTCATCCATCCCCAGGCAGAGCTCCATGCGCTCCAGCTGGTCTCTGACATAGAGGGCAACACCCCCCTCCTCATCTCTCCTGCCTGTCCTTCCTAAAGAGCCTTTATAAATCCATTCCAATGCTCCAGTCATAGGAGCCATCCCACCACATCTCTGCAGGTGTGTGCACATCTCTAACTCCTCTTGTTTACTCCCCATGGTATGTGCATTTGCATAGAGGCATTTCAGTTGAGCCCCCACTGACTTACTGGCTGGAATTCTTTTGTGCTGCACTGCAGGTGCTCTCTTGCTGACCTGTGATCCTTCTCCAGGCTCTGGGTATCCATTGCTGGCACTGACAGCTGGAACTGACTGTGGTTCCCCTCCCCTGGCAACTTGAGTTTAAAGACGTCTTCACCAGCTTGGCAAGCCTATGATGTTAAAAATTCATTGCCCGTTCTGTTTGCAAACACACAACTGCCTTGTCCTGAATACTAGACATAAACAGACCATTAGGGATGAGGAAGAAAGGTTGATTTTTCTATTGTTCTTGCGTGAGGGACAGTGCATCTTAAGGACTTCAAAAATTTTGGCCTGCTGAGTTCCTCATGTGCTTTTTGGCTGATGGCAGAGCCAACACTGGCACCCTTCTATGTTGCAGAAGGTGACACTTTGAATGCTTCTGCAAAATGAGCTAGCTACCTTGCTCAGTTACCTTTAACATCTCTTGCTGTTTTCAGTGAGTTTGTTACTGAGATAGCAAGTGTTACAGCACTAAGTTTGGCAGGTGGCAAGTAAATGGTATAACTAATTAAGGTTCTGGTTTCACAGATCAGGTTCTAGTAACTCAGGAAAGTAAATATATTTTCAAGAATGGAATTCTCAATCTTTTTAAAAACAGTGTTTGCTAGAAATAAACTTACTTAACTCTGTTTTCATGAGAAGTGTAAAATTTTATGTCAATACCTCTGTAGGAGCTAGTTATTTAGGAAACTGGAGTTATAACTTGGAGGAGCAGTCATCTTAAACTGCTGTCTGGGAGACTTTTATCCTCTTAGTACCAGAAGACAGTTGGGTAGTTATGGCTTTGTAGGTAAGAGATTCTTTAAGACCTTGACTTCCATTCTCAATGTAGCTGAAAATTGGAGACATAGGTACAAAATTGCTAATCTTTCCTCTGCTTGAGCTCCAAGAAGCAATTCATAACTGTTTTTCAGGCTGTTTTTCACTTCCCTTTTTAATTCTTTCTTTAGAAGGTACTCTGGCAAATAATTTGGCTTGTGTGTGTTCTTAGAACCAGTTCTTTCGGGTTTCTTTTGAAACCAGCCATTCCCTTTTAGAGACTTTTCAGAAGTTAGACAGCTGGTATATGGGTAACGGTAGTCTACTGAGCAAATAAATGAGATAATTCAGTTTGGGTGCATCTGTATTGTAGGTCCCCTAGTGCAGTAAACCCTGACTTAACTGTTCAGGTCAGCTCCCTAAGTGTTATTGGTGTGTTGGCACAGCATTGCATATAAGCAGTGAATTTATTACCTTTGGTGTTGCACTAACAAGCTATACTGCTTTCGGTAACCTACATGCTATCTGCTTTTGAAGCTATGTGATACTTTTTGGGCATGCTAACTCAAAGGCATCTGAACTGTATGCAATTGTGGGCCCACAGGATATGTGCTGCAGCTGTGGTGATAACTTAGTTGTTACCAGTTCTGAATTCTAGAGAGATTGTTGTACTCTTCTTGGACATCTAAGACTAGAAAATCATATGGTTTGAACTCTGGTGTAAAGCTGGCAATTACTAGTCTTACTCTGGCAGAAGCATGTATTCCAGAAAGACATCCAGCATTCTTAGAATATCCTTATTCGAATATTCCAGAGACAGTGATTCAATGAATAGTTCCACTTACAATATTTGAGTGGATAACCATCTTCTTTAAAAAGTCCTTTTTTACTCTCTCCCAATATCTTGTGTGTCATTTTTCATCTTTTCTCAATACTATCTTTTTAACACTTTAGATTGCTACTTGTTGCACCAAAACTGCAGAAGTAGTCATCTCTGTTCCTCTTTGTTTAGCTCTGCTTGTATAGCCAATAATCCATAACTGGTGAAACCTTGGGGAAAAAAACCCTGCATGTCTGTTGTATGGACTCTAATCATAGTTCCTGTTTTGAAGTAATTTTCCAAGCTGGAATTCTTTTATCCACTTTTTTTAAAGGAGTCACTATATGCTTGCTTCTGCAGAAAACGGATTTTGTCAGAGTGGGATCTGCCTGCCAGACAGTTCATACTCCTCTGTGACTGTGGTGCCATCAGCATGGCTTCTTTCACCAAGCTTTGTGATCTGTAGCATAAGTAATAATTTCTCCCACCTGCCATTTATGTACGGCATAAGTCTTTCATGTTACTTCGATAGTCTTAACTTAAGTTTAGGAATCAGTATTGTTTTCTTATTCCTTTCAAGGGACTGTCCATACAGAGGATTGTTCAGGAAAATCTGTTTTAAATTTATTCCTGCATTTCGATGGGGGTGAATTCTAAATCACTATGACAAGTGATCATTAAGTAATTATTAAGATAATGTTTTATTTTTATTCTAGTCAAAGAAAAAAAAGAAATCAAAGGGAGATGCTAAAACAGTTCAGGATACGTCACGTCTAGATGGAAAAGAAGTTGATGAAGGTACTGAATGCAAACACACACAAAAAATGCAATTAGATGTATTTTGGCTTAAATACTGTTTAAGATTTACTTGTTTGTGCTTCATAAAGAAACACAAGATACTAATTTTGTCATAACTCCACAGTCACGTATTATATCTGGAAATCTGATCTTTGAAACAACAGTATTTAATAACTTCAACTGATTTTAACTTAAACTTGCAAAAACTGGGAAAAGTCATGAATAGTAGGGCCATCATGTTGCTCATGTTTTGTTCCGTGAAGCAAAACATTGTCACTTTGCATCCAGAAAAACTTACCTTTGGCCAGTTGTTCATGTTTTCAAACTAATGTTGAAGTTGATTGCCATGTCTGTGATTTTTAAACTGAACCCATACTCAGACTTCAGCTTGATATGAAACAAGCTAAAACTCTTTCCTTTTTGCTCTCTGACTTACTGATATTTTCATTTGGGGGATGTTCTAGGAACCTGGGAAACTAAGATCAGTAACAGAGAGAAGCGACAGCAGCGTAAGCGAGACAAGGTGCTGACTGATGGTGGCTCAGGAGAATCAAATCTCCAAGGGGTGGAAAATGCAGTTACTGTATCCATTGAACAACTCATGCCTACACCATCGCTTCCAGTTGGTCTCAGAAAAAGTAAAGGTATGATGGTCAATAGGTCTGTGAATGTGTTCTAGGAAGGTAACTTGAATGCTGAAATAGTGACTTGGATTTGGATGTATGGTACATATGTTTAGAGGCGGTAACTCTTGAGGAAATTATTTCAAGCCATCTAAAGGTACTTCTCATCGTGCAAAACTCCCCCCTTTTTTGAGCCACGCTTTTGGGGAAGCTCAGGAGAGAACATTCTGGAGTAAGTGGCTGAGACACTGGCCTCCACACCAGTGCTCTGTCAGTAGCTTCACAGCTGCATAGGCATATGTCCCCATTCCTTCGCTTGTGCTCTGCTGACTCGGCCCTTTGTATTTCTGGAAATTTCAAAGGCACCCTCAGCACTGCTGCAGGCAGCAGCAACTCCTTAGCTTTTTGAACACTTTCTTGTGCGAAGGTTGTGCCCATGAGTTCTCTTTACAGATCGTTCACTGCTTAACATGCAGATGTTTTTTCCAACATTGATTTAGTAATACCTGTGCTAAAGCTGTTCATAATGGTGGAGCACATCTGGCTGGGACTTAGTAATCAATTACTACAACTAAGGATTTAATAAGGAAATGTAAGCTTTGGCTTCTATGTTGTACTGCTTAAGAAAAAAGTTGCATGGGCTGGTTTAAACTGTGTGTAGGCACAAGAATTCATATTTGGCTGCAACTAAGAAATGGTTTAAGAATCTGAAGACACACAGTTTAGATTTCTGACATACTTTTAACCTACTGTGGTGGGCTGACCCTGGCTGGAGGCCAGGTGCCCACCACAGCTGTTCTATCACTCCCTCTCCTCATCTGGACAAGGGAGAGAAAATATAACAAAAGGCTTGTGGGTTGAGATAAGGACAGGGAGAGATCGTTCACTAATTACTGTCACGGGCAAAACAGACTCAACTCAGAAAAATTTGATCCACTTTATTACCAAGAAAACACAGTAGAGCAATGAGAAATAAAATAAAATCTTAAAAACAACTTCCCCCCACCCCTCCCTTCTTCCTGGGCTCAACTTTACTCCCAAATTCTCTCCCTCCTCCTGTGCAGTGGCACAGGGGGATGGGGAATGGCCATTATGGTCAGTTCACCACATGCTGTCTCTGCCACTCCTTCCTCCTCGGGGGAGGACTCCTCACACTCTTCCCCTGCTCCAGCGTGGTGTCCCTCTCATGGGAGACAGTCCTCCATGAACTTCTCCAATGTGAGTCCTTCCCACGGGCTGCAGTTCTTCACAAACTGCTCCAGCATGGGTCCCTTCCATGGGGTGCAGTCCTTCAGGAGCAGACTGCTCCAGCGTGGGTCCCCCATGGGGTCACAAGTCCTGCCAGCAAACATGCTCCAGCATGGACTCCTCTCTCCATGGGGCCACAGGTCCTGCCAGGAGCCTGCTCCAGCACGGGCTTCCCATGGGGTCACAGCCTCCTTTGGGTGCCTCTACCTGCTCTGGCATGGAGTCCTCCATGGGCTGCAGGTGGATATCTACTCCAACATGGACCTCCATGGGCTGCAGGGAGACAGCCTGCATCACCATGGTCTTCTCCACAGGCTGCAGGGGACTCTCTGCTCCGACACCTGGAACACCTCCTCCCCTTCCTTCTTCACTGACCTTGGTGTCTGCAAAGTTTCTCACATCTTCTCACTCCTATTTCTGGCTGCAAAAGCTGCTGCTAGGTTTTGGGGTTTTTTCCCTTCTTAAATATGTTCTCACAGAGGCACCACCACTGTCATGGATGGGCTCGGCGTTGGCCAGTGGTGGGCCCATCTTGGAGCCAGCTGGCATTGGCTCTGTCAGACACAGGGGAAGCTTCTAGCAGCTTCTAACAGAAGCCACCCCTGTAGCCCCCCCTGCTACCAAAACCTTGCCACGCAAGCCCAATACACCTACTGATACACTTGGTGCTTTAATTTGCTAGAACATCGAGTTTGATCTGAGTGGCAAAAAGACTGAGCCTAGCAACTGTCTGGTACTGTGTAACAATATATTGAAATTTGCATGCCTTGGAGTGGTCTACTGAAATGTGAACTGAGTAGTTTCTGTCTATTCTAACTTCTAATGGCTTAACATTTGTCTCTTTACAGTTCAACTGACTTTTAGAGTTTATCTGAAGTAAAATTATTTCCGTGAAGGAATCAAATTTTTATATCACTTCCCTAAAATTTTGAAAGTGATTATTAAGTCATTTTGAAGAATAACTTCTTTTTTTAATAATGTCTTGAAATCCAGGTCTTACCTGGTGTTTTTTAGTGGCTCTTGTTTGCATCTTGACTGAGTGCATGGTTCTTGTCCTTGAGGACTAGATGTTTACTGTTTTCTTTTTTCTGTGCTTCACACACAGCTTCAAGAAATGGTAATTCCAACTGTCTATGTACTGTGTGGCTAGCCGTAACTACTATAACCTCTCTAGCAAGGGTCCTTTATGCATTATAGTTGCTCTTATGTATCACCTTATACCAGACTAATCTGAAAAGAATTCAGCTGTATCTAGTGTTTTCATGATAAGGTAGAAGTTAGAAATAGCTATATGTTTCTGAAATACTTGGAGCTGCCCTTTGCTTGAAAATGACAGCCTCTGTTTTAGATTTCTGCTCGGCATTCTTGGGGGAAACTAGCTAGAGTTCTTTGAAATCTGCAGTTACTTAGTTTATAGGCCCTAAATCAGTTTTGAGTTCATTGTGTCTGCAAAATAAACATAAATAATTAAAAAAATAGAGCATTTTAATTTTGTTCTTAAGGTTTTTTTTAAAATATCTTAATTTACTTTGAGATTTTTTTTTTTTCCTGAAAATATCAGTAGTGGACACTCTTTTAGAAGATTTTTACAGGTGTTGCTATTTGAGAAAAAACTTACTCTGGCTGTGTTTCCTCTTACTACTTAATCAGGTGATACACTTCTGAATGCACAAGTTAGCAGCTCTAAGCCTGCAAAGGGGGAGTCATCAATTCCACAAGGTAAGAGGCTTTCATTTTATTATGAAAAGCATAGGCTGTATTTTTAGGCATCCTAATTAACTACAAAAGTGTTTTACAGAAGTGAAAACAAAAATTGTCAGTGCAGAATTTTGTGCGGTTACTGATCTGGAACGTTATAATGCAGCTGGCTTTTATGGCTATGCAAATCTTATACTTCTAGGTTGCAGTTACTTCTTAACAGATTGAAAACAGTCTCTGTTATATGTAGAAAAAGGGCAGAATTTTCAGCCAGATTACCCATTATATGAATTGTTACTTACAGAACAGTAGAGCTTATTCTCAAGCTTTACTTAAAAACTGTTTATGCTAGCTTTTCAAACTTACTTTTTTGTGTTAATGAATTGATTATTTGGTCAAAGAAAAGCTAAATATAGATAACTGCAAAGAGCTCAGAGATATCAATCCTGACTATTGTAAAGTTTGTACTTGTTCAGATTGTATGAGATTGTAACATGAGTTACTCAGTTCTTTACATACTCCTTTGAGGCATACTTTAAATACGTTCATCTTGAAAGTAAGTAAATACATTATGTCATGTATATTTATTTACAAACATATAGTTATGTGTATCACATTTAAATGTTAAAATATTTTACTATTTTTAGACTGACTAGTGAATCTTAGTGATTTTCTGATAAGAGATATTGCTATAGTAATACTCAAGTTGAATTAGTTTGGCATAATGAAATTAAGATGGTTGTTTCTTATAGTCAACATTAGTGGTGTTGCTTTAATGAAAAGTACTCAGTGCAATTAAGCAAGTCGACAAACAAGTTATTAAAAGTGTCCAGGTCCAGAAAGTGAACCACTTTCTACTACTTTGAGAGCTTTACTTCACATGGAAACTTCCCGGACCACAGCAGAGAAGGAAGGAGCTGTATTCTTCAGAGATGCATTATGGAAGGACAGGAGGCAATAGTCAGGTTTCAGTAAGGGAAATTCTGACTGGCCATGAGGAAGAAAGCTCTTCATAATATTGCCCAGAGATGCTTTAAACTATGAGCCTTTATGATTTCCAGAACTTGAATCAAGTATGTAATTCTGAAGTTAACTGTACTTTGAGCAGAAGGTGGAACTAGGTGAATTCCAGAGATCCCTTCCCATGTGAAGTTTTCTGTGCTTCTGTGAAAACTTACTGGTCATGTAGAAGGTAAATGTTTGTAATGAGAGAGTAGTATAGTGAACACAGAATAGTCCAGCTCCTGCTTCAGGACTTCAGGTGTTTTTGCAAGGTTGCAAAAGAGTTTTTCTATGAGCCACGCTTTGGTTTCTGTCTCTTTGCTATTTTTGTTGTTGCCTTCCCCTAAGTAGTCATATTACCCTTAGAGGACATTGGCTGACATGAACAATGTTAGTGCTGTGGCGTTGTATAGAGAAAGGGCAGTGGTTTTAGGTACAGCAATGGTGACCTTACAGATATCCGTGTTGGAAATGATTTGCTTAAGAAAATCTAGGCATATCTCACCTAATCAGTTCCCTGCCAGTGAGGCTGCCTTGAATGTGGCATGTTAATGCTGCCTAAGCTGTGAGTTCATTTGAGGAATGAAATATTTGGTCTGTATTTTTGTTGGCATATGATAGTGACTTACTCGTGCATCAGGTTTTGGCTGACTGTTTAAGTGTTAGACTTGCAGTATGCAGGTATTTCTTAATCATTTGTAAATCAGAAGTTTTCCTGTTGTTTACATTGCATATATAAAAAGAGAAGATTTGATATACAGAGCCCTTTGAGAATGATTCATGATATATAGGAGGCCAGGCTGGGTGTACCAGGTGACCATTAGCCTTTGTTTTATAGGGGCATAAATTAAAAATAATAATAAAAAAAGTTTATGTACTCAATGTCTCAGTGTACTATTGACTTCTCTCAAAGTATATGTTAAACATGCTATGACTAGTAATTCCTCAGCAGGGTAGACTGCTGCAGATAGACTTGTGGTCTTTTACCTTAATGAAACAAAATATATTGCTTATGAATTATTTTGAGAGTGTTACCATGATTTTTTCCCTCTAACTTTGATGGACTCTATAGTCAATATGATAATTGTCCTCTTTGCAAATTCTGTGTAATGTTTGGGAACCATTTTCTAGTCCTTGGTCATTTCTTCTACTTCCTGTCTAGAGAACTGCTGTATGCACTGATGAAACAGAAATTATTCTTCACTTAGTTCACTGGGCTTTCCGTAAATCATCACCATATTCTGTAAAAGAAATTACCTGGCAGTGTTGGAAGCACTCCCACCCCCTCTGTTATTATTTTATTTTAATTTAGAGGCACTGGTTCACCAAGATATCAGCCCTATAAAGAAAGGGACATAGGAAGGACAGTGCAGTTCGGTGCTGGTTTTTCCTCACTCTTTAAGTTAGTGGACAGATGGTGCATATCATCTGAACTGGAAAATCAGCTGAGACAGAGCAGCAGCTCTTCTATATATCACACTGGTGTAGCAAAGCTGCTGTTCATTTGTACTTTTTTTATTGTTAAGTAATATTTTAATTCTTAATCCAGTTCGTAATTTTATATAAAGCCTTCATTATGTTTGTATTTAAGTTTCTCCAGGATTGACTGAAAGCCATACAGTAAATGGAGGAAGCTGGAATGAGAAGTCTGTAAAAATGTCCTCACAGATTGGTGTAGGGGAGGAGAAATGGACATCTGTTCCTTCAGCTGCAGCTGGGAAGAGGAAGACTGAGACATCAGCTTGGGGCCAAGACACTGGAGATGCTAATGGAAATGGAAAGGACTGGGGTGTAACCCTGGTGGGCAGGCCCTGGAAAGAGCGTTCTTTGTTCACTCCTATTGGTAAGCTATTCTGAAGAAAACTTGCTTCACTTAAGCATTTTTTTGCATAAGTGTATTTTTTAGTAGTGAATCTCTTAAACAGCTTTATGTCTACATATTAAAAAAATCTTGTAGTGGTCTAGTGAAATGTGAACTAAGTTTCTGTTTATTCTAAGTTCTGATGCATTAACATCTATGTCTGTGTTTACAGTTCAACTGGGTTTTTGGAGTTTATCTGAAATTATTTTTGTGAAGGAATCAAACTTTTATATCACTTTCCTAAAATTTTCTAAAATTCTGGAAGTGATTACTAAGTCATTTTGAAGTGTAACTTCTTTTTTTAATGAATGTCTTAAAACTCAGGTCATAAATCTGTTCTATTGATCCAGCATGATCAAATCAACTGTGCTTGTGGCAGATGCTTGTCTGGCTCCAGGCGTGAAGATTGTTCAGCTCTCATGACACTTAGTGGTACACTGTTTTTCTCATTAGAAATTGTTTCTAGTCATCTCTGGTACAATTTTTGCCTTTATCACTTGTACTGTCCATAATAATGGAGAAGAGAATTCCTCATTTCTCTCTGGGCAACAATATTCAACTTATTAGCAGGGTCCTTCCACCCTTCAGTCTAAGAGATCCTAGTCTCCTCTGGAAAGCAGTATTCCTTTGTAGTCAGCAACGTCGATTTAGTCTAGACCTCTTTTGCCTCACATATCTTGAGATGCGGTGCCTGAGGCTGGACCTGCTACTGTCTCTCACAGTATTACTGTATCCAAGTTACAATGGTTGAAAAATTGGTCAGGCTCAAAGGTAGTGGTTAGTGAGTATCTCCTATTTGTCAAAAATTGTTCTGAACTCAGTTCTGTTCTTTAACATATATGCAATTTGTTCCATGCTAGGTTTCATCTACAGAGTTAATAAATATGTTTTTCAGTAACTTAGATGATTGCAATAATAGGAAGGAGAACACCACTATGGGGCTCAAAAAAACATTTACTTTTCCTTTGTGAGAAAGGAAAAAGTATATATAAATATCTTTTTATATAGAAAAAGCTGTAGAGGGAGGAAGATCTTAACTTGAAAATTGGTTCAAGCTGAATGTTCATAGTCACATCTCTATCAGCAGTAATTGTCTCATGTAGTAAGCAAAATAATGTCCTCAGTTGTGTGAAATGTTAACATGGCTGGAACTTCCGCTGTTTTTCTGACCCTGTTCATAATTAAATAGCTAACTTTTTCAACATTGCCAGCAGTGTAAAGTTTGGTTTTTTGCTTGTTTTTTTTCTCCCTCCTCCCCCACAGCTGCTTGGAATGTGGATGCAAGGATTAATACCTCTGAACAGAATTCTACTTCTTTCTCTTCATTTGGATTAACTCCTGGAGTTTCTGGTATGTATGCCCTTCCAAAGATTTTTCCATTCTTTTCTACCCCACCAGGTGGAAATAGAATTTGCCAAGTGTTATTAATATACATCTTTCTCATTGTTCTTTAAAAATAGTACTGGTAACTGTAAACAAGTGGAAGACATGTTTTATGAAAGCCTAGAAAGCTTTTTTGTTATGCTCAAATTATGCAATAAAGTAACCGTTTTAAATTGATAACCAAAGCTAGATTGATAAGAAGGTGATATTTCTTATTTAGCCTCCCTGTTTGTGTGTTGAGTCTAAATAATGGTCATAAGAGATTGCTCAGTATTGCTGTGTCTCGAATTGGAGATCTGAAGATTGCTTTCTAAGAAAGTCTGTTTATCCTCATCATCTGGGTGGTTTGTTATTTGGTGGCTGGGGTTTTTCCCTTCAAGGAACTGAAGCACTACTTTCAAAATAGGTTCCATAGGCAGGATTTGAAGTCCTGAGTTTTTCTCTATATGATGGGTGGGAAAGCTGAGCTCTGGAGTTTTCTGGTTTCGAAGGGTGAAATTGCTATACAGTGCAAACCTGGCTTCATAACAATTCTTGTGTGTTAAACTACTGACATAAGTGCTACAGTGATTTATTATACAATATAGGGATCATATGTCAGGTTTTCTGCTCGCTCTTGCTTACTCCCATTATCTAATCAGCTTGGCATGGCTATTTTCTTTTAGTAAGTAGCTGGCCCGAGTACTTACGCACTTAGGTTATGTTTACTTGCATTGCAGTTTGCAGTCTTTTAACTGTGGAACTTGAGCTCCGTGTTCTACAGCTCACACAAGTGCTTCACCCTCTGGGTACATCTGAGCCAGGATAACAAAGAAGTTATAAATTCCAAGGTCTAATTTATCAGACTTTCCGAAGAACAGTTCACTTAATGAAAACTTACAGAAACCTTGCCTTAAAGAAAAAGAAGTCTTAATTGTACAGAGTTTTAATAAAATAATATTTTCCTAGGGGAGCCACATGAATTCAAGTTCAGTCTCTAGGCTAAGACAGAAGAAAGTTTAGTTAATAAAGCGGGACAATGGACTGATCTGAGTCATCTGCAATACTACCGTTCCAACTTTGAGAGAGAACTGTGAAGGCAGTGAAGTATATTCATCATCTTTGATGCACCTTAGCCAACAAAATGACCCCATGAATAAATATTTACTTGTTACTGGGTAGCAAAAAATAAGAACCTATCAAGGTTCCTGTCATTTGAGGTGTCTTTTGCAGAGGTGTTTATAAAATAGACACACCCAGGTAGCAATGGTCCTATTTAAACTTCATTTCAAAAGTAAGTCTCATTACAAAGTAATATATTAATTTCTTTCAGTCTCACAGTTAAGGTTTTTTGGTGTTTTTTTTTTTCTAAAATGGTTTCTGTTTGCTGATGCCTTATTTTTCTTAAAATAATGATGTTAGATGTCTAACACTTCCTCTTACCATGACTGGTATTGGCCTTACTGTTGTTTGTCATGCTGCCTTGATGTTCCTGCAACCTTTTACTTGAAATGAGAATTGGATTCTTGGTAATGAATAATTTAATTGCTGTATCTGCAATGTAACTGATGAGGTTTCTTTCTAGTAGTGCCTTCTCTTAAGCTTCTCCCTCCGAGTTCTTACTGATACAGGCTAATAATTTCACTACCCATAAAATTTCATTGTACTTTTCAGTTTGAGGAGACTGCTGTAAGCCCTATAGACTGCTGTTATTCACCCTTCTTATCTTTTTTCCATGTTCTTTCCTGACTGAATTTTGCCATCCTCCTTCAGTTCCCTTGTTTTCTGAATATATCTCATTTTCAAGAGCCTTGTAGTTTTCCTGTTCTGTGCAGTCCTTAGAATCAGACTCTTCTCTTTGAGCCTTCTGTCTTCCTTTCCGACTTTGATTGGAATTTCTTTACCCAAGAAAACTCAGGAAGCTTGTTAACTTAAAATTTTATTTATTCCCTTTCAGGATCCAACAATGAGTCGGTTTCTCAGGCTGGTACTTCTGATTTTCAGTGGGATTTAAGTCATGCTCAACCCCCTGTTGATGACGAATGGTCTGGGTTAAGTATGTTCCTCTAAGATGTTCATTAACAAAATTTTGTTAATTACTGTTAAAGTGTAGTTACTTATATTAGCTACTTGTATTAGACAGTTGTGAGCATCTGAAGAAAAACCTGGAATGTTTCACTTCTCTAAAGCTAACTGACAGTGTGAGTAAAGCAGGAAGAAGTATTTTGACAAATGAAAATAGAAAATGGTTAATTTTTAGGAAAAATACATGGTTATTGAAACTCAGAAGCAAAAGCTCATGCATTTTAAGGTAGTTCTATGTGTTTTTGTACCTTACTGAAAACTTACTGTGACATAAGATTCTTGAATTTAGTCTAACTTACTTTCTCATTTAGCAAACATTAGGAAGTTCTTGTGTGTATAGAAAGCATATGGAGGATACAAATCACTGAAATCACTTGGGAATTGTAGTAAAACTGGTTTACTGTTCCCTTTCCCCTCCCTGCCGATTTTAAAACATTCTCATAGCTCTTACCACAGTCTCTCCCTAAACAGGGCTGTAATGTAATAGTTACAGCTATTCCTGACTATTTACTAGTGAAATTGTACCTGTGGAAGGTGGCTTTCAGCCTCAAATTCACCTTTTGAACTGCCTTGTAACTGATACCTTTATTCAGTCAGATGTAAGAATGTTTATGAAAAACAATTTACTGCCTCTCATTAGGTCATTGACCTGAAAAATTGGTCAAGAAGTTGACCAGAGAAGCTGTCTTGCGTACTACCTTCTGTCTAAGAACAACTTCTTTTTTAATGACTGCAAAAGTGGAATGGATTGATGCAGTCCTCAATTCTCCCAGGCTATAGCTTCTGTTAATAGAGTAATTTGGTCATAGATGTCAACTCGTATACACTAGTAGAAGTGGGGAAATAATGGAAGTTTAGGCCAATGTGATACACAGATACACCTTACTGCTTTATCAGGTTCAGGACAAAGAAATAAACTGTATGTACAAATACTACTAATTTTTATTATTAATAAAAAAAGAATGGATTTTTCCTTTAAGCAAGTAGTGAGTGGGCAGTATATAAACCATAAAGTTTTATGTGGGGCAGTAATTGTTTTTTCAAATCAGTAAATTTTAGTGTAAAGTGTAATTAAGGTAATATTTTTATATGAAAGCAAGAAGTGGAAAAGTACTAGAAGTGATCTTAAGATCTCTTAGTGTATTTTTGGTTTCATAATGCTTGCCAGTAAATTTAATTGGGTTTATTACTGCTTTTCGTTTTGACTTAATTTTCAAATGTTTAAACTGAGTCTCGCTGTAGTTGGCAGACCAAGTTGGCCTCTTCGCCTTCAATTTGGTGTAGACTGAGGGTGAGAAATATTTATGTTAATATAGATGTGAAATGAAAGATGATCTTTTACAAGGTGTTCTGTTTTAAAATCAGCTTGCTGTAACTTTCTACTGAACAGACAATCTAAGGCTTAGTTCTTCCCTTCAGATATTTTTAATTTTTTATAACTGACCCTTTAAATCTGTCATTCCTGTGTAACAACATAAATATGTGCCGCCATAAATGAAGGATAGCAAAATGGAGTAGGGTCTTAGAGTCTTAGAAAAAATAAGATTATTTAAAAATGGCAGTGTTAGAACATGACTTTTGACTCAGTAAGGTTTACACTTTTAGATATATCACAGAATGGTTGAGGTTGGAAGGGACCTCAGGGGATCATCTAGTCCAGTGGTCCTGCTAAAGCAGGTTCACCTAGAGCAGGTTGCACAGGACCACTTGTAAAGGATTCTTACTAAAGTAAGATTGATCAGTGTTACAATTCATCTTAATTTTTTCACAAACTAGGACAAAGGTTCAAGATCAAGAACAACTTAAACTTGTCCTTCTTCACATAGAAAAGTATCTGAAAGCAATTGCGTCTAGCTAGCTTTTTGCTCTGCAAGAGAACCAAGTCTTACTCAGAACTTGTCTTCCACCTATCATTAAAATCTTTAAATTTTTTCAGAAATACAGGATATATTTCTATCTTGATATCAAGAAGTAGTTTTATGCGTATGTTTGTTTTCCTTTTTAAACTGTCAAAGAGCACCTGTAAAGTAAGGAGATGTTCCTGAAAATCTTTTTAATCTCTGTAGATGGACTTTCTTCAGCTGATCCCAGCTCTGATTGGAATGCACCAGCAGAAGAGTGGGGAAACTGGGTAGATGAAGAAAAAGTTGCTTCTGTTCCTCAACCTGAAGAGATATCTGATGTTCAGAAGGTAAAAGGTGATATTTTCTCCTTAGCTCCAAGGCTTTGCCCTTACCACTGCCATTTCTTAAAGTTACTTAAGGGTGATGATAAAGGTAGTCTCTCATCTCTTTTACGCTGATAAGCGTAGCATAATTGTTTGATGTGTACACAGAGAAGGAAAATGCTGAATGTTGTCGAGAAAATAGAAGCCACTTAGCACCAAGTGAAATCTTACTGTCTCACCATAATATAAGGATTACCTTATTGTAGACTAAGTGAAGATTTAGATCTGTTTTCATAAATACTTCTTAACAATATTTGTCTGTATGAAAAACAGCATTTCCATGCTGCCAGTACATGGTGCTCTGTTGCCTTTTCCATTCCCAAATCCTGCACCTGTATTACCCGATAGTATGTAAATAATGTGGTCTTCCATGACGTGGAATGAACTGAAAAGATAAGATTGTGTTCGTTTATATTTTTATATGCAATTAAATTCCTTATAGCTATTAATTTGTGTTTAATCTATAGAAGGCATGTTTCATCTTAAATCCGAAATACTTTATATTCCCATATGAAGGCTTCAGACAATGAAAGAGAAAAAGCAGAGCCAATTCTTCAGAGTTCTACAAGTGGCAAATCCAAGAAAAAGAAGAAGAAAAAGAAGAAGCAGGGTGAAGAAGCTAACTCTCCTGCACAGGTAAATGGAACAAAATCTGGATAGTCTGAAAGGCAATTTGTGAGGAATTCACAAAATCACCTTATTTTTGTATATTAGTGTCTGAAGCAAAAATTGTTTTGGGGCAATTCATTTCCTTATGGCATTGGATTGTCTACTATTGTCTCTCAAGAGTTATTCTTCTCTTACTAGTATTTCCTTTAATTTGAATGATTCCATGTTTGACTTGTGCATATAATGTAGTTTTGCTGGATTTATGGAAGGCATGAAATATGTGGAAAGTATTTATCCTGAATTATTTATTTTTTATCAAATCAGGATTCTTTATTGTAGGGATGCTTCCCAGGAGGAACTTTCCTCTGCATGGGAAGCCTTCTCCTCCTGTCCTTTGAAAGACAGCTGCCTTGATGGACATAGCTAGCTAGGAGAATGAGAGAAACTCAAGTTTTCTCTTAGGCTAACTTAAAGTACAATTCTATGAGAGTATAGGGGTTTTCTGAAGTACTGTTGTAGCTTGACTTATGTGAAATGGTATCAACTCACCGAACTCAGAAGATGGAGCTACTCTGTGAGTCAGATTTAAATGAGATAGTATTTGCAAACAGAGGATGGTTGGAGTTTTCTGTGTTACTTAAATAGCTTTTGAAGAGTTATAGTGAAACAGATTTGTTGTAAAAATAGCAAGAGCAGATTGCACTTCACTTGGCAATTGAATCATGTTTGAACAGATAAAAACAAGTACTTTCCTAATAGGAAAAATCTTTTAATAGTTCATGCTCACAATACATCTTGCTTGTGCTTATAGTGACAGCCATTCGTAATTTACATTCTTCACAAAACGTTAAATGCTCAGTTGAATCTGACTAGGTGAATTGGAGAGAGGGGGAAAGCATTAATTTCAGTCACTCTTGCTTTGGATTTGCTTTTTATGATTATCATGTTTTCAGTCTGAGATTTTGTTGAAACAATTTTAAAAAAATTAAGTTATTGTATAAAATTCTTTTAAAGTTGTCTATGTGGAGGCGGATGCTTGTGTCAATTTGCAGTGTTTCCTTTGAGGCAAGTTCAAACAGGGTATTAGAACTGCAGGTTTTTTGTAATTGAATTCTGTCATGTTCTGGTATTTGCAATGACTTTTTAAGTGTAAGTCAAGATTAATAGGTTACGGTTAACAGGTGTTTGTGGATGTCTTGCATGGATCTTAAGGTCAGTGAATGCATTCTGAAATTTTTTTTCCCGTTGCCTGTAAGCTGCCTTTTAAATTGTATGTGTCAAATGGAATCCTCCTGTCCATATTAACATAATTAGATAATTTTATTCTAGCCATTGATTTCCAACCATTCTGATTTCATTACTTTTTCTTTCAATCCTTCAGTCTGAGATCATCAATTTAAAGATGAGAATTTCTCTTAAATTTTTATGGAAAATTGGGGGATGTTGCTTGATAGGAGCAGACAGAGCTGCTAATATATCAGATAAGTTACTGTTGTTATAGCAGTTCAGTAATTTAACTTGCCAGTCCTGCTTCAAACTCACTTAAAATTTGTATGTTTATCCTCTGAAAACTGAAGGTGTTCACTTAATCAGCATCATCTTTCTCATTGATTACACTTAAGTGTTCACACTGATATTTATTGACTTCAGTGTTTGTCAAGGCAGTGGAAGCTACCTTCAGAGCTAGATGTAAAGCAACCCTTTCCTGTCAGGAATCAACTGTGACTGCATTTTCACAAGGTTACAGGGGAAATTAGTGAAGTAACAATGTTTCAGGAAGGTACTTCCAGCTTAAAACCAGAGACCTGTGTTATATTTACTGTTCACCACCACAGGATTCTTCTGGTGCTATAAACAAACATATCTACTCTAAGTCCTCATGGAAAATGAAAACTTTCCACCATTAGAGTGGTTAAGGAGTAAAGGTTGAGACTCTCAGATACTTTGGATATATTTTCAATTTCTGTACTGAGAGGTTTGTTTTACAGGCATGATAGACTAAATTAGGTTGCAAAAATATTATTAAAGCCTAACGTATGATAGAAAACTGTAGAGATTAATGTGCAGAGCTTGCATTTAAGTCACTTTACTTGAAACAAAGCACAGAATTGAGAGCAGTGAAGTCTCACTGTGATACTTTTGCAAAGTTTTTAGAGTAACTTCAGTTTAATTTCACATCCTTGTAATTTTGCAGGAGTGTAAAGTGCAGTTCATTCAGAGATTGGGATTTTTGTTAGTAAATTGCATGAAGGGAACTGCTTTCTGGGCTTTATTGGATTCTCTGGGTATTTTTATATTATGGTGTATAAATTTTGAGTGTTAGCACAGGCTAATATTAGCCTGCTACTTTAATTTTTTTTAGATAGATTTTCTTAGTTATAGAAGCTGATTGTGCAAAAAAAATGATGTGCAGGTAAGAAGAGTGAGAACTTTACAGTAAACACAGGCTCTTTTTTTTTTTTTTTCTTCCCATCCCAACCCCTTGCCCTCCCTTTTGTAGGACACTGAAGAACTGGACAGAGAAGCTGGAGAGGAATTTCAGGAGGATACCTCAAAAGTTCAACCACAGCAGGAAATAGCTTTTTCTTTGAAGACCATAAGTACTAGTGAACCAGCTAAGGTAGGGATACAAAATTGGGTTTATATTACAATTTCTGATTTGGAAGTGCTCAATGTCCACTGAAACATTAATTTATATAGGTAAGGTTACAGTAAGAATACTGCTTCAGGCTATATGTTTATGAATATAAAAGTGATGGAGAGGTTGAATTTTAGATACAGGTCAGTTGTGAGTTTTAAAAAGGATGTCTGTTCTGAAGAGCAGTGTCGTCTAAATCAGCAGTCACTTTATGACTGTCAAGTTATTTTCTTGTTTGAATATTCAAGCAATAGTGTAAGACTTTGAAATCTCAAACCTATGAAGTAATAGGTCTGAGCACAAGACTAATAGCATATTTTACTGTTTCATTGCAACAGAATGAAGTGTTACTAACTTATATTCTGACTTAAATGCAGTCTAAATTTGATTTTTAATGGCTGTGCTGAGCTTAATGTTAATGACTGAATAAGAAAAGTTTTAATTTTAACTAATTCACAAACTGACTGTTTGCTTCAGCTCACAGTTGAAACAAATATTCTAGAGAATACAGATTCTCTTTAATTTTTCTCCAGCTAGCAGCTTTTTTAGCTACTGTTAGCCTACAAGCATCATATTGTAGGAAGAAGTAAAGTATTTAATATGTCTAGTGGTATTGGTTTTGTGTTCCATAAAGAGGGAACAATACCACTGAGACAGCAGTTTGGTCCAACAGGATATCTGTCAGAATACTGAGTTTTACTTCTTAACTGCTAAGCATTTGTTTTGTAAAGATAACAAGGTTTTAAGATTCAAATGAAAAATACTAGGATGGAATCTTTTACAAGAGGCTGCAGGTCACCAAAGAAAAAGTACAGAAAGTGTTTATTGAGAACATGTGCCTTGAAAAGCACATTCAGACGTACTTTTAGCTTATTCAAAATACCCTATGTCAAAGTACAGCTTTTACTATAATTTAGTTTAGGTTCAGTTCAACCTTTATTCAAGGTTATCAACAGCTACCTATTCTATCTGACTAGTGCAAAGTTGGTTTTTGTGGGGTTTTTAACTTGTATCCAAAGAAACAGACATCTGCCTATGCGTGCAAGTGGCTTTATTCCTGGCGGTGTGTGGTTTTTAAAAAACTTAAAAGCAAAGACATTGTTTTGTGTTGGAGGCCATAGTTGAAAATGTGTAGACAGAAAACTCATATTTGGATTGTGACATCAAGGTAAGTTTTTTGATATCTAGAAAGAGGTGTACTGGTGCATCGCAAAAGGCTAGCTTTTGCTGTTTAGAAATCTAAATTGACTTGAGAAATAGTTTTCAGCTACATGTAATGATTCTTTTGATCTGCAGTTAGATACTTTATTTTTTCTCTGAGGTGTCAGCACTGCCAAAATATCACCACAGTTTCAGTAGACTTTAAAACCATACCCTACTTCCTAGGTGATTTGATGGCATCAGCTCTGATGAGACCTATGCTGTGCGCTATTTTGTGGATGCTTGAGTGCTCCTGTTACTCTTGAGCCTTAAATTCAATCTGTTTATATATGTGCCTATGTATAGCTGTGTTAATGACAATTTTATGAAACAAGACATAGCCTGTATTATCTTGGTGTGGGGACAAACAAAACTATTATTAACAACATTCCCTGGAAGTTAGTTGGACTTGATAAAGGACAATTTGTGAATTGTTGTATCTGACAATGCAGATGGTCTGTGAGTCTTTATCAAGTCTCCTTGCCATCAGATTTGGCTTTATTGTAATTTCACACATGCAAAGATGCCTTCTGATGTTGTTTGACTTGGCTGTTCCAAAAAATTTTAGAAACAGTCTGCCTGATTTGTGAAATGAGTGACTTAAGTTTCCAAGGTAGGTAATCTAGTCTTGAGCAAATGCTCCAAAAAATGAGAACCAAATATGAGGAACAATAAATGAGTACAAAGTACAAATAAGTTGTTATCCTGAATATTCTCATAAAGACTAGAAACAGCTGAATGTTGTACACTTCTGGTTTTTATCTGGTGATGGTATTTTTCCTGTGTGATACATTGGGCTGCATGGAAACCTTTGGCATTTTATCAGGAGGCACAAGTTTTAAATGAAGAGATATCTTTTGGGAATCCTTCATTTGTAACAGTTTCACAAGTCACTACTTCATCAGTAAATTGTACAATTATGCATATAACTATATTATCAAACGGGCTTTATTCATTGTTTCAGGTTTCCTTTCTCAACTGATTTGTTAACAGAAAATCCTAGCAAAGAGTAGTTCCCAGTTCTTAATGTTTGGTATCAGTATTTACCCTTATCCAAAATTCAGACAGAAATATGGTATTTGGAAAAATGTCCAGACAATGCTGTATGTACCTGTATAGTTACATTTGCAGTAACACTGCATGCTTTAATGTTCAAGCTGCAACATGTTTGTTAGTCAGCCTGAGACAGCTGTATGCCATTTAAATACTGAGTTGCTTTACCAGCAGGTGAAGAGTGACTTGGTCCTAACAAAACTATGACACCAGTGACCTGAATCAATTACCTTGCACAACTAGGAGCTTTAAGACATCCTTCTGTTTTAGAGGCCGTATCCATTTTGTTAGTTCACCATGTTTTCAGTAGATTAAGAGAATTATTGCAATTATAGTTATTAAAAAGTTTGTTTCAGTTGATGTGTAAGGGCAGAGCAAACTCCTCTGTTCATAAAACTGAATAAATTTAGAGAACTGCTACCCTCTAAATTCATGTGTTGGGATTTTTTTAAAGCTGTTTAAGTTCTTGCTTAGTATGATGTGATTAAAAAGAAAAGTTAAAAAAAATATTTTTTGCTCTTTTGTATGTTTTGACTAAATTGAGACACATTACAGTGATGGAAACAGGACAAACTGGTGACTATAAAGTAGGATCTGTGTACATCCATATCAAGGCCTGGATGGGGACTTCACTGTATTGTTGTGATAGTTCCAGGTCCTGGCTGTTGTGGCACAACTACAGCCGTGACTTCTTAATAACATCCTAAAGTTTGGGGTTTATTGCTTGACTGAGGCACCGTTTTCTAGTACACTCTTCTTTGAAGCCTTTAGTCATTAGGTCACCTGCTGTAGGATCATGGTTTTTTATGTTCTTTCTTATTGGAATGTCAAACTCTTTTGCATTTTGATTTCTGGTTTACTGTAATTCCAGTAAGTGCTACACAGTTAACTACAGTTACATCCTGTCTCTGTGGTGGGAACCTTCCAAATAGACCAGATAATGATATTCCTAGTATTTTCCAATTTACTTGGCATTTATTCCTACAGTAGTTTCCACTGAAACACTTTTCTGACTGCTCTTGCAAATATCTGTTATTCTAATATAAGCATACAGAGTGAGCAATTGATAGGAATGACTGCAAATGCTTTCTAAATATTATAAATATTTGAATTGCATCTCTTCTGAATATGTATTCTAGAATCTTTTTAGGATCTTAGTGATTTTTAGATTGTTCTCTCTTTCTTTGCATGCCTTGTATTTTAAGAATTCATTTGTGATTTATCTTTGCTTGTATGCAACTAAAAGTTTTGGCACTAGATGGCAGTCATATCTCACAGCCTTGATTTAAAACTTTGAAAGATTTTAATATTAGCTTAATTTTTCAATGCTATCTTTCCGGCAGCTGCTAAGTATACTGCCAAAATAACACTGTGTAAGAGTGTTTTACTGTTGTATGACTTAAACTTTTGGAAACTTTTTTCTGTTTTTTCAAATAGCCCGAGGAGGCTCCTTCGCTTGCTGTTTCTACTGAGCCATCTGTAATTGTATCAGAGAGCGATTCTGACAAGATCGCTTCCCAAGTGCCACAGATGCTGCAAGAGACAGATGTTTCTAGTCCCAATATTAAGCAAAACAGTGTGCCTCCTCCACAGAGTAAGTATCTCTCAGTACTATTCATTCATCTGAATTCAGGGTGTACTTTTTTCCCATAGAGCGTATATAGTCAGAGTGCTTTGCCCTGAAGTTTGGGTTTGGAGTGCCTTGTCAGGTACTTATGTATTTCATTTATATGTCTTGCCATGGTTTAGCTTTCGTTGAAGTACTTTGACAAACGTGCTTTCACTGTGAGGAAAAACTGTCTTCGTATGCTTGAATGACTGAAAATGTCTGTTGGCCTTGTCCAGTCCTTAATAGACATTTTGGACGAACTAATCGCCATCAGGACTGGAGCTCCATACTGTGACTAAGTAGTTCTGCCAACACTGTTTCAAAGGCCTGCTTGCGAGCCTTCAATGGAGCAGATGGGTACTAACGTAGCAGTTGACAGGATGTTTAGCTAGCGGAGATTTGGAAAAAATACAAGCAGTTGAATTCTCACCCTACTGGGGTTTTTTTGACTTTTCAACTTAGCTCATTGATGTCTTTTTTTTTTTATATGCTTCCGTGAAATGTAGTAATCACAGAGGAAAACAGTTGCTAATATGGGAGTAGAAAGGTATTGGGTGATGCACTTATTTTTGTTGTAGCCTAACAGCACATACATCAGGCTGAACAATCAGATACATTGCTTTTTAAAAATATGCTGTGCCCAGAGGTGTCAAAACATATCCTCTATTGTACTCAGCAAAAGTGCTCGTACTGAAGTACTCGCCCAGTAAGACAGAAAAATCAGAAGGGAAGCAGGATGTGATAGGCATTGCTTTAAAAAAAAAAAAAAGTTGTTTGAATTAGACTTTTTAATGAGATTAATAAATACTGACATTTCATAAGAAGTTCCTGGCTAAATGTTGAAGTAATAAACCAGTTTTTAATGACTACAGAAGAAACTAGATGATTTCATAATATTAGTCTCATTCAGCTCAACTAATTGGCTTTAAACTCTTTCAGTCCTAACACTGTGTTATGTTTTGTTTTTAGCAAAGTCTGAAGAAAGCTGGGAATCTCCCAAACAAGTTAAAAAGAAGAAAAAAGCAAGAAGGGAAACGTGAACTTCCTGAGATGGACATGTGTTGCTGAATACTGTCATGAAGATTATGCTGTTTATGCAATAATTTGTGAACATGTACAGAATTTTATATAAATTTAAAACAATTTTTAAAACAGAACTGCTGTGAACACAAACATCTTTAAAAAGGAATCAAAGGAAGGTAACTTTATGATATAGCATACAGAACATGCTACATTTGAAAGACATTCTGAAGAGTCTGTTTTTCCAACTTTGGAGAGAGATCTTAATTAAAAAAAAAAACTGGTTTTACAACACAGTGCCCTGTTTACAACAGATTATACTCTCATCTACAGCTGCGGATAAAAGATTAACTTCAAGGAAGGGTTTTCTGTAAAAATAATTGTCTGTACAATAGTGGGTGTTTCTTGCCTCTCTTATGAGTGATGCATTAGGAGCACAGAATGTCAACCATCTGAATTTGTTTCATGCCTAAATCAAAGTGCTTTGATTAAATACATAATCTGCCATATCTTTACAGTAAGTTGGTTAGCAAGTATGCTAGCTATTACAGGAATCACAAGTGCAAATCATTAACCATTTGTACAGTCAGACCTTCACGGTTTATTATATGAAGTTAACACAATAAAACTGCTTTGGGTTAAAAGTTTGAGAATGTGATTTGAAACTTGAGTATGGGTCATGAAGTTATTTTTGATAATGTCTATTACCTTACTTGAATTGTTGAAGATAACAGTATATTTTTAAGAATGCAGTAATGTGCATACAATTGGTTTTCTCCTTCATTCCCTACAGTTCTTGCTTGATTCAGACTCCTATCTAAAACTGTATCCTTTCAAGTTTTAAACTTATGGAATAAATTGAAATTAAACCTTCCCTTCCCTTAGCACTTTTTAACTTGCCGTCCCAAATTCTGTTCTGCCATACCCAATTCTGTTCTCTATTACTGAAACTCTGAAGAAAGCAAAGCGAACTTTTTTCACTTGCAAATTATTTGGGATTTCAAAGATCTGTTGGAGAACTGGAGTGGCTTCAGACAGCTTTAATTGACATTGTCAAGACCAGTTATCAGGAACACATTTTTTTACTGCCTTAACCTGTAGTATGTAGAATGTGTCTAGACTTCTGGACAGGAGTTAGCTTTTTTATATAAAAAAATAAAAATTCATGCAAGCATAGCAGTTGTAAAATAAAGACCATTTCCTGCTTGGAACTGTTAATTAAAATGGTGTTTAAGATGTGTTGTCACTTTCAGGCACTGTGTAATTACATGGTATCAAACTGGCAGATGTGTTTGTGTCTGTAAGGTGCATGCTCAGCCATGTACACTGTAAATAGCCTTTACAAAAATTTATTTGATAAGGATGATAATTAGTGTCACCTTGTAAATTCAGTTAAAGAGCCAAGAATTTTTTTTTAAATGATTGACTTCTGGTTTTTGTGGCACAAACAGAATTGTTAACAGCTGTAACACATGGTACTGATCAACAATCTTGTACTCTTACTGTAGTTGACTGCAGTTCAACAGTATCGCAAGGCGAGAACAGTTAATGCAGCAAGCTGGTTTTAATTGTACTGAAAATGTACCTTGCTAATGGAGAGCTTTCCTAATAAATGAATACTAACTTGCACAGGTGTTAACTCCTGTATATCAGGAACATGTGACACTAAATTGATTTGTTAAAATAAATTGAGCATATTGACAGTATTGATTTATTTACTGGGAGGGAGTAAAGTCTGAGACGGATACCTGTCAAGATTCATGTAAAATAAATTTAGAACTGAAGTACAAGCTTTTCAAGGAGCATCTGAAGGCAAACGTAAAAACAGGACATTACAAAATCATGCAGAGTCCTTTGCATGTAAATAATAGTATAATTTTACTTGTATTCTTCATAGTAAAGGTTAAAAAGAATACCCTTTGAATTCAGATTTGTAATGTATGTCCAAAATATCTGTTTCCAATCTGTATGTTGTGCTACGAGCCTCTTTTGTAGAAAATATGAAGACTTTATGTAATGAGAGACACTGCCCCCAAGGGCTTTCACTGCATAAATTCTTTTTTTCCTCCTTGAAGATAAAATTGGCAATATTTCTGGGTTAGTAAGCTCTAGCTCTTGAATAGCTGGTCATTCTGGAAAAAAGAAACAAACTAACATAGGAACCCTGCTAATTAGCTGCTACTACTAAGCAGGATCATATAAATACATAGCCTTCCTTTAAAAATGTTGTTACCTATTTAGCACCACCTCTTACTGTTTTCTTAATGTGCAGTTTCAATGTCTTAGAAAGCAAAACTTGCTTTTTGACATTCATTAAAGAGGTAGTAACTGTATAGCATATTGTCTATAA
Organism: Grus americana; assembly: GCF_028858705.1. Taxonomy (NCBI): domain Eukaryota; kingdom Metazoa; phylum Chordata; class Aves; order Gruiformes; family Gruidae; genus Grus; species Grus americana. Next base: position 25,013,354 of record NC_072853.1, on the reverse strand, counting down.
ATAGAAACTTCTCTATGTACTGTCATGTTTCTGACTCAAGCAGTGGTTAGTCTTAATGATACACTGAATCCAGACTTTGGTACTTGGATAGAAAGAGAAAACACCATTTAAAGAAACTTAATCATTTTTTTCTTTTCTTTTTTTTTTTTTTGTTGTCAAATGCATGGAACGGTTTCATAAATCCAGTATGTTGGGTTTTTCTAAATACTCTGGAATTATTTGTATGCGTAATTTAAACTTGTTGTGATGATGTGTAATTGGATAGTCATGGCATATTTTTATTTCTTTTGTGGGGAGGGAAAGGTGTACAGAGCTCACGTGCTTGTTATGAAGGTAACAACTGTGCATTCGTTTGGAGGGGGATGAAAACTGTATTTCTGATGCCCTTTTAGAAGTCTAAAAGAAAAAAGTGCAAGAGAAAAGCACTACTTTAATATTTACTAAGAAAGAATGTACATATTAAAAACATTTCAAACTTTATAGAAATACTTCTAGTACTGTTGTGTTGTAACCGAATTGTATCTCATTGGAAACTGCCTTGTTAATAGTTCCTAGCCATGGGATCGTCCTGTGAGTAAGGCTTTGGAAAAGTACAGACATCAGAATACATGGTTTAAGCAGACTTTCAGCTGTTCTTAATCATAGTTGTTTTGCCTTTAAATGACTCAAATTGATTTGCAGTCAAGATGTCAGTTTTTAAAAAAATGCAAGTCTCCTTGCACAGCCGCTTGTACCTGTGAGTCTCCTTCTGGTGACTGCTGAGTACCAGTGAAGTTTCAATTTCCAGGCCAATACTGAAAGATCTCTTCATTGTTATGTTATAAATGGAAGAAAAAAACCTAAAAATTGGAATTACTACTTCAAAGATACTGCTAAAACTATTTTACTGTTAAAATTCCAAGTTAATTGCTTCATTTAAGAACTAAGAGCATCAGTTGAGTCAATCTGGGTGGGGGGAAGGACCAGGGAGGGCTCTGCGGCCAGTAGTTCTCAACCTGAAAGTACTGTGGTATCGCCATGGATCTTATTCCCTGCAGGAGTAACAGAACGATTGTTAGATGGGATGGATTTTGGGGAGCGAAGTAGGAGAACTTGTATGACTGTTCCTGTTTGAAACTTCGTTGAATTACTAATATTGTCTTGGTTCCATATTGGGTCCCTTCAGTTTATGAAACTACTGAACTTCTGTTCTTTTAAATATCTGGTTAGTTGTACCAAGCTGAAGGTTTCTGGTTCACTAAAAATCAGTTTCTTTACTGGAACTATGATGTCTTTAATTTTGGTGTATTCTGGAAAGGCAAATTGCATTTTGAACTCTTAACATGAAACTACTGGTTTCAGAGTTTCATACAATGCTCTTAAAAAATCATGCTGAGGAACATCTGCAACTCAAAGCAAGTATATTTGCTATCCTAATTGTAGCATCAAGTGACCTTCTAGCTTAGCTCAGTATTTTTAATTCAGTCTGTGGCAGAGGGCAAGTCATGGACCACGCAGAACCAGATAGCCACAGTGAACTCATAAAACGGACTAGTTTTGAGACGGTTCTGTGTTTTCTCAGAGATAGCAAGTGTTCTACACACGCAATGTTTCCACTTGGTTCTTCAGTGGGCTCTGACTTGGAGTTAAGCGATTCCTTTTCAAATACCTGATGAAGTATAGACCAAATACTTTGTTACAGAGAGCTTTGTTTTCAGAGGCTGTTCTGACTAAGGCTGCCACAGCTTGTTTTTCATGGCTCTGCTGTTTCCTTGACCATCCTTATCTATGTAGCTAACAGTCGTGCCTTGACCTATGTCCGCAAGTGAAGCTCCGGATGGGAGGTTACTCCTCCCTGATGTGATACCGTAACTCGGACTCGCTCGCTCTGGCACAGCTAGGCTTTAATGTGCCTCTTGAAGAGGCACGCTGGACTGGAGAAGAATGCCTTGCATTTTCACCCTTAGAATACGCAGCCATTGTATGTGAAAAATACCTGCAGTCATGTCTGAAATTACTACAGAATTAGTTTTCTCATAGCTGCCATTGTTGGAAGTTTGTTTACAACCCCCTGGTTACTAGAAGCGAGGCAACATCTTTCTAAGGGGAAAGAGACAATGCCAAAGCTGTCATTAGAATGTATGAAAAGCTACAGGCTGGATTCTAGACTGGCTGCAAGACTTAAGTCATCCTGATTTGAAGGTACCTTATTTATAGCTCAAAATAAATAACTAAAAGTGGAAAATTAATTAGTTTGCTAATGAACAGCTATGTTGAATTCCCTATTTGTGTACAATGTGAGCAGGTATTTCCTTAAACTTTCCTTCATTGCCTTGAAAACAGAACTGCCTGACAGAAGGCTGAGAGGACCTCAAGGCTCTTTAGTTCACTCTGCCTTCTGAGGCCCCTCACCTTTTTTTTTTTTTCTCCATTTGATGTGCACACGTACAACTCCCGAAAGGCTCCCAAATGCAGTTGCACCAATGTCAACTGCTACTGCTTTGTGCTTGCCTGGGAAAAGAAGGCCTGCTTGAAGTAGGTGATACTCCGTGTATCCATAATCGCGCCTTGGGAGCTGAGGTATTTCAGGGATCTAACACATGCTGAAACTCTTGTTTTCTCAGTTCTTGGTTCATGCTTTAGTTACTCATCTGGCTTATTCAAGCCTGACAGGCAAGCTATGACTGGCAAGATAATCTCTTCCTGACTGTAAGCTCTAAGTATCCCAACATCAAAACGTAAATGGCAAAAGCCTTTTTGCAGCCAGAATGCTTTCCTTAGAGCTTCTCATCCAGATCTTTATCCAATCTCAGGAAAAAAATTTAAAAAAAAAAAAAAAATCTTTGAAGATAACTGTGTGGAGCTCTCATCCAGATGAGTTGGAAGACTGTAAGCATTCCTCATACAGACACTTGTTTTGCCAGGTGTGTTGGGTTTGTGTGGCAAGGTTTTGGTAGTGGGGGGGCTACAGGGGTGGCTTCTGTGAGAAGCTGCTAGAAGCTCCCCCTGTGTCTGATAGAGCCAATGCCAGCCGGCTCCAAGACAGACCCACCACTGGCCAAGGCCAAGCCAATCAGCGCCTCTGTGATAACATATTTAAGAAGAAGAAAAACACTTAGAGAGAGAGAGCTTTTGCAGCCAGAGAGAGGAGTGAGAAGATGTAAGAAACTCTGCAGACACCAAGGTCAGTGCAGAAGGAGGGGGAGGAGGTGCTCCAGGCGCCGGAGCAGAGATCCCCCTGCAGCCTGTGGTGAAGGCCATGGTGAGGCAGGCTGTCCCCCTGCAGCCCATGGAGGAAGGATGAGGGGGTGTAGAGATTCCACCTGCAGCCCGTGGAGGACCCCACGCCGGAGCAGGTGGAGGCACCTGAAGGAGGCTGCGGCCCCATGGGAAGCCCACGCTGGAGCAAGTTCCTGGCCGGACCGGTGGACCCGTGAAGAGGGGAGCCCACGCCAGGGCAGGTTTGCTGGCAGGACTTGTGACCCCGTGGGGGACCCATGCTGGAGCAGTTTGCTCCTGAAGGTCTGCACCCCGTGAGAGGGACTCCATGCTGGAGCAGGGGAACGATGAGAGGAGTCCTCCCCCTGAGGATGAAGAAGCGGCAGAAACACCGTGAGATGAACTGACCGTAACCCCCATTCCCCATCCTCCTGTGCCGCTGAGGGGGGAGGAGGTTGAAGCCGGGAGTGAAGTTGAGCCCAGGAAGATGGGAGGGGTGGGGGGAGGTGTTTTAAGAGTTGATTTTATTTCTCATTCCTCTACTCTGTTTTGCCTAGTAATAAATTAGATGAATTTCCTCTCTCAGTTTGGTCTGTTTTGCTTGTGACGATAACTGGTGAGTGATCTCTCCCTGTCCTTATCTCGACCTACAAGCATTTCGTTGTGCCTTTTCTCCCCTGTTTAGTGAATGAGGGGAGTGAGAGAGCGGCTCTGGTGGGCACCTGGCCCCCAGCCAGGGTCAACCCACCACACCAGGTAATGCAGTCATGAGTTGTCCTCTGTGCCTGGTGGGTTTGGAGCAATGTTGTGCCTTAACTGAGGGACTGTGAAATCTGTAGAAGATATCTCAGAGTAAGCATAAAAAAATGGGTTTACATTTGAATTAAGTGGCATTTCCTTAAAAAAAAAAAAAAAAAAACAAAAACCAAAAAAACCAAAACCAAACACTTCCATATTGTTATAATGCAGTAAGATTATGAACAGAAAACATGGACTACTATGAAATTCCATGTGCCTGCTGCCTGGCTTTCCATGTGGGGGAGGGGAGTCTGTCATATGCACAAACCAAATCTCAGTAGTTTTATTCTCTGTCAAGCCAATCCTGTGTGGGCTTACCAAGGTGTTTTTTTCCAGAGGTTTGGGACTTTGGGAGGAGTCCATGTGTTCTTCAAAGACTGTACTGCTTTAGACTAATGTCTAAACAGTGTCTGTTTCATAACCACTGACAGTCTAGATGTTCCTGAATTACAGAAGAATGTAATCCATCAGTGTTTACTTTTCTGATAGTGGCAGGGGAAACCTATAAATCCAGTGAAACAAAGTCTGTAGTCTTGGCCCAACTGGTTTTGCCAGGGACAGTGGTAGGATGGGGCAGCTACCTCAGGTGCCTATTTCAAGTGATCTGTTAGAAGTAACCCTGCCATGCTAGCATCATCTTTCATTTCACTCTTGAACTATTTTGTTCCAGTTTTGTGTCTTAGTTAAGCTGTCCTTTAGCTTGGCTGGAGAGTCTTTGAAACTTTTTCAGATAAACCTCTTCCTCAGACCTTGCCAGCACGGTCTGAGTTGCCACTTCAAGAAGAGTCGGATCTGAGGTTGCACGGTGACTTGTGGCTCTTCCAGCAGCAGTGCCAATTTGCCCACAGTGACCCTGCCTGTTTGATTCACTTCCAGAAGGTGCAAGTGGAGCTGTTAAATACGGCTGTGGTGGTGCTTGAGAGGTATTCCTGCTCCAGCTGGCTCTCCAGTACTTCTCCTGTAAGTCAAGTCTATGGCCTGTGTAGAATAGGGTTAGTATTGGTGTTAACTTAAGTATGAGACTTTCACAGCTGACTTTAACATGGGGGAGTGGGTTTCCCCCTTCATAGATACCTTTCTTTTTCTTTTCTGTCACTTTTCTGATCATTTTTAAAACTTTAAAAAAATTTTCATCATAGTAGAGATTTGAAATATTTTCTTCCTTTTTGCTGGAATTCTTCTCTGCAGTTTCCAAGGACAGAGGTTCAAAGAGCTGTCTGCTCTGAACTAATGTGATGATTTAATTAAAAAAAAAAAAAAAAGGAAAAACCTGTCCTTTTAATAAGAAAAACAATCTTACTCAGATTTGACCGAGGGATTGAACACTTTTGAACGGTAGTAGTAGTAAAACGTATTTAAGTGGTTTTCTGGAGTGGGCTCAAGATGCTCAGCACTTGGTAGAACTGAGCTGGAAAATCAATACTGTGCTGTTTTATATTCATATACTACAGAGACGTGGTTCAAAGTCATCCAAGTCATGCAGCCTGCTGTTAACCGTGGAACTTCTTTGCACTGTTTTAGGAGCGTGTCTCTTACTGCAAGTCCTCAGTAGGTATGCAGAACGGCAGATTTAGTGATTGTAATGATTAAAACACTTTAGCTTGTACTGCCTTGAATATAAAAAATATTTTGTAGACTGTGACAGAGATGTATCACTGAAGGGTTCCAAGGCCTGGCATGTCGGTGACTGAGAGGGGCATGTTTTACAGATCCAAGGATTGCCATGTGTTTCGGTTTTCCGCAGTCATATCATGCAAATACTAGTCTATGGGAAACTTGGTCAGAAGTCATGTGTGTTCACATCAGAAAATAGCTTTTTGCCTGTTCACCTCCAGGCGGAACGTCTGTCATGCAGCACAAAGTCAACATGTGGAAGCAGGATCGCAAGTGCTTCACTTTGCATTAATTATTCCATCACTAAAAATCTTGACTTCGTGCTAGTATGCTGCTGGGATTCATCACTCTCTGCAGCCAGAGAACATTGTGCTGGAACACATCATCTTATGTAAAGATTTAATGTAATGCTGATATCTCTTGAGAGCACCACACATTGTCTTTCACACAATGTTTTACTTCTGCTTTGTGTTGCTACTGTATGGAGGGCAGGATACAGCTTGAGGTTTTAAACTCCTTAGACTTAATCATTCCAAATATTTCTTGAGCAGTCCACCTCAAAGAAGGTTTTTTGGCAAGTTAACTGGGGGAAGAATTCCTAACTGCAAATTGTGTTCTTTATTTATGGCAAACCGGTGGCTCAGCCCTGCTCCAAATGACGTGAACGATCAGCAGGGTGTTCTGCCAGGGCTTTAAGGACATCTCCATCAGCATGGTAAAAACTCTCAGCGAGGGGTGCTGACTATCTTACAAACATGAAGGTGTCCTAGTATGGCAGTTAAGTGGTTTAATGACTCATATACACTAAATATCAAAGGGGAAGGGGAAAAATAAGCAGATTTGCATTTTCAAAGTATGCTTAGTTTTGGAGAATATCATGTTGGTCATCAGTTATTTTTGTTAGATCTGAAAAGAAGGTCGGATGCTGAAAAGCTGAGCAGTGAAGGTACTTCACTACAAGAGTGTGCAACAAGGAAGCTGCAGGGTGCATAGTAGTGGCGCTGTACTGTTATGTACCTACCGACTTGCCCCACCAAGTCTGACTTAATTTCAGAGCACTATCAGAATCACTGTAAACATTGAATGAGAGGCTGAGTTAGTACGAAATAGGAGGTACTGCTCTCCAAAGTGACAAATGTCTATCATTCTGGTCTGCGGAGATGGAGTTTCTGTATGCCGTGCTGAAGCCACTTGTATTCCAAAGGTTTGTACACAGGTGTTTGACGCTAAATGAGTTGCAACAGAGATGATAATTTAGAATTGTGTGTTATTGCAATTAAACTTTTTCTGTGCTTTCACCAGTCCATTACTGTATACCAGTGTCAGCTGGGTGAGCTCTGCAGTGTTGGTTCAATCAGGATTTCCCAAAGTTGCTTCAGGCTATAATCAAACATGCCTATAAAATGCTTTACAGTCACAATATAGTAATATACTTTACATGGATAACCTATGTTGGGACACACAGCAGAAAGCAGTGTGATTGCGAGACGTGCTTTTGAAACAATGTTTGTACTGCACTTGGGGATCAGTGGCCAAATAATGCTATTTCAGTCAAATTATATGGGTATTTATGATGCCATTTCCTATACAAAGTAGAGGATGAAAAATTAGGCATGTGATTTAAACTATCAACGTTACTTCTGGCATGAGGGATCCTAAGAGGACATTTTGGACATTTGGAGGAGCCTGCGATGAAGAGAAGCCAAGAATATCTTTGGTTTCTATAATTAGAAGAACATCAGCAACCTTGATATGTCTCTCTTGAGAAGAGACAATATAAAATACACAATACTAGAGAGTTTCACTCTCAACCCGTGCACGTGTGGTACTGGTGGCTCTATCTTATGTAGTTTTTTAATCTAGATTTTCTAGCTCCATTTCCCAATACATACAAAAGATTTATAAATTGAAACAATCTTCATCCAACTGAACTTTCTGCACCATCAGTACCATAAAGAAGTGTTTTCCTTGCTCTCGAAGTAACAAATCCATCTATGCTGTATCTCTGCACTTCATGAAGGACATACCATGGACCTGTAATTATGTATAATGTATATCAAAGGTGTTACATTGCATGTACAGTACCTACAGTTTGCCTCTGCATGCGCTGCAGAAAAAGGCAAGTATTGGCTAACTGTGTGTGAATTGCTATTGCATACTCAGCAAATCAACCATCAAGGGGATTCAGGACAGATTGACCCAGGTGACACTTTCACAGTATAAAGCCTCCAGCTCCTATGGCATGTTCTCCAGGCTTGACTGGAAGCAGGTGATCTCCACTGGTGACTCCATGTTAAGCAGTAGATGGGTAAATTGGCAGAGGGTGTGACACTATGAGAAAGTTGAGTGCTTTTCTTAGCATAGAAAAGAACAGTATGGGTGAGACTGGAAGTTTCTGTGAAGTTTCTGTAAAGTTCTGTGGCAAACCTCTGCCTGTGGTGAACAATGGTGAGAAGAACTGGTTGGCGTGGCCTGGAGTTTGCTCAAGAGTCCAGCAAACTTGGAAGAGAGCAGGAAAAGAGAAACAACTCCATAGATATTCAAAGTAATCATGAGGGTGCTATTCAGTTGCTTGAAAGTTGGTGATAGCTCTAAGCTCAGGTTATTTATTGGTGCTTAATGTGCTAAACAACAAAACGCGCTTGGGAGAAAGTCTAAGCAGGCTCCTGAGTAAAGTGATGAGCTCCTGCTTGAAACCTGACTAGCATCTAAAAAGATGAAACTGGGAAGTGTTTGCTGTGTAACTTCCAGGCAGTAATAAATTACAATTATGGAAGATGTGTTGTTTTAATTCCTCCTGACTGTACTTAAAAATTAGTGTTGGTTCTCAATAGGCTAGAAGAAAATGATTTATCACTAAACTGAGATAGTTAATAAAAGACAAAATGATCATGACTTTTACTAGATATAAGTAAAAAAAAAATCAAAAAATATGTAAACAGAACATGCTTGATGAGCAAAATTTCTACATTAAAAAAAAGTGAGGTTTTAAAAGAAGGGGAAAAAACCATAATCACATAGTGAAAAAGGGAATAAAATCTGGCACCATTCCCAGTGTTGAGCTATACTCAAATGAATCTATAAGTTAAACATTAACTAATCTAACTAATGGAACTAAAAGGAAGTAAATACTATTTGATGTATATTAGCTTTTCTTAGAAGGTCTGCCTCTCCTATCAATCAAAGGCCTATGACCTCTCTGACTGCAAACTCAACACAGCATTAAAAACTGTCGCTGAGATTTTGCTCAAGCTGGCAAGCACTAAGACACCCTTGGCAACACCACCACCTATTTATCCAACATCCCATCCTCATGTGCCGTATTTCGTGTTCTATAATTGGCTTCAGTCTATGGATAAAACGTACCCATCTGTACCAGTTGGTTTAATACTTCATCCAGCTTGGCCATTCAAGCCAAAAGGCCAAAAAACCTCCAAGCATGACCTTCCACTGGGTCACTGTATTAAAAGGTCAAGTGTAAATCCCAGGATGTTTGAATCTGAGTAGTGAAGAGGAAGACACTCCAAATTTTCAGACCCATCGGGTCTTCTGGTTTGGCAATGTCACTAGGCAGCAGCTGAGGTTTGTGATAGTTCCTGTCTAACCCTGAGGGAGAAAACCTCCATTATGAGCCACAGCCATGGTTTCTGGTGGTTGGCGACTGCAGGAACTGCTATCTACAGACACTCTTGTGTGGTGGCTGGCTGGCTGGCTGATTAGTACTGCTCAATATTGTCTCAAAGGCCTTGTGTGTTTGCCGCTTTTAAATATTGCCGTGCACAAGGGAGGAGGGTTTTGGGGTCTGCTGGTGGAGGGAAACATGGAGCAAAACATGGAACAATGTCCCAACTCTGCCAATCCCATAAATGAGATGCCCCAGTGAAGGGGCTGGGAAGGAGTTGCAGTTGCCTTGACTGCCAGAGGTCACCTTACAGGTAAGGGACCCTGAAATGGCGGTGAACACTAATGCATGACCCAAAAGCCCTGACAGCTAGATGTGGCTACAAATGCCCTTGGGCTATCACCTGATGAGCTGGTGGGGCATCCTGTTGGTCAAGGTGGGATCTATACATATCAGACTGGGGGAGCAGGCAGGAGGAACAGCACCATTAGCAGCATGGTGAAGAATAATACAGAAAATCCCATAGTGTGGCTGACCTTGAAAAAAGTGTCAATAAAGGCTGAAAACTCTGCATGCTCTCACCCTACCGATCTGGGACTTACAGATCTTCCAGAAAGACAAGGGAGAGGCCATGGCAGAGTGGGGTGGACGGTCCTTTAGAGCTCTGGCACCGTGAGCTGAAGACTTGCACAGGGGAAATGTCAAAGCTCAGCTAATGCTGCTGGAGGAATTGGAGCAAGCGTGATTTTCCCGTACTGCATCAAGCGAACACTGTTTACTGCTCTCTTCAGATCCAGGTGAAGCCCTACTGCTGTAGTGTTCATGAGCCTATTGGTACCTTCAGCAGTGGTTTTAATTGTTGCTCATACCGTATGAATCATTTGCTTGTTTTCTAAAATACAGCAAATGACTTAGACATTATATTCTTGGGTTTGTGTTTTGCAGGGGCAAGAGGTGAAGTTTTTAAGATACTGGTTCAGTCTGTTAGGGTATTAAACCCTGTAGCCTGACCAACAGGGAGGATGGATGGACTCCGCGGTAAGCGTATGTTCGATTCGTGCTGGCCCCATCATCTGTTTCTAGGGGTGGAATGTACTTGGCATAAATTGCAGGGTTCTGGTAGCTGGGGGCTGCAGGGGTGCCCCGTGTGGGAGGATGCTGTGCCCTGTGCTGGTCACAGCCAGTGCCAGATGGCTCTAACTTCATTGTAAATATCTTCTGCACACCAAAACCTCAGTGAGGGGAGCCTGTGGCAATCCTATGCAAACGTGCTCAAGAAAGAAGAGCAGGGGCAAGAGGGAGGAGAAAGAGCGGGGACACAAAAGAGCCACCTCAGGAGAAATGGAAGAGACACATGGAAGGAGACATTAATGGGGATATGACGGGGCACATACTTTTGGAAGGAGGTGCTCCATGCTGGAACAGGTACGCCTCTGAGGAGACTGCAGCCCATGGATAGCATATTGTATCTGATACTGAAGAAAGACTTCCCGTACATGTTACCAAATCTGCTGCCAAGCAAATAATTAGATAATTGTGTAACATATTTTTGAGGTTTCTAGTGAATGTAACACAGATGGTTTCTTCTCATCCAAAATGTTAAAATTAATCTGCAAGGCTAGCATGAATGGGAAGGCCAGAAGAAAAAAGAGCTGGATCTCAGGGCACTTCAGAGCTCACCAGCCTTCTTGTGAGTCCTATATCTTCACAGCAAAACTGAGAGGCTTTCAAGTCAGAAAAGGGGAAAAGGAAGGAGGCAGTAAGGCGAGCTTTTTCTTGGAGAACATTTGAGCTGTGTCACTGCAATCACTCTCTTATAGGCTTCTAAGATGTATTCTGAGTTGTAACATGCTGGAGAAAAATACTGATCTCACTCTGATCTTTTTTACACAAACCAGAGAATGAATGACCTCTTGAACTCATTTTGAATTGTGGCAGCAGTCCTATTTTATTGCATGTTGGCCAGTCTTTACGGCAGAGAGATAGTGTCAGACATTTATTGGAGGGTTACTTTTTTTAGAATGCATGGGTGTTTTTTAAACTTTGTTGCATTAAATATTTCAGTAGCCCTCAATACCTGAATCATTTGCAGCCACCCTGAAACACAGGCTCTGAAGAAAGCCAAGCAACAACTTGGAATCTTAAAATGACTCTTTACTGCAATCACAGTCAATTTCCCAATGTTGTCGCTGCTCTGTGCCCAAGGACAATACCTAGACCTTGGTTTCTGGACAATGTTTAACCCTTTTCTTATCTTGTCTTAACCTGGCCAAACACAAAACAATTAACAACTTCTTTGCTCACTCTGGAGCACGTGGCTAATCCTACATGCATAAGATGTGGCTCCCTTGAGCTGCCCTCTTGTATATGTGCTGTAGGCAATGCTGGGCAACAGTATAATTTAATTATTCAAGGCCAATTGAACTATGCTCCACCATCCCTGTGGACTGTGGGTACAGACAGAAGGTGGGAACGATAGGCAGCTTCCAAGCCACCTGTCCTCTTCAAGCAATCTTGTTCAGATAGGTATTAAAAAGGTTGAGGAGTACCAATAACCAATTTTAGTGAGCACTAGAAAGCACAAGAAAATGTCAAATGGATCAGAGCATCCTCTTGGAGGAGGGAGAAGTTGTGCCCTGGAATGAGAAGATCACAGGAGACACATAGGGGAGTACAGAGCAGCAGCAGGACACAGAATATGCTGGATTTTTTAACAGCTTGCAGCACAGAGAAGAATTGGCAATGAGCTGAAGTTGGGCTGGGTGCTTCCCCAGCTGGCTAGCACAGCTCTCAGGGTGTGATGTGGGGAGCGAGTGGCTGTACAAAATGAGTTTAGCGCCTGTGGTAAGGAGGGGCAGGCAGGAACCGTGAGGCCGCATTTCTCTTCTTGATACGTCCTAGAGCCCACGCGCCAACCTGGGGATGAGCAAGGGTGTGTCAGGTTTTGGCCCTGTGCTGTGTTTTATTTCAGAATCAAATGTTCAGTCGGAAAAATATCTTACCGTATCACGGATCCCACTGGAAAGATTATCTGTTTTTTTCAGCACAACTGAAACAAGCGCTTCTGAGCAGGCTATTTATTCACTTGAGTTTATATCACTTTTTGATCAAGGCAGTGATACTGGTCCTCTTCAAGTTTGATATATAAAGATGATAATCCAGAGTGTCTCTTGTACCTCTAGGAGCCTTGACAAAACTCAGGTGTCTTCCAGTTCAGAAGCTGTCACTGGTGCATCTTACATGATCTTTCACTATTCTGGTTGCTTTTGGGTGTAAGATCAGATATGATGGATTCACAGCCATCTCTCCAAGAAGTGTTTGTTTTATAAGGCAAAGTGAATGGCATGGAGGCTTGAACTAGGGAGGCTGTGGTTATGGGTTGGTAGCTGTGGTAATACTTGGGCTCCTAAGCAAATCAGTAAAGACTGAGTTCTGTATATTTGCAACCACTTCATTTCTTTTGAATTTCTCATTTGATGCTCACTTGACAGCTTACTTCTAAAGCCTTTAAAAGTTCATGTAACAGTCCCAGTAAGTGGATTTTCTTCTGCTAAGCGGTGGCTGCTGAAGGCCATTCGGCTTTGCTGCCAGTGGAGGGGCACACAGCAGTGGTGGGGGCATGTGTTGGCGGTCAGGCCTGGAAGGACGAGACCAATGTGGTGTCAGCAACAGCCTCCAACAGAAACTGCCGCCTGGTGCCGAGGTCCCAACCCTCCTTCCAAAAAGCTCGCTCAGAAGTTGAGACAGGTAATCAAGTTCTCTGAATGAGGTTTTGCAGAGAAAGCTGCACACTTGACTTGCAGCAGCCAAAGTGTCTTCTCAAAATCCATTTGCTTGCAAGAAAAATGGATCGCTGTGCATTGGAGCCCAGTGAACCTCATGCTGTGATCTGTGTTGTGACCACCCCCACTTTTACTGCCACTTGCATCTTCTGGTTTTAATTCAGTTTGGGGCTATGTCTTTGCCTCCACAGCTGGTAGCAAGGGGAGCGAGCTGGGATCAGTGAGTGGGTCTCCCCAGAGCTGGTGGGGCTCCGTGCAAGTGCACAGCACTGCTTGGGCTTGTGCACTGTCAGCTGCTAATGGGAGCTGAAGCCTATAAATGCTGCAAGGCAGGGACTAGGCCTTCCATCTGCAAAGTACATAGTATACCACAGAAATAAAAATAGAAAGGAGCAGTTTGGACTTCATCATTTCCCTAAACTGTCCATGATTTATACTTCTCTGGACTTGTAGAGTTGGTTATAAATCAGGAGTGTGATACAAAGCCTGATGCTTCCTGATCTTTCCCATCAGGCTTTGTGAATGGAAATTAATAATTAGACAGAAAACTGCTCTGAAGTAATTAGCATTCACCTTCTCATTCTTCCTTCCTTTTCTTCTGAGTATATCCAGATTAAAGCCATTGATGGGAAACCATAAGCAAAAGAAGACATGCAATTAATTTCTCCTAACAGAGAAACGAGAGCTGTGCTAGGGAATGTTATACATGGCTGCCACATCCAGCAGCTCCAGGGGCTGGGGCTCCTCCTGCCTGGCTGCTGGAGCCCAGCTTGTTGTGCCCATCCCAAGCTGATGGATGCGACTGCTGCTTTCCATTCACAGGCACAGGACACTGACAGGGACGGCTACACAGATGGCCACAGACAAGGTGCTGCCTTCAGCTGTGCCTCCTACATGTAAGACTCGCAGAAGACCTAAGTACAGATCAGCTGGTCCAGCTCGACATTTGCAATCATATAACACAAACACACATGGTTTGGGACAGACACAGACTCTCACCCCCCAGCAGCCAGCCCCAGGCACACAGGCTGTGACCCACAGTCCCAGTCCAGCCACCAGCACGGAGCCCCTTGCTCACCTCACTCGTGCTGGTCCCCCTGGTAGCTGGTACTTACTCCTTGCACCCCCCGCACACACTGTGTGGAGAGTGAGAGTACACAGAGAGACAGTTAAGAAAGGATTTAAGAAGAAAGGGTGATGAGGCATAGGGCCGAGTCAGGCAAGTGTGCTTTACACATGATTGACCCCTTTTATACCCATTTCTGTCTGATCCCCCCCTTTGCTCCTTCTCGATCCCCTTCCCCTAATCATTCCTTCCTACATTTTGCAAAGTCCCGCAGGCCTCCCTTGAATATCCCGAATCATCATGTTCCTCTTGTTTGCCCCTTCTTATCAGTTACAGAGTCCAGGTGACCCTCTCCAAAGCTGCCCCTGAAACTCCTCAATGACCCATCAATTAGTAACTGGAGACTTTTGGTCTTTGGCATGGTCTTCATTGTCCCTTGCCCACCAAGTTTCTGTCCTTGTTTATCTCTTCCCCCTTCTTATCCTCCTTCCTTTGAAAAGATCAGGTCCTTGGTCAGATAACCTTAATGAAGCAGATGGTCTTACCTTCCACATACACTTACAAGGCATACGTACAAGGTTTAGTCTTTCTAACTTGCTTACTTTCTGGTATTAAAGATCAAGGTCTATCAAGGTGACTGATGAGATATAGTCCAGAACACATTGTTTGGGATTTTCCTTCGATCTCTGGAATATTTGTTTTGTTAATATGGATGTTTCATTTTACCAGAATTTTAGTGACATTTTTTAGTATGAATCTTGAAAATACCATATTTGGCTTATGCATAAAATCTAGTCAAAATTATAACTCAGGGCCAAGTGGCTTTTCTCTTTATGCACAAAAAAAACCCTGACAGTTTTATAAGGACAAGCTAAGAACAGAGGTTATGTGAAGTTCCTACTTAAAGTATTTTTAATTTAATTTACTATCATGGCTTTACCAGTAGGATAACACATAGTTAGAAATGTTCCTCTGTGCCAAGTTAGCTTTTATCCTGGAGTTCCTGTTCTGTGCAGACGTACATATGAAATAAAGAAGAGTCCCAAAGCAACCATATAGGGAAACATTTGAGTACTTTTCAATGTTATATTTTGATGACAAATTGTGGGATTTGGTAGGAAGCCAAGGTAGATGGCAGTAAATAAATTATTCTTAGGGTCAGGCTAGGCATACAGACCTCCTGGTAGAATTTTCTTCGTTATTTCCTCTAGAGAATGATACACATCTCAAATAATATGAAGTCAGCTGCTTGGTAGGAAGTTTAGCTTCTACCTGGAAGAGTGCATCAATACACAGCATTGGGTCCTTCCTCCTAATGCTGCTTCCCACCACCACCATCATGACATTAACTACAAGTAGTGACAATGAGGTTAATGATAACTTGTGTATCAGTTACACGAGGCAATTCTAGCCTCCTTAACAGCAGCAACTTTGGGAGTGGATTAGGAGGGCACCACAAAAGAAAACAAAGGTTCATGGCTTCAGAATTTGGGGCAAATTCCAAGCATGATCTCCTCCGATGTTAACTTTCTTTAACAGCGAAATGGATTTTTATTTCAACTGGTTTGCCAGCCAGGAATTGTTACAAGGAAGGAAGCACGGTCACACGTTCGCTCTCATCACACTAATTCCAGGCGCAGCCGTGCCCGGGAAGGGCTGGGTAGGACCACCAGGAGAATGGCACTTTCCCACCATCCCTGACGTGCCGGGGCCAGGCAGGCCAGCCTGTCAACTCACGGAATTCCCTCGACTTTGTATTTTAAATTCCTCCCGTGCTTTGGTGTGCTTGCTCCAGTGCTCTGGGTTTGGTTTTTTCAGTCGGTTGGTTTGCGTTAGTGCCCGTACGGGCACGGAGGGGGTTGAAGGCGGCAGAGGCGCAGCTGCCGCCCGGGGAACCGGCGGGGACTTCACCCCCGCCCGCCGCCGTCGGGGCTGGGTCCCTCCGCTCTCGGTCCCGCCCGCCGGGAGGGGCGGCCCCAGCCCCAGCCCCGGTCCAGGTCCCGGTCCCGCCTCCGCGGAGCGGCGCGGCGAGAGGCGTGGAGCTGCGCGGAGCCCGGAGGAGCCGTGGAGATGCTGAACTCGCCCTGGGCACGTTTCTACTCCAACAGCTGCTGCCTCTGCTGCCATGTCCGCACCGGCACCATCATCCTCGGCGTCTGGTACCTGGTAAGCGCCCCCCCCGGTTGTCCCCATCCCCGCCGGGGGTGTCACCCCCCCCGCCCCGGATCGCTGGGCACCGGCTGCAGGGGCAGCCTTAGCTGCTGCTCCGCGGAGGGGGATGCCCATCGCAGCAGCTAAGGCTGCCCCTCACAGCCCCGGCGTTTTTTGGACATAACCCTCCGAGGAGTCATGTCGTTATTAGCAGCGTAACGCTCAGCGAGCTCCAGCGCTTCCCTGCTGCTAACCCACGCGTTATCCCCTGCGAGGTGGAGGCTGGTATTTAGACTCTGTCTAAATTGGGAGACGAAGCATGTGTGTGTTTAAGGGTCAGGGCAGTGAGAGCCGGAGATACAGAGCACAGGCAGGCTCACCGGGGTCGCCAGCAAAAAGCTGTTTTGGGGATGGAAAGGTGACGAGTGAAGATCCCTGGCGTGAGAGGTTTTCCCGCTCCCCCCAAACTTCAGAGCGGTGTTTCTCAGGCCAGGCTGACTGCAGCACTGAGGCCCCGCTGGTGCGTTAACTCTGGCAAGGCTGCCCGGACCCTGACCGCGCTGTGCAGAAAAATCTTGTTTTATCATCTCTGGTTGCTGCTTTGTGAAGCAGTCGGATGTTCTCATCAGTGATGTTCCTTGTTTGTCAGATAATTTTTGTCAGTAGTATCTTGGTCTGGCTGGCAGAGAGCTGAAACCTTTCAGGCAGCTGCTGTCAGGTACTAGAAAGACTTCTTTCCTCTGTCAGGGTTACAGGATGCGAGTGAGGAATTGACCCTGGAGGCACAGCTCTAATGGGTTATCATCAGTCCCAGAGGTTGCTCGCACCCGATTGTTCAGCCAGGGGAAAGACTCGGTGAGGAGGAGGTGCATTAAGCCCTCAGTTCCTCTCCTGTCTTTGACAATCTTTTCTCAATCCCTTGGGTTGCAATGCAGGAAAAGCGGCTTTCCCAGAGCCGGCCCTGCCATAGTCACAGGGTTTGCAAACGTGCCATGACAATAAAAAGAGCTGGTTTGTCGCTCTAGGTTATGTAGATGCACTTAGCCTGCCCAGTCTTCCCCGTCTCTTGGTGTGAGAAATCAGTCTCCGTCTGAAGCCAAGGCCACGCAGAGCTGTTTGCCAAGCATCATTTTTCAAATGATTGCAGACGGAAGCAGATTAGACCAGGGCTTATTTGCTAACTACTGAAATTCCCTTCAGAAGCAAGTGAAAAAAAGCAAGGCTGGCCTCCATTGTAGGACAGTTCATTAAATAAATTCCATCAGCGTAATAAAAAGGCTAGGTTGACATTTATGTCCTAGAAATCATATAAAATGCTCTGTGCTTTAAAAAATACATAGTTCACCGCTGAGAAAATGGTGCATTGGTTGAACTATTTCTTGTTCCTGGTTTAATAAACTAGAGTTAAATGCAATATCCACAGCCAGTGGTATCTGGAATACTGACAGTATTGAAAAAGACACCCCCCCTTTGCCTGCCTGCAATGAAGTTTCAGTAAGTTTTAATATGACCTGAAAGCTTTTGCACATTTCTTCCAGGATTCTTGTTCTTTCTTTCTGTCTTCAGCTGAATGAAGCTTTTTCACATTGGCTCCACAAAGACAGGGATACAGATATTATAGCTGTTCAGTGAACCTAGAGATATTTGAGGAAGAGGGAATTAAGTCCATCAGCTAGCTTTAGATACAAAGAAAAATCTGACAGCTTTTTAGACTTTGTTACCTATTGAGTTACGAACATTTGAATACCAGTGTCCTGATTTCACATAGTATTTTTCTGCAAAATCTGTTTTAAAATTTTCTTTCCTAACTAGCAGATATTTCCTGATTTATACCTCTTCCCACTTTGCTTCTTTTGCTTTCATAGATTTTTCAGGGCAGATTTCTGAGTGACTTCAAACAAACAATAACTCATAACATATAAGGGTGCACATTTCTGTCTGTGCTTTCTTCTCTGTTGCAAATATTTAGATTTTTAAGGTTAACTATTAAGAATGGAAATTTAGATACATGTTGATAATAAAGGCCAAACCTTTTTTGCTAGCTTACAAAGTCAGGAAGCAATAAGTAAGGAAGGGGTAACCCCTTGAGTAAATAGCTACCCTGGTTGAAAGATCTAATTTACAAAGTCATATACAACAGTATTGTTTTATATCAGAAGACCAATTATGATTTGATACCATGTGCTATTGAGGATTTACATAAAAATGGGTGTTGTCATGGTGGTAAATTTTTTTCTCTGCGTGCATTTTGGGTAATTGCATTACTCCAAACCACACCTGAACTATGAGTATTACCTCAAATAAAGTTCAAACAAAAACCCCTTTGATATTTTGTCATGCCCACATGTATTCTGGATATTGTTTGCCATTATGCTTTACAGGAAATTACTTGAGGAAATAAACATCCCCCTAGAGAATGAATAGTTTTCTTGTTGCTTTTTCATATCTTTCTACCTGTGAAGTGTAAGTTTTATTAATTCTATGACTATGAATACAAAGTAGTAGAGGCTTCTGAAGGAGGAAAAAATAATACCTTAGAGGTTTTAGCAGGTTATTAAAATAACATTTTCACATGTTGAACCAGTTTTGAGTTAATATAATATCAGGAGGCAGAATTTCATGCCTGAGTAAATGTGGGAAAAGTAGTGCATTTCTCTGGGATGATGTTTTAGCTCTAGTTTTAATGTTTTAATGGGATGTTTGGGATCCTACAACTAGTAGAGAGAGTGGGGAGATGAGTGCAGGTGGAGTCATCAGGGTTGCATGATGAGAGCACTTTCCCACACAGGTAAGGGGAAGGAACACTGTGTGCATTGCCTACTCACACCCAGCACAGACCCTTACAACGGTCTCATAAAGTATCAGCAGCTGGGAAAAAATATGCTCTATTTTAGAACATAATGGGTCTCCGAATGCAAATGTTTCTATAGCTCTTGTGTTTCAGTAGTTTCTTCCTGGTACAGCCATAGGTCTTGCATCTAGAATAATATAATATAATACAGCACTGCATGATCTTGCAATGTAGTATACATAATACAATATACAAACTATCAGAGAGCATTGAGGTACTTCAGTGTAAAAAGTAACTTGTAAAGGGTGGAGCAGCCAGAGGAAATTTCCTGAAAAGAATATCTAACAGGGTTGCAGAATAGCCTGCACTTCAGGAACTGATGTGCTGCCTTGGGGAGAAAAGCTTGAGAGGAGGTGCTGCAATGTTGAATACAAGCATTATGCTGAAGACTAAGATGGCAGTAATATGGGTGGCTAGGGGGTAATATTTATTTCAAAACTTGAGGACTGTTTTGATTCAGCTGGTTATTAATCTTTGGTTTTTATCCTACTGGCATAGATTTTACACTTCTCTGCATTGTATCAAACATGAAGTCAGAGATCACAAGTAATAACGTAGAAACACTTTGGGCATGAAAGTCTTACAAGTGTCATATTTTGAAAAAAAAATAAATAAGGAAAATGAGAAAATCACTTTTCAGCAGCTTAGTTTTGTTGCAGGCAGTTGTATCGGCATGCTGCTCAAGGCAGCGACACCACTGAAATGAGCCAACTTCAGTTCCGATCTCCCCCGGGTGCTGGAGTCCAGGGGAAAGCTGGCACTTGTGTTAGGTCCAAGTGACCCAGTCGGTACTGGTGAGTCAGAATAACATCCCCATCGGTAACAGCTTTTACATACCCAGCACGTCTTCTTCCTGAGTAAATGGACTCCACTTTAAAACACAGAGAAGGAACAATATCAGATGTGCTGACGGGGTCACGGAAGGATTTCCCACTCTCCCGATGCATGGCAGTGGGGTTTATGCACACCTCGAGGCTCCATCGGCCCCACCTGGGACAACAGGAATTATTTCCCATTGACTTGGGAGAGGGGAAGATGAAACTTTAAGGCATCAGTTCAGAAAAACAAACCAAAACGTTAGAAGAAGGAGCTTTCATTTTTGAGCGATAGGTACCCAGTGCCGCCTGCTACCCGCTTCGCTGCAGCAGTGCCCTGGGCACGGGCTGCTCCTCCCCGCGGACGCCCCGGTCCCCCCGCCCCGGTCCCCCCGGTCCCCCGGGAGCCGCTGCCGCCCCCGGAGGGCGGCGGGAGCTGTCCAGCCCCGCCGGAGCTGTCCGCGGCTCAGCGCCGCCTCCCTCCGCGCTCCCCGGGGCCCCGGCAGAGAGGGGCTAAAAATAAAAGCTGATGGAAGGCTGAGAAGCTTTTATAACCTCCAGTCATCGAGTTGTGCGCTCCCTCTGAAGGACGTGCGGTAAGAACGTAAATAGAGCGAGCTGAAGTTTTCAGCCAGGGTGGCTTCAACATTTGAGTTGCTATTTGTGGAAGGCTCAGTATGAATTGCTGGTCATGACGTTTCAGTTCTGGATTTTTCCGAATATACAGTTGAAAACCTGCATAACTTCTGTCTGCATCTCAGTCGTTTTTTAATAAAAGGATTCAATGCTAATGGATGAAAAAATGTACCAGTAATGACCTTTTTGTACTGTAAAGCAAAAGAAAATCACTTCTTGCTATGGCCTCATTGATTTACAGGTTGAACATCCTGCTGAGATCACTAGAGTGCACTTGACCTGATGTCAAAAAGAGAATCAAAGTATATATTTTGCAACCGGGCCACACTTATTTCCTCATCTTTTTCAAGCCCCGTGCAAAATAGCATGTATGGCAATGTGCTTAAATAGCAGTTAGAAGATTACTGAAATCTTGGCTTACTTGGCAGGGAGTAGAGATCAGCACTGACTGCTCATGTAAACAAAGTAAACCTACACTAGGGTCCTTCCAAGCAGCTCTGTCCCCACTCCTGCAACCTGTACACTGTCTGAGACTGCTGACATCAGCAAGGAGTTGTAAGTGCGGGTCCCTTGAAGATGATGGAAAGGCCCTTTCAAGGAAAATAAAAGCAATTCTAAGAAAAGATGAAGTTATTTGTTATTTTAAAACCCATGAGTATTATGACATTTTGAAAATTGAAAAAAAGAAAAAAACCCACCCTGAATTTGTGAAAGGGAGGAAATTGCACCAGTAGAAAGCCTGATGTTACAGGGAATTGGAAATTTTGTTATCCCAGTGCCAGGCTGTGGGAATTTGGATGAATACAAGTATGAGACCTTGTGCTTTACTTAGAAAATCAGCTTGTTGCTGGTTTGTTTTGGGTGTTTGGGGTGGGGGGGGGAGGTTGTTTTGGGTTTTCTATATATGTGATGTGATTGGCTAAGAATAAAGGATCTCCAACTTTATCTACATATGAATGGTCATAGCGCCTCAGCCAGCTCATGGCCCAGACCTGGGCAGTATGTTCAGGAGGAAGAGCTGGATGGTGCCAATGACTAATGGCTAATTCCCATCCCTTGGCAGGAGATAAAGTGTCAGCAGCAGGTGAGATTTCCCCACTCGCAGGTGAAAGGGTCATGATATAATCTGAAATGACTTGAGATTCCCAGTTCTTGTAGTGAAAATGGCTGCAGTGACTAAATATTTATGTCCCAAGTGCCATGTCTATAAAATCATTATTTTTTCTGTTGTCTGTGCTTCCTTTCATGAAATGAAAGCTAAGATCATGAAATAAACAATAACATTCCCCAGTAACTCATCGGAGACTTCCCGAGTGCATGCTTGCTCTTGAGGAGAGTGGAGAGAAAACTTGGAATTCATTATGAATAAAGAAAAATTTTAATCCTACTTTCAAAGACTTCCCTGTAAAATCGATGTACATGTTGAATATCCAACTGAGATTGGAATCAGAGGAGGTTCAGAGTATTTGATCTTGGAGTGGATCGCATCCATTTCGTTATCTTCCTCAAGACCAGTGGCAAATAAATGACTGATCCTGCACAGGGCCTGCATGGTATTTTCTTAAGAAACTGAAAATATTTGTATGCATTTTAGACATGATAGAGCAAAGAATGTATCTTGTCTGAAGGACATTCTCAATAACTACATCCTGATTGTAACTTATCTAGAGAGATGGTATTCAATAACATAACAGGTAATTGAGAATGGCTTCTGGAGAACTCCTCCCCACCATGCACAAACCCAGGTTGGTTTATGCGGTGCAGGCCCTTATCCCACCCCCCTTCTCCAAGTCATGATTCAGGCCCTCTTTAGTTAGATTACAAAATAAAATACCATACGGGAGGAATTTAAGTCACACAATCAATAAGACAGCTTGCAAAGACCCTAATCACTCATCTCTGGGTGACAGAATCAATCCGTAAACAGAAAGATTATCTGAAAAAAGGATGGATTCATCGGTACACCATATCCCAAGTTACCTGTGCTTTCTGTTCTGAGTGAAAATAGCCAGGTTTGTGTATTTGCCGTGTTGCAGAGAGGAGCAGAAACAGCATTTTGTCAGTCCTCCCCAGACTCTGTCATACATCAGTGTGTCTATTGATGGTTTCGTTTTTAAAACTTTTTAAGTCATTGGAGGGCTAAAATTTCTTGTAAGCATCTTTTGAAGAGTCCATACATTTACTGAACTGTTTATTAGTCTGTAACACAGCACAAGGATTTCTGAAAACATCTTTAAGCTCTAATCCCCTTACATGTGCAATTTTTCTTATATCCCCAAATACCACAGTAGGATTTTTCACAGAGTATATGAATCGTTGCAATGATAGCTGATAATCCGCATCAGTTGTCCAGGATAGTGACACAGTTGTCTCTTCTGATCAACACAGTAACCAATTCAGAAAATGCAAACTTTTGCAAAATACCCTTTTTTCTTTTTTTCTTAGTAAAGCTTTCAATTGGATAATAAATCCCCTGAGATTACAAGGAACAGTTGTCTCCCTACAGTGAGAAAACAGATGGTTGGATGTAAGAGGAGCAAAGTTTACATAAATGCTTGTTAAAGGAAAGAAACACATTAAGAGTCCAGAATGCTATAATTACATTTGGTTTTTATACAAAAATCATGAATGTATTTATAGAAAGGAGAGGAGGTATTACATTAATCAAGTAAAATGTGTTTAGAAGTTCTGTTGAAGGTTAATATGTATCTCCTAGTGAGCCAGAGGAGAACACATTAAGCTTCGTAAACTGATCGTTGATTAGACTGACGTCAGTGAAAATGCAATTAGTCTTATATATTCCTGGACATATGGAACGGATGTTGCAAAATAGCCAGGAATTAATTTCCTTGATTGCTTTCTTCTTCTCTGGTTTTATTGTGAGGCTCATACTTTGACTGTAAAACTCTGGAAGTTTAAAGTGGCCAAGGCTTGAAAATGCACATGGGAGTTTCTG